>NC_133817.1:20175900-20514234 GCF_043250625.1 Sebastes fasciatus
TGCTGGTTTTGCGTAATTTTACCACAAAGATAAGTCCAATCAGTACCAGGGTTATTATGGTAAAGTAAAACTGAAACTAAAATGAAAATAAGCAGCAAAAAATATTTTTAGTAAACTGAAACTAAATAAAAACTAAATTCTTTATGAAAAAATAAAACTAAACAGAAACTATATTGCCTGGTAAAAAAAAATATTTAAAATAAAATAAAAATGAACATAAATTAATTTCAGTTTTTTAGCTATAATATATCATTACTGAAAAAAGGAGTCAGCATGAATTTCAATCAACTCTCTTGACACTGAACCACACTAATTGTACGGACTTAACATTCCAGGAGATGGCGCTATGCCGTAATTTCTTCACTAAAGTAGAGCGAGGAATTAACATTAAACACCATGACCATTCCTCCACAGTTCTCAATATATTATGTATGTACTGTATATTTAGCATTACATTATATCGGGCCCTAACAAAAACAAAACTACTGTAAAACTAAATATATAAAAACTAAAACTTTCTGAAAAGCTGAAACTTAAATCTATCTAAATCTAGCAAACACACTCTGAAAATTAACTTAAACTAAAATGAAATTGAAAAGTCAAAACTGAAATAAAATCTATTAAAACCGTGATCAGTACCTTGTATGCCTGTAACAAAGCTAGATGGTCACTACTGGCCAAGGCAAAGGCCTGTTTCTTTTCATTGGCTTCTTCCCGCTTATCCCATGGAGACACCTGGAAAACAGACAGAATAAGACACTTTTGATTACTAATAATCATTAAGTGGGTTCTTCTCTGTTCAAAAAATAAAAAACTGGTTAAGGATACTAAATCAGCATTGTGAAGCTAGAGAGTGACACATATGGTCTCTCAACAGTAGCAAGCCGTTTTCTTACAAATGGTGATTTGAAGGCCAAACTGGCAGCGATGGTGAGTGCTGGGTCGAGGCAGCGAAAGATGGCACCGAACAGCATGAGTTTCCCGATTCTCACGTCGACGGGCAGGCAGGCCAGGTGGTAGCCCAGCGGGGTCAGTTTCTCATCTGCAGTTAGAGCTCCAAGGTCCCGCAGGCGCTGCTTGGCTGCGTCCAAGCTTCCCATAGCTGGGGGCTCGATGAGCCGAGAGAAGACGGACTCCAGCATCCGCTCGGCAAACACGTCCAGGATCTTGATTCTGTCGGAGAGAGGGGGAAATGGTAAATACTAGCATGGGGAGATATTGTTTTGCATATCCTAAAATCTGACACGATGCTACAGCTGTCTGAAGAGAAGACCCTCTCTTTTTCCCCTCTATTTCTAAGCATAAATCCCAATAATCAGGTCAATACATAAACCTCTATTGTTTGCATTTACAGACACAAAAAAAGCAGGTTGGCATTGTGCAAAGAGCAAACAGATGGATCTACCGGAGGCAGAGCTGCTCTAGAGGCACTCTCTGGATCTCAGGCAGCTGTTGCTCAGCCAGCTGGTGTTCGAAGCAGTGGCTGGTGAAGAGGTGGAAGCAGACCCCCGAGGCCACGCGACCTGCTCGACCCCTCCTCTGCAGAGCGTTGGCCCGAGAAACCCACGAGTCCTCCAGGCTCTCCATGCTTTTAGTCGCATCGTACCTGAAAATAGAGTCAAGAAGAAATGAGAAATGTAGATTTTAAAATAAGTCGTGCAACACTCTATCCACGTCAAATCAGATACGTAAGCAAATTATAAAACTACTGTTTGTTTGATTGTGTGTGGCAACAAAAATGTGGTACAATTAACAACCATTGTTCTATAGAAATCACAAATTGACATACAGTTTATCCAAAGAATCAACATAACATCTGTTCACTTCACAGGTTACCTTTTCTCCTTCATCTTGCCAGAGTCGATGACATACACCACGTCGTCAATGGTTACCGAGGTCTCGGCGATGTTGGTGGAGATGATAATCTTTGTGACACCCTCTGGGGGCCGGCTGAAAACTGCCTGCTGCTCCTCATTGGACAAGGTTGAGTGGAGCGGGTACACCACACACCTAATGAGGGTAAAGTACATCCACATTAGTTACTGTAGCGTCTGTTTAGATTTCAAGCATAGCCAAAAATGTCCTGTGACTGGGACAAGTTTTCTTTCCATTTTATTGTGAGCTTGGTATTTCACTATTGTATGTGTTAATTACAGCTATTTATTAAAAGGTACAATCTGTAGACAAGGATCATATGTTTACAGTTTTTGGTTTTAAAAAGCGTCAAGAAATTCAGGATTGCCCCAGAAAGGAGAAAAAAAGAAATGAACATGGATGCTAACAATAACAGGAAGTGACTTTAGACACAGACCTGGTCCCCCTCCTGTTGTTGAACATTCTGTTGGACATGAGCTGCTCGTAGAGCGTCTTGATCTCAGCCAGGCCTGGCATAAACACGAGCACTGCACCTGGATACAGAAACCAAAAGGTTACACCAACATAATCAAAGTTCACACTGAAACTTTCAAACAGTCTTGAATTCACCTCGACTCGACTGAGTATACACGGGTGATTCTTACCTTCAGGGTAGTTGTGTTTTCCATCTACAATCCACTCCAGCAGGCTCTCCACCAGGTCCATGTTGATCTTATCCAGGTCCATAGCAGCAATAGTCTTCAGCACAGACTTCTTAGTATCTGAATAAACAGCAAAACAAAATGTAACATGTATGCATTAACAGGCAACGACAGATTGTTTCGATAAAAAAAAGTTTAAGAACCCATACAAGAGATCAGCTCAGTGTATGATACTTGTTCTTAAAACTCACCTTTGAACCTGACCGTGAGATCCTGCAGGCTGAGCTGCTGGTCTGGGATGGAGTCTTTGACAAAGTCCTTCTTAGAGAAAGACATGAAGTTCCACATGTCATCACCCAGGTCGTCCACCACGTCCCTTTGATCTCCTCTGTTTCCTCGTCCACCTGTGGAAGACGAATTCTGTTTCCCTGAGCGCATGTAAGGGCTGCCGTCCTCGATGACATAGCTGGGGAAAAAAAGTAAACGTATTCACAAGCTGAGTTTGGTTAAATATTTGTTGGAGAGAAGGCGGATGTACTTACCGAGTTTTATCGAGGGCATCTTCGAGGAAAAACTGGTCGACAGGAAAAGTACGCCCTGAAATGAGAGAAATTCACTGAGTGGGGAGAGAAACAACCTACGGAATGAGGATGTGAACATGTAACATGTGTGTCATGTCTAAAATAGATACCACCAAGTGGCTAGTTAGTTACCTGGTATGTGGATAGTGGGACAGTCGTAATAATACTCAGAGAAGAGGTTGGCATTAAGCGTGGCACTCATTAGAATGATCTTCAGGTCTGGCCTCTGCATCAGCAGGTCTTTTAATACCAACAGCAGGAAGTCGCTGACAAAGAGAAGATGAAATAGAGACGGACAGTGACTAAGTTAAAAAGGAGTAAATATGACTTGCCTGTTTGAGAAGGTAACGTCTGTGCTTGACTGAATTACAAAAGCTATTTAGTGACGGCTCAAAATGCCTGAAGAAGGTGCACACGTTCTGTACCATATGTGAGTGATCTGCATAATCTCACCTCTCCTCCGTTCGCTCGTGCACCTCATCCACAATGACGTGTGTGACGCCTGTGAGGTCTGCCTCGCCCTCCAGTCTCCTCAGTAACACGCCGGTGGTGCAGTACAGCAGTCTGGTGGCAGACGTCTGACAGAGGAGAGCAGAGAGCAACATAAGAGAGGATATAAAGCTGGACTACATATACTCAGGATAGGACTCAGAATATGTTGCATATGATGAAGTCCTTTGGACCCAGTGACTATAAGCTGATACTACACACATGTACATGTCAAATGTGCCCGTACCCTAACTGTCTCCAAGCGGATCTGGTAGCCCACTGAGTTGCCCAGATTCTCTGCACGCTCCTGTGCCACTCTCTGGGCCACGGAGATGGCAGAGATGCGGCGTGGCTGAGTACAGATGATATTGGCCACCTGGTCCGCTGGACCGTCCAACGAGGCGTCCAGAATGAACTGAGGGATCTGAGTGGTCTTACCACACCTGCAGAGCAGTAACAGGAAACAAACATTAAACAGAATCATATCTGACACAGAGAGGTATGAATAGGCCGAGCATCTTTATATCTAGCAGATTTGAGAAAAGGGAAAGAATAGAATGGCTGTGCAATTAAACAACACAACATGGAAAGAAAGTGTCAGAGTTATTAAAGTACTGTAAAGTCATATTTTTAAAATCTTTACATCAAGAGAGTGTATAAAATGTGGATTCAGTCTTGATAATCACATAATAGGAAAGTACTGAGGACCAGAATGTAGCACCAGTCACAATAAAAGCGTAAACATAAAAAAACACTTCAAATTTTCCATACACCGTCGTCTATAACCAAATCACATATGTATAAATAGCATTTAGCCAATTTGAGCCTTTGTGAATACCAACACTTAACACTGCACTGTGTGACCCACCCAGTCATCCCGCTGATAACCAGCACCTGGCACCGATCTAACACGTCAAGGATGTTTTCTTTTTCATTCCAAGCCGGCAGTTTCCTCCTCTGCTCCAACATGGACCTGAAACGCCCGGATGACTGGAGGGACAGAAGCACAGCAATCCATTAAAATACAAGCATCGTGTCGGAGAGGATGTGAAATAAAATAAAAGGTAAAGATCCGTCTTCTTTTTTTTTTACCTGTTTCTTCTTAAACTCTCGGCACAGCTTGCCGTTTTCTTTCAGTAGGTTGTCTATCTTCAGGTTGTGCTTAGTCACCATCTTCTTCCTCAGATTGACGTAGCTCTCAGTCTCGACTGGAACAGCCTCATCCTCGTCGTCCTCATCCAGCTCCTCTGCCTCTCCCATCTCTTTCACTTTAAACACAGAGGTGGGATTTCAGCTCGTATACACACACAAATACAGTGTTCTATTTGGACAATAAATAATATATAGTAATTCATCTTGTTGACTCACGATCTGTGGGTCTCTGGTTGGTAGGTGGAGCAGTCCTTCTGCTGTTGGTATGATTGCTACTATTGGTATTACTACTCCTGCTTTCCTCAGAAGCATTGCTCCTCACACTCTTACTCTTTGCCACAGCAAGAGGGGGTGGAGGAAGCACAACAACGGGCGGTGGTGTGCTGTATTTGTGATGACTGACAGCTAGCAGTTCATTCATGGTAGTTTCATTTTCACATAGGGTGATCAGAGTGTAAACAACAGGCTCGTTGTCCTCTGCTGCGGCCAGCGCTTCTCCGAACAATCTTTCAGTCACGCTGAGCCTCCCTGCAGCCCCGAAAGACTGGTCGGTGGTGCTGAAGGCAACTATTGGTGCCTGAAAAGGGTAACGGTTTCCTTTGGGGAATCGGACCTCTAGTTCATACTCGGGTGGAGAAAAGCTGCTGAAGCCCGGCTGGCTCGGGCCGTTCAGGTCGGGGGAACCAGCCCCAGATCTCCCTTTGGTGGGGAGCTCATGCTTAAATTTGCATTTGTTCCCAAACCGGCAGCCTTGCCCTTTCATAAAGAATCGGCAGACATCTCGGATGTTAACGACTCCTCCTCCACCACCTCGACTCCCAGCTTGACTACCATTCTTGACTGCATTGTCTGAGAGGAATAAGAGGTCCAGGGTTACTGACCAGACTGTATTGGCAATGCGCTCGCTGAAGCGCTCACCAAAAATGGCAGCTAAGGCCAGAGCTTCCTCCTGCCTCTGGCTCAAACACTCATCCATAGGAACCCCTTTAAGGCCATCGGGGGAAACTGCTTTCTGGCCGTAGCGCTCACTGAAAACCTGCTGGAGGAGCTGTTCCAAAGTGGCCCCGAAATCCCCTCCACCAGACTCCAATGCCCTCTTGCCGCGCTCCCTGTCAAACCCATACCTACAAAAAGATAAGATGAGAAAAACAAAGGGTAGGAAGATAAGGGAAATATTCATCCAACATTATTTTTTTTTAGGTTTCCGACAGGGACAATTGACAACTGTCAACTCCAAAATAAACAAACTGTGCTTCACCTGCAGAGTTTTCCTATGGCAAATAAGGAGATGACAGGTTCAGGGGTGGGCCGTTCATCATCAGACTCTGTCTCATATGCTGGGCTCTCTGCCTTCTCCAAAGGCTCATCATTAGTGGCCCAAAACTGGCCTTCGTCGCGGTGGTCCAGCTCATCAAATTCCTCCTCATTCTCTTCTCCCCCCGTATAATCTGAATCAGATTCACTGAGGCAAAGAGGATAATGAGTTCATGTGGAAAAACATCACTTAATTGAAACATTTTCTGGCATTCCAATGGGTCTATTTAAACAGATAAAGGGATGTAGCATATTTTATGTATATTTAGTAGAATAGACTCACTCATATGGCGCATCAAAGTCCTGGGCCTGCAGATTCCGCAGAAGCTCCTTGAGTTGCTCTTGGTTTTCATTAGTCATGAAGAGCTTCTGCAAGGGCATGGTGCTCATCTCTGGTCTGATGCCGTCACTTGGCTTTGGGCTCGTTCGTGGCCTCGCAAGGGACCTTGGGAGAGGCTTGCCGCTGCTTTTCCCACCGCCTCTGCTGTCCCTGTCTCGATCTCTACCTCCCCTTCCTCGACCTCCATCCCTTCCTCGGCCTCCATCCCTTCCTCGACCTCCATCCCTGCTGCCACCACCACCACCACCACCACCACGCCCGCTGGCACCGCCTCGTACTTTGGCAGGTCTGGAGGCAAAGCCAGGTAAACAGAGAGAGAGAGGGGAACAGGAGAAATGAGGTTAAAAGAGGAAATCGGCAGGAAATGAGCACACTGTGATAAATCTGATCATTCTTTCATTATAAATGCATACCTGCTGGGACGAGGGGGTCCAAAATCCACGCTGAAATCATCATCGTCATCCCAGCCACCAGCTCCTCCTTTCCTACCTCCACCTCCACCTCCGCCTCCGCCACCACCACCACCACCTCCACCTCTACCTCCAGGCTTGTTAAACTTCCCCCCTCCTCTGTTTGGCTTCCCGCCTCTTCTCCTTGCACTCATTTCTCTGTGAAAACACACATGAACAGTTTCATATAAATAATACATTTCAAGCAGTCTATCTTCAAAGCATCACCACCAACACAGCTGTTATCCCACAGTATACCCACCTACAATGAGTGTCCTCTCATAGCAGCAACCAACCTGTGAAGAGAGACATCAAATGCATACTTTGAATGAATCTTCTCAGCCCTGGAAGTGTACAATAATCCTGGATAGAGTAGAGAGAGCTGCTAGTTGCAGGGCAGGCAGCTACTTTACATCTACTGCAGTGCACAGAGTCGCTCTTGGCTGTGTGGTGGCTCACTGTGGCAACTCAGTTCAAGTGCGAGCAATGTGATGGTGGCTGACACACACAGCGCTGGTGGCTACAATTATGCAATCAAACGGAGAACTAACGACCCAACCAGGGCGAAGATCCACTTAACTCCATCCCCTGCCTGTCTGGCTGACAACGTGTTTAGTTTGCAAGTTATAAAAGCACATGACATAGCTGGCATCGGCAGAAACGTGGTATTGTGTCAAGCTTCTGCTAGCTAACAAGCTAACAGCTAGCACCCTCATTCATGATTTACCGAGTTAGCAGAGAGAAGCTGTCGCACTTTGTAAGTCAAGTCGAGAGGTTTAAATGCGTACGAATGTATGTAATGTAATGTAAGAAATATATCATAAAGTCATAAAGTATAAAACGTACTTGAAAAACGTAACTTTCGTAACTAGTGTGGACAAACCTGAGCAGCTGTTCAACCACCGGTAGCCTGAAGCTCTCTCATTGGTCCAAACTCAGAGGTCAGAGGTTGTTTCTGATAATAACCGGAAGTGACGTTTCGAGGAACTAGTCCATGGAAAATTGCTAATTTAAAAAAAAAGATTTTTTTTTAACCAATATCTGTAGGTTGTTGGACTAAATTAAAGGCGACATATATTGAGTTAAACTACATTTTTATGAAAAAAAACAACACTTTTGTAAGCTACCGTAAAGTAGTTAAGGTCTGCACCAAATCTTGTAACCATTAGGGATGGGAATTACGGCTCTTTATAGTGAGCCAGATCATTTGGCTCAGCTCACCAAGAAGAGCCGGCTCTTTCGGCTCCCAACGACTCTTCATTTTACCACTTCTGCAAATGTAGCGATGTTTTGACCTATAATTAGTATGTGTGCACATATATCACTTAAATTATTCAATTTAATTATACTAAACCTTATAATTTCCAGAATACCATAACTTTACATGCTGCTTAGTTTCCGACTGTCACTCATCTTGTCTGCTATTCGCGCACCACACTCCTCTTTTTCTCTCCTCCTCTTCCTTCTGCTCTGTACCTGTAGACCGTCAGCGTGCCGTGCACCCCCGCCTCTCCCTGCTTGATGGTATGATCATTGTCTGTCATCACCTGATTGGTCGCACGGACGTCATTAACACAACATTCAGTCAAAGTCAGTGCATGGAGTGGCTGTGGCGCAGAGAATATCATCCTATCATTCTGCCTTGAATTAATTAAAGAAAAAAGAAAAAAACGGCTCTCAGACGGGAGCCGGCTCTTATCGTTAACTTAAAAGAGTCGGCTCTTTGAACCAGCTCGTTCGCTACCAACACATCACTAGTAACCATGGCAACTAGAGTTTGCGTAGAGCTGGCTGCTACACAGAGCTGACCGCTTGTTTTTAGGGTGATTTACTGAACAAATAGGACTTTTCACATTCAGTGAATTGGCCGGTAACGGTACACAGCGTTTCCTGTCGGTTCTGACGACCATCTGCCAGCTGGAGGAAGCTGTCTCTGATGTCTGGTGGGGTGTGATTGTGATCTTCTAACACCCAGCAGCGCACACACACACACACACACACACACACACACACACACACACACAACTCCTTCTGTCTCTACTATCTGCTGTCTAATGTTGTATCATCTTCACTTTCAGACAAAAATCGAAGGAATTCTTTACAAAGTCAAGGTAAATAATATTTTTTTTATTTTATTTTTATTTAAAATATATAAGTTTCATACCTGCACATGTTGCTGACAGATGAGGTGCTTCAGGTAATATATATTTGTTTACAGGGGAAGGACCTATAAAGGTGTCCTACATTTTCCCAAATGAAGACAGATATGGTGAGTGATGATGCAACTTTACACTTTTACATCACAGTTACCATCTGTGTCAACTTCTCCTCTATTCTCCACAGAGGGGAAGTGCAGCAGTTGTGCATCAGGGGTGATGATGAGGAGCGGTACCGGTAAACACACCTCAGCAGGTGGCATCATATACACTGGAGAGTGGCTTGAAGACAAAGTATGTATTTACTTCTTCTGGTGTCTGTTATTAAAGACTGTATGGTTGTATTTTCCTCTGTGGTTAGTCATATGTGCTCGCTCTCTCTCTCTCTTTCTCACACAGATGCACGGTAGAGGCACCCTGCAGCATCCCTCTGGAGCACTATATGAAGGAGAATTCAAAGACAACATGTACCACGGCACAGGAACATATACCTTCCCTGATGGCTCTACTTACAAAGGTCACTTTCACAATAACAGGTAAACGGCAATCCAATTTGGTGCTTACTGTGCCATTAATGTTTTTGGAAAAGAGCCATGTCCTTTAGGAGTTTCTAAATGATTATCCTGTAGGGATGTGGTCTAATTGATGTGCAGTGGTTCGGGTTAGCCCTCTGTTATAACCACAATAAAGCAGCATTCCCAAAGCAATCACTTTAACATGACATTTCCCACTTACAGTGTTTTACATATTAGCCACTTGAACCCCAACATTTCAATATTCAGACCCAAGACTTACAATTATATCAAATGTGAGATTATGATGTCCTAACTGGTTGTGTTCCAGGTTGGTGGGAGACGGGGCATTCACAAACACAGAGGGACAGGTTTGGATGGGGGAGTTCCACGGCAAAGCAGCGCTGGGCCTGAAATTGCAGCACAATACTTAGGCAAAACAAGCGTTATTGTACTGCACTGTATAAAACACTGAAAATGAAAATTAAACTATATTTAAAAAAAGACTAAGCTATAAATGTACATGCGTTCAGACTGTCTTTGTCTGTATATTTACTGTACTAAATGCTAACAGATAGACCCATGTTTCTCAGACACATATGTATTTCTTTGAATTGGTGTTTAAATATCAATGCAATCTTTGTCTTGTCTCTTGCCTGGACTCACTTTTCTCAGCTGTATCTCCTGCTTTACTGGTCGTGGTGCTCCGACACAGTTTCATTTCACTCAGAAAATATCCCAATTTTTCTGGCCCTAACTCTGCTTTTATGTAGCAGCGACAGTCAGGGTGCATTACATGCTACACTTAGTAGCTAACTAAAATAAATCCAGGAATACTAGTGGCAAGTTTATGCAGTTATTTCATTGCACACTTTTTGTCATTTGACAAACCTGTGATTCCAAAAAATAAGCATAATTACCAATGAAATAGACAAAAACTGAACAAAACCCCCAACTATTTTAATATCTCCTGGTTATCTTGACTCCATCAGGGTGAAGGTTGACATCATTACACCACCAGCCAATCACAAAGGGGGATATGCTCACATCCCCATCCACAACAGCTGTACCCGAACTGTTGGAACATTGGCCCCAGGAAAAGTGTGATGCGATGCGAGTGTGTGGTCAGTTTGACCTTCAGTGTTGGTGTGTGTGTGTGTATGCACAGCTTTGTGTGTGAACCAGCTCCCCACCCTCTGTACTCCCTCAGCTAATGAACAATTACTTCACAAAACAATCACAACTGTTCAATATTGTTTAATAAGCAACTCTGATATTGTTCTTTGTCATTCCATTGAATAATGCCTCTATGGATCTGTAATTGCACATACCCCTGAACAAATTCAGTATTGAGTATTTCTCTAGACTATACAGATATGGAAATGTGTGTAACAAAAACACATATAGTAACACCCATACAATGCGAAACACTTCTGGTGAAATACTGTACCAGATACAAGAAACAGCTATTTTTCATTGATTGTACAGTTTTTCAGGTAGAAAATAACATTTTTGTATTGCAAACCTTTCAGTGGCGACTTGAATGGAAAACCTTACACATGATCATGGAGGCAACGACGATGAAATAAAAATAGAAAATGGCACTCAAATTTGGCACAAGATACAAAAAATACATCTGAACTTGAAATGTCGCTGACATAAATACAAACTCACGATGAGTTATTGTGTATAGTGAAAATGTACAGCCTGTGCAGTAAATGTTTAGTGCTTCAGGTTGTTATTTTCATATGAGGATGTGATGATAAATGTGTATTCATCACTACAGGTAGTGAGCTAGATGATGGCAAGGAAGCTTTAAAACTTTTGCAATATATTATCTCCGTAAACCTGAGAATCTATAAAGTATACAATATTATTTTTAAAGATTTCTCCTTCCTGAAGAAGACAAAAAACACCCTTGAAACATAAAACATTTTGACTTTGAGAGGAAAAAAGTACACTTCTAATTGTGCTGGAAACGTCAGACAAAAAAGCCATTCCAAAATCTGTATTTAAATGTGACCAGGTACTCAAAACAAAGCAGTGGCCATGCACATTTCCACACAGAAGCACAAGACTGAGTGTCAACATTATTGTTCTATGCAGAGCTAATAGATGACAGCTCTCGACCCCCTCGAGGTAAGCAGATAACAATCTGAACCGAGGCGAGAATTATATGAAAGAAGGGTGACCATGCTTTTTGTTCTTCTGTGCTTATTTCTGTGCTTCATTTCCAGGAAACAATCCAGAGCTCTCGACTCTGGAGCCCCCACTTAGGTAGCTGGATGTGAAGGAACGGTTAAGATACAGTGAAGATGAATAAGTAAAAACAGCACCCTTTTTGTGACAGCTGTGTTCTTCCAAGCAAGAGGTGGGCAAAGTGCTCACCAAGGCCACCACCAAGGAGCTCAGTGGTTTACGTATTGTGCTGTTGGTCGGGCAGATAGAGGGGGAGTCAGCGGGTTGAAGCAGGGAGTCATAATTGTTAATTATTCTGATCATTGCTGAGGTTCGGTTAGCCCAGGATCGTTCCATAGAAAGGCTCAGGGAAGTGGCTTTTATCCACAAACGGCCACAAGGGGCAACAATGAGCCCAATCCACACTCGAAAACTAACCTCAAAAAGGTGATTTATGCTTTATCAGGAGTGTTTTCAAACAGTATTTTAGATTTTAAAAGAGAAAAGACTTCAAGGATGAAGACTTAGATGGTTGTTTTGGCAGATCTGGTTAATCAACCAGACAGTAAAGAAAGAGCTGCGCACATCGACCTCTCTGAGCTTTTCTATGGAACCACAACAGGTTTCCAGTTCCATATGTGAACATGAACAAATCCTGGATGAAATCAGTGATTACAGATTAGGTTATGTGATTTCTAGATTTAAAATTCAAAAAGGTACCAAAGTTTAAGATACCAGGAATAGCAAGGATTCTATACAAGGTAAAGATAGGATATAGTTTCTTACTTCAAACCATCCTCTACACTCTTCTTTTACATTTACAAACAAACCCATACACTTACAGCTGGTATATATTTATTTTTTTTGGTGACATTTTATGTGAGATCACTATGCCATTAGTGGAAATCTCTCATGTCTACATTTGGATTATCAAAATGACCCTGTGATTTGCTTCCAAAAGGCCTTTTTTTCCTAGAAAATACAGTTTCCTAAAAATCCTTCACCCACAATCTACAACCCAATACTTACAGTAGGCTTTGTGTAAAAATAAAAAGACATGAACTGATTAAAAATCATATAAATTTTACATCTTAATAAAAAAAAGTATTTATCATAAAATGTTTAACGACACACATTGATACAAATAAATAGGAAAGCATCACTAAGGAGTCAAAAAAGCACCAACATTTTAAAAAGGGGGTGTGAAGATTTTTTTTGGGGGGGCAGTATAACTGACAGTCTCCTGCTACAGCGGCTTCTTATTAACTGCTACCTCTGTTCTTTGCCTGTCACGTCCGTGTGCGTTCACAGTAGTCATAGGCACATGTTAGGGTCAGGTGTGTGCGTGTGTGTGGTGTGGCATCTATTTGTGCCGAGCTCCATTCGTTCGCCCTTCATCTTCCATCTTCTCCCATCACTGGATAGACTGGGAGGTGGTTTCTCCATCTCCAGCTTCTTTCTCTCCACCCTCCCCCATCCCTCCATCACTGATGTCAAGTAGAACCCCCATTCCTGCTTCCTCTACTCCGACTCCCATTTTTGCAGTAAGAATAAACCCTAAAACCATTCCGACAGCGTTGTTTGTGACCTCTCCACCGCCACATTGACCCCCCCACCCCTGCTCTCTCTCCTCCCTCCATCACGGATTCTGCAGCAGCCCCTCCCACTGGATGGGCTGGGAGAAGACCTCTCTCTCCAGCCACATCTCGTAGCTGTAGTGGAAGTCCTCGGGCAGCTCCACGCGCTGGCCCAGCACGCTCTGCAGGCAGTTGTCCACGGGCGCGAAGTCTCCGTTCTTGTTCTTGTCGTAGCGACGGCTGTTGAACTTCTCGATGCTCTCCCGCAGGGCGCACTCCTCTGCCTGGAAGTCCCAGGGGCGTGCGTCGATATCTGGGAAGAGAGGAGAGAGGAGGGGGATGTTTAATTAATATCAAGAACCCTTCTTTTATTATATGTTTGAATGTTCATACTTAGGCTTTTCCCCTTAAATCTAACATCCTTTTTCTTAGTGATGACACAATACGTGTGCCTGTATTGATCTTTTTTACCCTCTTTATATTTTCTTCCATTTCCTATCCTCTTCTCTCCCTCTTTTTCCCTTCTATCCATCTTTCTCTCTAACACTCATGGTGACAGATCACTTGCTCTCCCGCGAGGGACGGTGACCCTGAGTAGTCTCCCTTTCTCTGTTGCTATGGCAACACAATCCAGGCTGTTCGCCAATGGCTGTTGGAGCATTATATTTCACACACGCACACGCACACAGTACATACATACAGACGGGTACATCAACAAAGATGTACACATCTACCATTAATTATACAATATGAATTCATTAACCTGTATTAAATGTCATGTTCAAAGAGCCTTGGGAGAATGTATTCTTTATACTGCAGTCTCTGTTCTATTAATCAGCTGTGTGTGAGGGGTAGTGGAGGGCTGCTGGGACTCATTATCTCCGTGACCGTTTCATTTATGAAGATCTGAAAGGCCAACTCAGTTGTGGGTCCAAGAGAATGACAGAATACTGTCTTATTTTATTAAAGCTGCACCTGATAATTTTTTGATGATATTCTACACCATAAATTATGAATTAGGGCTGTAACAAAGAAGAGCATCCTGTCTGTACTAACTGAAATGCTGTTTGAAAAAAGGGTAGAAATGGGATGGAAAATAAGAAGAATACAGGTACTAAAAGGAACCAGCTTTTCCTCGCTCTTTAAATTGTTAGTATAATGCTAAAAAAACAGTATTTTCCTGTTTATTCCCCTTTGCTGAACGACCCACTGGATACAGCATGTGACCGACTGGATAGAGCAAACGACCCACTGGATAGAGCATGTGACCGACTGGATAGAGCGAACGACCCACTGGATAGAGCAAACGACCCACTGGATAGAGCAAACGACCCACTGGATAGAGCGAGCGACCTACTGAATAGAGCGAGCGACCCACTGGATAGAGCGAGCGACCGACTGGATAGAGCGAGCGACCCACTGGATAGAGCGAGTGACCCACACGATAGAGCGAACACCCTACTGGATAGAGCATATGACGGACTGGATAGAGCATGTGACCGACTGGATAGAGCAAACGTCCCACTGGATAGAGCAAACAACTCACTGGATAGAGCGAGTGACCTACTAGATAGAGCAAACGACCCATTGGATAGAGCGTGCGACCAACTGGATAGAGCGACCGACCGACTGGATAGAGCATGTGACCTACTGGATAGAGCGAACGACCGACTGACCGACTGGATAGAGCATGTGACCTACTGGATAGAGCGAACGACCGACTGGATAGAACAAGTGACCGACTGGATAGAACGAGCAACCGACTGGTTAGAGCGAACGACCCACTGGATAGAGCAAGCAACTGACTGGATATTCCCAAAACTGAGCCCGCTACAGCCTCTGAAAGAGCAAAGTGCAGCCGGGCCCCCGGTGTGCTGTCAGATTTATTAGTAGTTAACACTTCATGGATCTTGTTCCGCAGACAATTTACCATTTCCGTAGGCCCAGTCGTCATTGAGCCTGTGGCGGACCTTCTGGTAAATGGCTGACATGGTCTTCATGTTGCTCTTCCTCCACTGGCGGCCCAGGTACTTGGTCTGGATCTTAAGCAGCTTGAGGACGTAGAGCTGCATCATGGCCTGCTTCACCTTCAGAGCTCTCTTCAGGATGGGGGCAGACTTGAACACCACCAGCATCTGAGAAGAGAATACAAGTGACTGGAGGAGCATGTTTGATCATGCTGTGGTTTACCTGGCATGCTGCAAACAAAATGCCCATCCACGAAGACCTTCATTGTGTAATATACCAATGAAAATGGACATGGACTGACTTTTCTGTGCGGATGGATTTGGATTCAGAATTACTCACCATGGTCCTGGAGTGTTTCCACTTGGTCAGCTTGTTTAATATTCTCAGCAGATTGATACAAGAAAACAGGTTTCTCCAACAGAACTGGTTGGTGTCTCCTGCTTCCTAAAAGACACAAACGCACACACACAAAGGTCATGATAACACTTGGAAACCCTGACCTTCCTCCGGTGAGGATCAATCAGGTGTCGGGCTGACAGTGTATTTGACTCACCAGGCTCTCAGCTGTGAGCTCAGGCATCTCATGGACCACACAGTGAGGGAAGTCCAACACACATATACTGCAATGAAAACACACTGATCACTTTCCAAATCTACCCATCATGTTATACCCTGTAACATCACTTGAATCTGTCCAGTCTCCTTGACTTTTAGAACATCATTTTGGGCTGCAAAAGCTCTGATAGGGTCAATGTATGTGTGCTCAAAGTTTATACAGTCCAGAGTACTTTTCTACAGTATTGCACCTGAGATAAAACAGACTGGCCTGGTCCTTTCACCTGCTGAGCAACACTCCTGTTTGTTTATTTTTTCTGTCACACCTGAATCTCCTGTCATTGCATTGCTGCTGTGATGCCATCTGTGCCACCTCCTGGAAGCCTGCTGATTCATGCAAGATTGCAGTCATGCCCGTAACACCTGTTTACCTGTCTTACCGGCAGGTCCTCAAACACAACCCTTGAGCACATTTTTTAAAGGTACAGTAATAGTTCTTAAGTGGCAGCCATTTCCAACATGAGTTACTGGAAATGGAGGCACAATTATACAAATGTCCTGTGTCTGTTGCACCAAACCGAGCTTGTCTTTTGTTAGACAGCGACACAAGAAGTGCAGTGCTTTTTTGTGACGGTAAGAGACGAGGATCCTACCTGTTTTTGGCACTGATATAGGACATGATGTTCTGATTGAAGAACTTGAGGATGAGTGGGATACAGTTGGCAAACACCAGGTGCTGGGAGACAATCTCGAACTGCAGGAAAATAGGAGGTGGCAGTGTGGAATAGTTAGAGTCCGGCAGTTGGGAAAAATTGAACTATACTTCATTTGAATTAATTGAATTTGAAATGACATTTCTGATTATGATGCTGATGGGACAAATCCCAGAAGGGGGAAATCCATATCTGAAGAAAGAATAGAGGAGAAAAAAAATAATCCTGTAGCCGATAATCCTGTATCATTGATGAGTTTCCTGTGTGGGGAGAAGGTCAGGAACCGGGGTTTCTATTCACATGCAGCAGCTGTACAAATCCGTCACCTCATCTGAGAAGATTCTGTGGCTGAATCATATTTCAGTATTTCATTGACTGTGGTTGTTTAAAATGTGCTATATTTTGACTTGTTTCTTTATGTAACAATTGATTTTGTTATGTAGTAAATATATCCTCAAAACAATTCTTATCATACAGTGTTTGTGCGGTTGTCAAATAATTGACAAGACTAATCGATTTGATTTCTCACTGCAGCTGCATTCTGCTGATGTGCTGAGTGTGATCTTGTTTTGTGGCAGCAGAGGGCGCTGCCACTATAACCCCACAGAGTGTGGAGGAATGTCCCTTCCTAGCAACAGAAAATATCCCTGTCCCCATCCCACCGAACCGAAGTACAACTGATAAATAAAACAAGATACAAGCACTTGAAACGGGGCCAAATCTTCTATTAAAAAGAGAGCAGGTGCTCTCTTTCAATCCCTTTTCTGTCTCCATTGAGATGGGAGTCTATCAGGCTGATGCAGGAGGGCTGTGAGGGAGGGATGGAGGTCCAAAGGTGGGGGATGAAAGGAGGAAAGTAATGGAACGCTTGACCGGATAATCAGATGGAGGGTAGTGACGGTAGCATGGGGGGGAGGTGCATGGATATGTGTGTGCTGGGGGAAGGCGAGATGGAGAAAGAGAAGAATAATGTAAAAGGAGAGATGGTAATTTGAGGTGCCTGTAGGAGGGAGGATTGGATGTGTGTTTGTGTGTGTGTGTGTGTGTGTGTATAACCTGATAAATATGGTTGAGTTTGAGGTGTTTGAGGAGCAGCAGCAGCAGAGCAGAGATGGCCTTGACGATGATTTCCTTGTGACGGTTCACGTCAATTCCCAGCTTCATGCTCTGAAGGACGGTGATACTGGAGGACACACACACACACACACACAAACTGTAAGGCCTTCAGGTCTCTAATTAGAATACAGCTTTGTCTCAGTACAAGAAAAACAGAACTATTAAGAGACAGGCTGTTCGCTCTGCTTCGAAAACAAACCGATATTCTGATAAGTCTGTCGATGACAACAGAGGAGCTGTTTTTCAGCTCTCTGGTTGGTAGTCTAAAACTAGGCCACACTGCAGACCAAAAAACAAACCCAGACTAAGTGCTTTTTCCAATCCTATTACATTAGCCCAAAAATGACAAAAAAAAATTTCTTGCAGAAACTGGTGAATAAAAAAATCATAGAAAATCAGCCTGATTATCTCTAAATCTCTTGCAGGAGTTATGTGCAGCTGTAAATGGTGGTGACAGTAGACACCATTCATGTATCGTTTATCTTCAGCTGCCTTATATGAATGTGGCTCTAGATGTGTGCAAAAGCATAAAAAAACAGCACCATTGGGAAAAGATTCAAATAGTAAAACTACATAAATCTTTCTACTACTTACGGCATCTCCTCAGGCAGCACATCAGCCAAGATGTTAATGGAATCGGTTTTGGCTTTGGAGGTCGGAGCTGCAGCCAGCAGCAGCTTCAGGAGGGCGATCTGACACAGGTAACAATGCACAATATTAGACCCAAAATCTCAAAATCTATATTTTGTTGTGTAACAGGTAAAATGGGCTTTGGGTGATCTTAGATTGCTGAATAAGAATGCTTGATAATGACTGTGTTCACATAATTGTCTAGCTACAATATACTGTATGTGCATCACTGCAGATGGGCTATTGATACTCCAAACTTTTCAACACTTCCTTACACCTCAATATTAATAATTCATTTTCCTTTTTTGACAGAGACCGTACCAACTGTACAACACAGATTCTGTCTGTTTACAGTGCTTCTAAAGGCTTTCTTCTAAGCCAAACAAAAACACATTTGGTAGCAAGATGGTGTGAATCCATGGTGTAAAAAGTGGTGGCGAGTGACTATAAAAAAAAAAAAGCATACATTATGAGCCACTCACCACATACTGGGAGAGGTTAGGAAGCATGCCCAGGTACAGCATCTCTGTTGGCGTCTCCTCCACATCCTCCTCGCCCTATACAACACAACACACACATCAAATCTTGTGCAGAAAACATCCACAAAACTCTCACATTTCAGGAACCAATAGCACAGCCTTGTATCTATCTTGATTAAATACACACCACATTAATTATTCGGTTCATCTATCCATGTGTCATGATTGGGAAAATGATAGTTTACGGTGACAATACTGACCAGAGTCATTGGACATTGTTGCAACTCGTCCTCCTTTTTGATCTGGACTTCAGCGATGGACACATATTTGTGCTGGAGGAGACAAGAAAACCATCAAAATATAACACGTGTATATAAAAGGCGTTAGAAGAAGTGTTAATTAGCATTGCTAAGTGACACCCAGAGGGGCATTCCTCTGTGTATCTACACTTTCAGTTTGTTAAATGATGGGAGGTATATGGATTTTTAAGTGGGATTTCAATGTCGGGGGAATTTAGCAGAAAGGGAGTATTGATTAAGAAAACACTCCGAAGAGTGGAATAAAGAGTGAGTGAGATGATACATGAGGCAGTGATTTCCCCACTCACCTGCTTAAGAGTCTTGACGCTCTCATGGATGGGTCTGGGTAAGCCCACCAGGGTGTCTGTGTCACTACAAAACAATACACAGTTACACCAGACCAAAAGAAGACAACGTTTATTTTATTGTCTCAAATGAAATACCTACTTTCCCAGAGTGAAACCGATGAACTTGTTTCTACTGGTCTCAAGGAAGTGTTCAATGTCTTTCTCCCTGTACACACACACACACACACACACACACAGATTTTGGATTCATTTGAGAACACCTGCTGCCACAGTTCTGCATATGAACAAGCAAACAAACAGGCATTTTTCAAGGGAGCACTCACATGTGTGCGCACCACCCCCACAAACAGAGCAACAGCACACTGCATTAGCTTCCTCAAATCTCATCAGTCACACTGTGTGCTGCTGCTCTCTGAGAGCCTCCTACTGATCAACACTTAATCAGCGCTGGATGTTGCACCACTCTGATCCAAAGACTTAGAGATACACACACACTTAATGATAAGGTTCATGAAAAGATAGACAGGATGTACATTTTCTGATAATGAACGCGTGATGAGTAGACTGCTATAAAGCATTTGTGTCCTCTCTCAGATGCATTATTCATGTCCCCAAAGCAGAGGCAGCACCCCGGGAAGACACCGCCCGCTACTACTGTCAGGAATACACAGATGGAGAGCGTATGGACGATGGCGAGGAGGGAGAACTGTGAGAAGGATTTGCTAATTTTGTTTTAACTTGACTCAAATGGTGGCACAAAATTCAGGGTGGGAAACTGACACCAGCTGCAAGCCAAATGGTGTTAAGTCCTGGCTGTGTGTGGGAAGTTTTCTCTACTCTGTAGTGGTCAAAATGGCACGAGGCCATCCATCATTTAGAGGGTTTACTCAGTGGAATAAGAGCTAAGTGCTTTGCAACAAACTAATAAAAAAATCTGGCAGGGATCATTTCTAGCAGCTACATTAATGAGTATCAGCATTATTTATTATAGAAAGGTCTCACTTAAGCTGTTTTTAATGTGTGCAGGATTTGTGTTAACACTTCCTTTCTGGCTTTGTGTGGACATAATCATTAATCCCGAGGTAAGCCTGTAAGAGGGCACTTTAAAAGCACTTTTTCAAACTTTGAGAAAAGGCATACAAGTCCAAATACTTTTCACCAGTATTTTACAGTTAATGGCTGTCTACTTCAGAAATAAGATGATTATGAAATTATGGTGCAATTAACCTGACTTTGGGGGCCCAGGGAAGGCCCTTGGGGAAGTTGACCCTTTCTGTGGGGGGTCTGAGGGGAGGCGGCGGAGGCGGGGGCTGGATGATGACATCGCGGTCCAAGGGGTCCACCTCGCCCTCGATGCCGCTGTCCGTGTCCTCGGGGTCCTCCTCCTCATCCCGGGCGTCGTCGTTCTTGAAGGGGTCCCGCTCGTTGTACGTGTCCAGGCTGTCCTGCTTGACCAGGGGCTGGGAGAGAGAGAGAGGACAGGCGGTCAACTGCACTGGGAGGACTGCTTATGGCAAGAGCAATTAGCCCATCCCATATTTACAATGTAATATTCTTTTCAGCGGTAAAATTGCAACAAAAAAAAAGAGGGACCCAAATCTGCACATAAACTTTACCTGATCGCGTATAAATTACCTTTAACCCCTTAACAAGCACACTCAAACATAGTTCAAACCCACTTTATTTTCAAAAATAACAAATATGTCACAAAGTTTGGGCTCATTGTAAACAGTTGGGATGAGCTGATACAGAATGCATACTGTGTGATGTTGTCAAATAGTGTGGAATCAAAATATTTTAACAACTTACAACCTACCTAAAGAGCAAAAACTTCACTATCCTGATAATATCGTACTATAAAAAGTCACGTCCTTTATTTTGAAGAGGTTAAATTAAGGGCGACTACTGATTTCATGTTGAGTTTGGCCAATATACTGGTGTCTACATCTAGTTTGCATTATTCCAGTTTATTTTGCAATGCATTATACAGCAGGGTTTGATATCTTCCACTGACTATATGAAGACATCCGCAGGAATAATGCAGAGTACACAGACACAGCAGGCTACAATCAAACTGCAGCTATAGTCTAAGCGGAACAAATACGATTTTTATTCCCTCAGGTAGGAAACAAGGATGTGTTTTTAATGACAGTACAACCTCAGTGTGAACCGTCTTAAGAGAACGACCCAGGTGAGCTTCTTGCAGACAAAGCTGCTGACAGAGTTATTCCTGATATATCAGATGCAGCCTAATAAATACTAACATTTAATCCCCATTTAGGGAATTGATCAAGATTAAGCATGAAGCTTTGCAGCGTGAATGTATCCTAAAGCAGTGGCTCCCAACCTATTTTTCCTGAAGCCCCCCCCCCTCCTTGCAGCTAAGCTGAGCCCCCCCACCACCAACACCACCCACTCAACTCTCTTTAATGAATAGAACTTGTCAGTTTTCTCAACATAAATAAAGTAATGTCGTCTTAACGGATTCGCCAAGAGAATGCAAATAAATAAAATTATCTTTTTTTTTTAATGAGTTAATTAAATTACTATAATAGTATTAGAGCCAAAAATAGATTTTTTGTTATTGTGGTTTGATAAATGTAATTTATGGTGTTAGATTGCTGCTAGACCGCCCCGTAAATACAGGTGCATGCCTACCTTTTTTTGCTGTAGGCGGGAGAGAAAACAGGTTTTTGACCAGAGTGAAAATGTTGTTTTTGAAAGGCTAAACGCCAACAAATATGGATTGAAGCAGAATATTTTGTTAGATAAAAACATGTGCATTTTGGAAATGATTTCAGCTATTTGTTTTTTTTTAATAAATGTTGACTTTTGGACGTTACAGCACTCTAGAGTTATTAGAAAAGTTTGGATCACATGAGTCGGAAACAATCCTACGCAGCTGGAATCTAATTCTACAATAATACTAATAATATTAATGTAGCCTCAACTTTATCTGCAACTGTGTAGAAATACCGGGTTTAAACAGAATGCAGCCTACTAGGTAGCAAAAATATATATATCATTTAAATAGTTGTGTTATTAATGTGTTATCATAATTTTAGATATACATGTGTAAATCAATTTTTTACAAACTCAGAGCAGACAAATCCTGGCTCCCCCCATGTGATCTTTGGCGTCCCCCTTAAGGGGTCACAGACCCCAGATTGGGAACGCGTCTTTACCAATTAAATATGAAGCTACAGCCAGGAGATGGTTAGCTTAGCTTAGCATTAACAGCTAGGCTAGCCTGGCTCTGTCCAAAGGCAACCACAGCAACCGCAAGCAACATTTCAGATTGAACTTACCACACATCCGCACTTCAAAAGATACAGGGAAAATGCACATAATATGGCTAAGATTTCATATTGAGCTCTTATCTACCAACAAACCCAAATCAGTTAAAGTGCGAAACACACATACATGTACACACACAAAGTATCGCAGTTCAAACATATTCTCTTCGATGAATGACAATAGTGCAAGCATCAGGCATGAGTCAGCGTTCTGGACATTAGTTGAAATAGTGCAGTGGATGTATGGTGTGCCAGTGGCAGAACTAATGCTGGACTACAGTCAGTGAGGAGTATAGTGAGTGTATGGTGGGGAGGAAGGGAGGAAGGAGGAGGTGAAACTGTGTTGTGAGCCATTCTCTATGGAGAAGCCATTCTCTGCTATGTGGGAATGCTACTGGAGTGTTTGTTTTTTTCTATCAGGGTTAGGGGACAACCGCTTTCAATGCCATCCATGTAAGAGAGAGGTCAACTGAAACCCAACTACAACACCTGCAGAAGAGAAAGTAAGTTTATGACCATCTCAATTCACCTCCTCAATGAATGCATTTTAAGGACATTGACCCCTAGTCCAGAGGCTACAGTGCAAGGTGATTTTTTTGCGGCCAAACCTGGTAGCGATGTGATGAAGACTACAGGGGAGATGCTGCTACAGTAGATGTCTGAAGTGACTTTACGGGACAGTGGATAGTGACCGCTCCAGCGCCAATGACAACAGCCAGCAAGTCAGCCCTGTCTCTCAAACCCAACCTCCCCACCCCCCCCGGACTGAGCAGGCCACAGTGGAGGAGGAGGAGAGGAGGAGGAGGAGAGAGGAGGAAGAGGAGAAAGAAATAGGGTGAGTGGAAGAAGGAGGGGACAGTATGAGTTTTTAGTGGATGGTGAGGAAGGAGGAGATGAAAATGGTGGAATAAGCACAGGAAGGAAGGGAGGAAGGAGAGTGGGAGGAAGCAGGGAGGAAGCAGGAGGAGAGAGGCAAGAAAAAGAGGAGACATAAGGAGCAAAAGAAAGGAATAAGAGGAAAACAGACGGAAGATTTGAGGGCATTAGGACGATGGAGGTGTGGAGTGGAGTTGAGAAAATAGGCATGTAAGGTTGAGAGATCAAAAGATAAGCATTAAAGGAGGATAAGCAGAAGTAAAGGGAGGATCAAAATAAGAGCGATTAAATGAAAGGTGAAAAAAAAATGGAAGAAAACATGCAGGTGGCAATGATTAAATTAAAGGAATAGTTTGACATTTTGGGAAAAGCATTTTTTACGCTTTCTTCTCGAGAACGTTAGATGAGAAGATAGACACCAATCTCACGTCTGTCGTCACCGTGGCGTTGCCAGGCAACCAGCGGAGACTTCAGGAAGTCACTGCCCCGGCCAAGAACCAGTTCCAGCACTTAACAGCCAGTAAAGTTAAAGACTGTTGTATTTACGCTTCAGTATTTGTGCGGTTTTAACAAACGCAATATAATGTGCTAACAAGTAAGCTTTAGAGGTTTGGACAAGGCCAGGCTAGCTGTTTCCCTCTGTTTTCAGTCTTTATGCTAAGCTAAGCTGACTGTTTGCTTGCTGTAGCCTCATATTTAGCATTCAGACATGAAAGCGGTATCTATATTCTCATCTAACTCTCAGCAAAAATGTAAATAAATGTATTTCCCAAATGTCAAACTAGTCCTTTAAGTATTGGAAATGAGGCGGAGGATTGCACAGAAACCACTTGGAGCATTCAACTTTGGGTTTCTTTCATTAAACACTATAATTCTGTTGAATAGTTTGGATTGTCTGTCTAGACAGCATGCTCCCTACGCAGTGTAATTCAACTTCCTTTGCTAGAATAATTCAAAATTTGTCAGTGTGCAATATTAAATATTGCTTTCCCAGTTTCAGTGCATCCTGATATGATTGGATGAGGTTAAATGATGAGGAGGAGGAGGAGGAGGAAGAGAAGGAGAAAAGACAAAGAAAGAAAAAGGAGGGCAGAAAGCAGAGAAAGAAAAGGTGGCGAGGATGTGGGAGAAGGGTGCAAAAAGTCCAGCTCAATGCAGAGAGAAAATGCAGAAGGAAAAGAGGGAATTTGTGGGTAAAGACCTGCTTCTTGGGAAAGGGACTGTCTCCTTCCAAGCTATCAACAAAGGCACTCTGTGGGGACACAAGGAAGAGGGGCAATGAGAAACCAGAGGGCAGTTAGATAGAGAGAGAGCCTGTCCAGTCAAAGGTCTACGAAAAACAGAGACGTCCCAGCACCAATAACATCTCTGGCATCGCTGACTTACAACAGAGAACCAGGGATGTCGGCACTACGGAACTTATGGAAAGCCTGACCCAGAAAACAGTTAGAGGATGAGTTACAGGAGGAAGTCTACGGGATCACTTTAGAAACAGATGAAGCTGTTCAACAACAAAGAAAGGCAAATAATGGAGAAATTAGTCTTCGGTAGCATTTACAATGTCATGTTAGTAAGGGAGTAAATATAATGTGTGACTGAAATTAGCAAACACTTCTGATAAGCTGTGAATGTGTGTGGTGTAAGTGTGGATGTGGGGTGGGGGGTCTGTACCCTGCGGCTGCGGCGGCCTCTCTTCTGCTGCTGCTGCTGTTCGATGAGCTCCATGGCAGAGGCCGGGGGCGAGGCTGCTCTCATAGCCCGGACCACCTTGATGCTGTCCTCCGGCAGTGGGGCCAGGTTCAGACGCTCTCGGCCTCGCACCTTCATCTCCTGGAGCTCCTCGAAACCCCCCTGGGTGAACTAGAAGATAGGAATGGAGACGGAAATGCGGTGATTCACAGGGCTTATGTGCAGAGAATCAAGGAGAGTCAGGAGGAACAGAATGCAGGTGGATGTGTTCACCAGACTGCAATTCATTATGTAAAAGACATTCAAAATTCAAAATTATTATATGGATAGGTGATTGTAATGCAATGGAAAATGTGTAAAAGGGTACATATACAATGCTATATATTAGGGCTGTCAATCGATTCAAATATTGAATCACGATTAATCGCATTATTGTCCATAGTTAATTGCGATTAATGGTAAATTAATCGCATTCAAAATGCACCTTAGAGGGAGATTTGTCAAGTATTTAACACTCTTATCAACACGGCAGTGGGCATATATGCTGATTTATGCCAATGTATGTAAATATTTATTAATGGAATTGAATTAACAACACAAAACAATGACAAATATTGTCCAGAAATCCTCACAGGTACAGCACCTGTGAGGATTTCTGGACAATATTTGTCATTTAGCATAAAAAATATGCTCAAATCATAACATGGCAAACTGCAGCTCAACAGGCAACAACAGCTGTCAGTGTGTCAGTGCGCTGACTTGACTATGACTTGCCCCAAACTGCATGTGATTATCATAAAGTGGGCATCTCTGTAAAGGGGAGACTCGTGGGTACCCATAGAACCCGTTTTCATTAACATATCTTGAGGTCAGAGGTCAAGTTGCCAGTTTTTCCTGGCCAGTTTTTTTTTTTTTGGAGCGTTATTTAGCCTCTTTCGCGACAAGCCCGCAAACACGAACATACTAACACATGCACACAAACACAGATGCAGAAATAGATATGTGTCAACGTTTGAACGGTTCTAAGATACTAACCAGTATTGTCTTCCAGAGCAGCAGTAGTACTTTCTTCATGGGGAAGTGTGGGGCGTTCATGCTGCAGAACTTGGTCACCATGGTGAAGAGGAGCAGGGCAAAGGGCTCTCCGTTGTACAGAGGTGAACCTGAGGGGTTAAAGGTCAAAGTCTGGATATATGAATGGCTATATGAAAGCAGTAGTCTGTATTGCACAAAAACGGGGTTGTGTGCAAAGTCAGATCAAAGGAATGTACACACACACACACACACACACACACACACACACACACACACACACACACACCTAGCTCATTCTTGAAGGCTTCTCTTGCTGCTTTCCACTCAGGTCTGTCCTCCTCCGTTTGAACTCTAATGGTCTCCACCATCAGGTACATGATGCTCAGTAGCACTCTGCAAAGAAAAGAAAAACATACAGTTCTCAGCTTGTCCATACGTGGGTGGGTGTGTGTGTGTGTGGTAGGTATTTAACTGGTGCCTTGAACAATAATAATAATGGCCTGAAAGGTCTACAAGTACAAGAGACAATACCATGATGGATGAAATGATGAGTAATAATGAGAGGGGAGTGCAAGAAGCAGAGGAGGATTGTTTGCAACCTGCTTGTGCATACAAGCATGAGAAGACACAATTTGTATTCTCTGACAGGATAATAATGCACCGTCCATTCACAATTACCTGATGTAAGTCAGGCGGTGTTTTATGCATTAAACGCTTTGTTCGCTCAACAAGGCCTCTCAGTTCAAAATATCTATAATGGTTTTCAATTTTGTGGCAGCAATTAGGAGCAAATCTTCTCCTCAAGCCTGTAATTATTTGTTAGTGTGCGACTGGGGAATGCACAGACGGAGCTCTGTGTACGTGGGAACATACGAGTGTGCATATGTGTGTGTGGGTGTGTGTGTGTGCGGAGGGATGTTCAGCCTATTTTGTTAAAAAAATCAATTCCATTAAGCAGAAGCAGAAAGTGAATGAGGGGGAAAGGGACAAAGAATATAATTAAATTTTGCTGAATAGGTGTGTGTGTGTGTGTGTGTGTGTGTGTGTGTGTGTGTAAACGTGCCCTTGTGCAGACGACAGAAAGGTAAGAATGAGAAGTATTGAAGTGAATTGGGAAATTTTGAGGAATAAGAGCAGGGCGGGAGTCATAAAATTGAAGAACTGGAAGATATGTTTGTGCTTATTGGCTTTCCATCTTATGTGAAGTGAGAGGAATGTGGAGTAGGCTGTGAGTCATGTGGTCTTACCTGAGCTCTGTGCTGTCTGCAAGAGAGATGGCAGGCTTCCTCACCGCACTGCTGCACGCCTGGTTGTTACTGCACGCGCAAAACACACAAGTAAATAACTGCATTTTAGTGGTTTATTTGAAAAAAAGAAGAGCCAGTTTATGCATACACATTCAAAATGACCAAAATATGATGATAATGACCCAGTTTTTAAGCATACATACTCAAAAACAGACTCATACCCTCTTCATGCTTTTTGTATAAGCAGCACCATGTGTTTGTTTGCCTGATTGGTTTGCTTACACTGCTTCGCTGTGCAGCGTGTTGATAGGCCAGACTGCACCACGATGCCTCAGAGCAGCTTATGTAACAACAAAGAAGCGCCGGATCCCAACTGAAGCCGACACCGGCAGCAACAAAGCCGACTTGAAGGAGCCAGTGCTGCACCGTGTCCTCAACGGAGGGTTTGAAGTGCGGATCACAGACGGTGTGTTTACTGTATTCCTGCATTCCAGTCCACCCACCACCCCCTCTCTCTCAATGTCTTTCTATCCCCATAAACCTTGGGAGGGAACAAGTGGATGTGCTGAAGGACGAGAGCTTCAATCATGGGAGGATACTAAGAGAATTCTGATCTTGTAAGCGAGAGAGAAACATTGACTCTTTCAGGGCTTGAACCTGTGACCTTTCAGTAACATGACTACAATACATTCCTTTATTGCTGCAGGCCTTCGCCCAAGGGGGGGAAACACATTTAAAAAAAGATAAGAACGGTTTTGCACTTTGAAGGGCAAGGTGTGCCCTGCCTATTCCTCTGGTTTGCTTGCCCTTCATGATTTACCCTCTATTGTAAATACATGAGCGGCAGCAAGTCTGTAATCTTATCAAGCAAATCCAAGGTGAAAGTGACATTATGACATTGTTGTTTGTGTCAAAGAAGAGGCTCATATACAGGGTCTGAAATCATCCGGCCACTCTGCCACTTTGGCAGGCAAGGAAAACGCTGGAGAAGGGAATAGAGAATCGATTCCTAGTTGCCAGATTTAGGAACCTGAAAAACAGGGCTCCCCCGGAAGCTACGGTGTAATTCAAACACTGGAATTTACCGTGCGTATAATGTTTTTTATGTAAAATACATAGAACATTGAATGACATCACACCTAAAATGTTATTCCTTCAGTTAGCGCAGAGATTTCAAAAGTGGCAGATAAAATTTCTGAGTGGCAGACCCAGTGGCAGGCAGTGAACCCTGCTCATATACAGCATCCCCAGCATATTCGCTGTGTCCTACTCACTCTATCTCCATGCTGAGCAGCTCCAGCAGCGCCGTGAAGATGCCCATGTCGTAGAGCAGAAAGACATTGTGTCTGGACCAGTGGAGCACGTCCACCTCTGTGTCGCACTCGTCAAACACTCCTGGGGAAAAAAGGTTTGGAGGGAAAAACAGGACACAAGAGGTGTGTTAGATTGTTTTGTGTGCCCATTTTTCATGTTTCCAATTTGTTTGCACTTCACTTCTGGGTTTTTCAGGTGATTTATATATCATATACTCTCTCACAAAACAGGTGTTTGACACTGTATAAATCATACATTATACTATATATGAAATACATTGTGCTGACATTAGGAGCAAGGACCGTCTATTATCACGTGCAGAGCATAAACCTAAAGGCTTGTTCAAATGTATTTGCTGAAGGGTGCGTACGAAGGAGAGAATTTATCTTTTCCATCTCACTGTGCAGGGAATCGCAGACTTTGATGTATTGCTGTTGTAGTTTTTTCACTTTGACTCTGCACTGAGCTCCTGTGCGCACAAAACCCTTCTCCTTCAGTTTATCTCCAAAGCTTTTATAAAATTCACTATTTCTGTGGACTTTATTTAGAATATTCTGGACGTTCTCTTCGGACCAGGTGTCAAGCAAACATCGGACTTCTGCAGAAATTCCAGGTCAGTCTTCTCCCACTCGTGTTAACCTGTCGTTTACCTGTGTCCATGTCAACAAATGCCCACACAGGCAGCCTGCGTTTTGGTTCCCTTGGAAACAGTCCGAGACCGTGATTACTGCGTTCACATCTGCCCAAACGAACCGCACCAGGGTTGATTAAAACAGACTAAATGTTGGCTTTTGAAAGCACCCTTAGAAGCTAATTTATGTTAATGTAAAAAGTGTAGCAGTTTACAGCCATAAAGTAACTGTTAAGCACGGTACATAGACAGTAGAAAAAGCACAGGTGGACAAAATAAAAGCAATAATGGCTGAATTCCATTTCGTTCTGGTATCGGTGCATGCTGAATCACTGTCACACTTCATGGCTTACTAGGACACTAGGATAGAGCAGAGCCAAAATGCCTACTGCTGGTTGTACAGTATTGGGTCTACGCACCTTGAGCCAAGTAGAGGATTGCCCTGGCCACCTTCAGCCTCTTGTCTCTGTCCGTCACCTCCAGCGCGTCCAGCAGCCTCATCACATATGTCCTCTGCTCCTCCACCGTCAGCTCGATCCACCTCTTGCCTCGAGCTGCAGGAAGGACACGACGACACAGCGAGCAAGGTGATTTTCAGAAGCCCTTTTTTCAGTATCTTCTTCCTCTGGATTAGACAATTCAGTGTAGGCTACTATAACATGTTTCCACAGTGTGTCATTTTTGTCATTCTTCCTTTATTAACAGTGTAGAGATGGACACGAAACACAAGGACAAAGAGAGAACGGTTTGATTCCCCAGAGCCGTGTAGCTAAACTCTAAACAGATGCTAATCTAACAGTAGCACAAATGGAGAGTTCTAAAGAGTTATGAGAGTCAGGGGGGCTGCCAACACTTCACACGTCGACTGTGAGACTCACGCTCTTACACCACAAGTCTATTTTCTCACACAGAGAAAAACAAATGTCAAACTGATAACATATGACGGAGGGTTTTTAAACCTGCAACAAGCTCAGCTGCTGCTGAATCGGGCAAAATGGGCTGATTACCATTTAATGTGTGCTGTTTTATTTAACATGTTAGGCTATTAATGATGCTTCATAGTTCATCCCGTCTTGTCCTCAGAATCAGCAGCTGTCAGTACTTTCTCTGCACAGAGCGTTTGTTTTTTATTAACCTCTTTATGGTTACTGCTGCTCTGAGCGCACAAGAGGACACCGCAGGCTCGTGAGTCATGAACCCAGCGGTGCAGCCAGTGCACCTTGCCAAGTGCGCTGGGAGTGTGCCACTTTTTATAATTTCGTGGGCCAGGCTCCCTTTGGCGCACCTGTGGCGCACTTGGGCACAGGGTGGAATCAGAAAGAACGCATTATTATTATTATTATTATTAGAGCATTATTATCCGCGTCATGACGCACTGACAGTTTGGGAAATACGCCTGTTGATGTGCAGAAGAAACTGTGTAGAATCATTAATCAAAACAACATCTGTGGTTATTTTATAGCAGTCTGGTTGCACAAAATGTAACCAGCAGATCTGCTTTGTGTGATTGTGGCTTAAAGGAACAGTGTGTAGGATCTGGCAGTATCTAGCGGTGAACTGAAGCCTCTCCTGTGTGTAAGAGAACTACGGTGGCCGACGTGAAAACGTGAATGGCCCTTTATAGAGCCAGTTGTTGTAAGAGTAGCGTAGGTCATTTGGAGCAGAGGCAGTGTGTGTGTGTATGTGGGAAGTGAGTGGTGAAGCAAGAGAGAGAGAGAGCGGCGGCAATATCGACTCCGGCCCCAGCAGGAAAAATGAACAGTGTTTGGTTTGTCCGTTCTACTGTAGAATTTCTGCCAATAGATCCTCCTAAAAGTTACAATCTGTTCCTTTAACAGAGCGTACTTTACTTTCTCCATGTCATGTTGTGCTTCTCATATCTGCTGCCTTCCTCCCCCATATCTCACATACTGTACACTATTAAATTATTCAAACTCAGTGTGTTCGAGAAATCGGGTGACTGCAAATCATTTCAAACGTTTACCTTGATCTGGATATTCCCAGTAATCATGTTGTATGTGTGAATATAGAGACTGACTGCTGCTTTGATGTGTCTGACTGTCATTAGTTTTTAACATTATGTTAAAAGGCCCACTGCATCAGCATATATACACAAAAAGTCTGCTACTACTACAAGTAATTGAAATGCAGGCCTGCTCTGGCAACGATTCAAGCCTATTTTTTTTTAACAGTGTAAGTCTTCTATTCTTAGACTCTTCATTTGATTACGCAGACAGTAATAGGCATTAAAGCAGCGTAACATCATCATGATCGTCGGAGCTCAGTGCTTCTTCTACTTAAGATACTCTGACTAGCGCCCCGTCTACTCAAGTCAGGAAAACAAAAAACGCTTTCTAATTTCAGCACTGTCCCTAAAAAAGCTTCCTTTTTCTTCAGGGAAGAGCTTAAATTAGACGTGTCGTGATAATCACAGTGATTTAGGTGAGTGACTGAATGGGAATTTATGGTGGAAAACACTGATGAGCACACTGTCAGTGGTCCTGTTATATATATACACACAAACACAAAGAGCACAAGTCAAAGAGGAGAACCACCCTCTGACAACATACAGCACTCACTGTCTGAACACACACGCTAATGAAAAGGCCGTAATGCAGAGAGGCAGCTCTGTGCTCTATCTCCGTAAAACAGCAGCCGGAGGAGCTCTCATCTAATCCTGCTATTCATTACCGTTCAGCTCGGAGAGGAGGTGACAGATGAAGAGGATGAAGCACGTCTCGCTCTTTTCCTAGACCGAAAGGAAAGACGCCACAGCGACTTGAGACCTTTATGGCTTCTTGCTCATTCTCAAAGTGATATTTGTGGTGCCTCCGTTGCAAACAAATGCACCATGTGGGGGACAATTACAAGAAATTAAGATTCTTTATTCTCTCTTTTTATTGGAATATTTCACTAAGAATCAAATCATTTCTATGCAAGAAATATCCGGTAAAGAAAAATTGTGTTGCAGCATAATCTCTTGTCTGGCAGTAACTCATGTTGGAAAAGCTGCTTTGTTCTTGGTAACCAAATATTAAATCACATGGTTAGGATAGGTCCTCCCATGTGCATCTGTGGGGATATTCATTCTTTGAACAGCTTAAAGGAGCGGAGCTTTGATGTGCCTGGTCACCCTCGCCTCACACAGGTCGGTTTAAAAAAAAAAAACACAGCAGCACACCGAAGAGCAACGCTGGCTTGTGTTGCACTTCAGAGGTGAGAAAACTGAGCTGAACTGACCTCCTGTTACAGCTTTTAGTGTGAAGTCCAGAAATGCACTGGAGCGGTGAAACGGTTTCATGATCACAGGGACAATTTTGTAATCCTGGGAAAACAATTTGACTTTATGGGAATTTTTCAGTGGAAGGAAAAATGATAGAAATATATAAGCTGAAGTCCGAATGTTATGGAACCGACCAACGCTGAACGCTGTAATGGGAATATACTTTACTTTACCCTTCTATCCTAGGGCCGTCAAAGTTAACGCGATAATAACACGTTAAAGCAAATTCGTTTTAATGCCACAAATTTCTTCAATGCATTAACGCTACTCGCGATTTCAGGATTGGGCTCAGTTTTAAAGTTAGAATGAAGAAACTGGCATCATATGAAACTAGAAAATCCCAATGAATCCATTGGTACCTACCATGTCATACTAGCTTGTCAGGAAGGAGACTAAATAACGCTCCAAACTTACGCTAAATCTTGGCGAGGATAAACTGCCATGGCCATTTTCAAAGGGGTCCCTTGACCTCTGACCTCAAGACATGTGAATGAAAATGGGTTCTATAAGTACCCACGAGTCTCCCCTTTACAGACATGACTACTTTATGATAATCACATGCAGTTTGGGGCAAGACATAGTCAAGTCAGCACACTGACACACTGACAGCTGTTGTTGTCTGTTGGGCTGAAGTTGGCCATGTTATGATTTCAGGACATGATTGTTTGTTTCTGGACAATATTTGTCATTGTTTTATGTTGTTAATTGATTTCCAATAATAAATATATACATACATTTGCATAAAGCAACATATTTGTCCACTCCCATGTTGATAAGTGTATTAAATTCTTGACAAATCTCCCTTTAAGGTACATTTCCAACAGATAAGAAAAAATGTGCAATTAATTTGCGATTAATCGCGATTAAACATTTCGATTGACAACCCTTATTTATTCATTTCACTTGCAATTCCCTTCAACACACATTTGATCATGTGTGTACGGTGTCGAGAACATTTCGTTTAGTTAACCTTCACCAGCTCACTTATGGACTCGAGCACTAAGCCGGGGCCAACAGGGACATTCAGAGCTACACAAAAGGACTCCGTCCCGTTCTGTCAGTCAACAGCAAGTCACGATGCTGGAGGAGACCTCGATGTCTCTGTGATGAACAACACGACTGGCTGTTTGCCAAGACCCTACTTTGCTGTTGCCATATCAGTGAGGGCATCTGTGACACCATTTTGTGCCTCAAACACACTGCAGACAACTCAGTTTTTACTCTTCACATGACACACCTGCCCTACAGGTGATCTAAACACATTAAGGGATGTGCAAAGCTTATCCATTTAATAGACTTAATAATCTCACACTCACACATGGACACAGTACCATGGCTCCTGAAGTCCTCCTCAAAGTAGTCTCTGTTCAGGGCAAACTCTGGCTCCTCTGTGTAACTGTAGAGCTCTGTGGACAGAAGACGATGCAACAGAATTAGAGATTGGTCAATAAATCTAAATCATTTTCAAGCAAAAACTAATCATTCTCTGGTCACAGCTTCTCCAAAGAGAGGAGTTGCTGTTGATTTTTTCCACAATTTTTGGACGTTTTAATAAAACAGATGAATCGGTAATGAAACAAATGGTTAGTTGCAGCCCTAAACAGAACAGACTAGAAACAGGAGACAGGTACACTCCTGCAGGTAAACCGCGCTACCTTACATAACCAAAACAGACAAGCTCCTGTCTCCTCAGTGGTGATCTCATGTGTTTCATGCACAGTCTAACGACTCGTCACGTCGCCATGCTTCTCCTCCTGTTCTGAGAGCAGTCGTCGCTCCTCGACCCCGAGGAGCCGTCGCTAGAAAAGCCGCTGTGACTGTCTGTCTGTTTATGTGTTTGCCAATGTGACTAACGCTCAGCTGCCGCTCGCAATCTACCGGGAGAACAATCATTTTCAGTCTGAATTATACACTTGAAATAAACTATTGTACTGAAGTACAATCAGAAACATCTATCAGCATCGTTGATTTCACTTCTTCTGTCATTTATGCGTCTTCGGGCGTTTATAATTCAAGCTCCAAGTCACGCACGAGCTGTTACCAGATACACAGATGCTGGAACAATTCGGTAGTTCTGACTGTATAATCATAGTTCTTATGATTACGCATAACATTAGTCATACAATGTGTCCAATGTCTGGAAAAGAAGATTTTGTTCTGTGCCTTCAGCCATGTGTCAGCTCATTGTCTTGTTTTAGTGAATAACACTGTAACATAAAACAGCTGAAGAAAACCTGAGGAATGCAGATGCAGCATTATATTTTTCCAATCAATAGCACATTGTAGTCTGTATGCTAAGTAGAACCAGCGGTGTTACTGCGGGAATGCTGTGAAAGAAATCTTGTGTCAACCATTCATAAATTTAGCTGTTAAGTCTGACTCAGTTTGACATGAGAAGAGAATCGGATAAAAGCTATGGAAAGTGCAAACGGGACAGATTCAAGCGAGTAACCGGGCCAGATGTGTACATGAAGGCACATGACAAACCAGATTTATGCTCAAAGGAGTCTACAGCCCTGCTACGGCTCTGTGAGACTGTATGAGCGCTGTTGTGCAATGAGCTACATGTTCACAAAAACAATACTAAAGTGCTGATCCTATGCCGTATACTGTATATAACAAGTGGACGTAATCACCCGTTGGTTTGTGGACCATTTTGAGGCCTCGAGTTCGGCATTTTGGCCGTCACAATCGTGGTTTTTGGCTGTCGCGATCTTGTTTTTTTTTTGCAACCAGAAGTGACACGAGAGGGTTGAGGGTTGAGAGGGAACAAGCGAATGCTGAATAAGACATTTTTAGGCAACCAAAATGTTACAATTAACTTTCATGAGCTAAAAGCACACTGTGAAAGGGTTAAAGTTCTATGACAAAAACACGGAAAACACCCAGACCGGACAACGCCGTGGTAGCGACCTGTCAATCACAAGGTAGCCACCCTCTAAAGCATCCCCTGCTTTATGGTCTATCTGACTCTAAATGGGACCATACTTTACTAAATGAACATCATGCTGTATTGAAGAAGACTTGAAACTAGCGATTGAGACCATAAACTCATGTTTTCAATGTTTACTTATAAACAAAGTGAGAAGTATGCTCATTTTCTCATAGACTTCTATACAATCAGACTTCTTTTTACAACCAGAGGAGTCGCCCCCTGCTGGCTATTAGAAAGAATGCAAGTTTAAGGCACTTCTGCATTTGCTTCACTTTTCAGACCCGGAAGTTTCATGCTGTCCTATGCCGGTATAATTTTTAAATTATATTTTAGCATGTTAGCATGCCAACATTTGCTAGGCTGACGGAAATGTCATTAGTTTTGCAGATATTTGGTCATAAACTTTTGGAAACATTTCAACCTGACGGTGGAGCAAGAGGAAAAGTCAAGGGATCATCAAAGTCAATGGGATTCATCCTCCAGGTTACCATGGATATCTCTGCAAAAATTCATGACAATCCATCCAATAGTTGTTGAGATATTTCAGTCTGGACTAAAGTGGTGGATCAACATTGCCATCACTACAGCCCTGTTGCTAACATGACTAAAAAAATGACATAAACCCAGCATGGGAAAACAAATTTTTGTTTTAAGCAGACATGAAAGCACAATCACTTCTTCTGAGACTACATACATTTATTATTTAACCAAATCAAATCGTATCATTCTAACAAAGAGTAAGTACATTGAATGCAGCGACTACTGTATGAGAGAAGTAAATGTGGTGCAAGCTTTTGTTGCAGTTATCAGGGACATCACGATTGATTTTCTAATCATTTGGTGTTTAGTAGCTGGTCAGTCTTACCTGAAAGCTCAGCAGTCAGTGCGTCTGTGTCTCCGTACTCAAACTCCAGGTTGGGAGACTCCATGGAGCTCTGTGAAGAACAAAACACACATGAGCATGTATACATTATAGTATGACACTGAGCTCAGCTAAATCACAGATGTCCCGACTCCCACGCACACACGTCAAACATACTGCAGGCTATTCACAATTTGCAACACCTACTGAAACACTACTCCATTTGTGGTCACACACTTCAACTCCACACATTCGCCCACGCACACTCTTCAGGCTCGTTCACAGTTTGGTTTCATCATGTGTACATTTGGAGTTTTGATTGGCTGCTGGATATCCAGGCGGCGTTGATTAGGCATTTACATTTTTTTCCTCTCAGATCTCACTCACAATTACAGGTGCTCTATATGTCCACACACACACAGCTACAGCTTTGATCAGACTGATTGAACAGTAAAAGGATGCTCTCCATAACAAAGATCCAGATGCTCAGGTTGTGCAGTAAACTGCAGTGAGGAAGGAGTGAGGAGAGAGGAGTCAACATGGCCCCTTGTTTCAGAGCAGATTAGCTCCTGTATGCAGTCAAGGTCTCTCTTGGCTCTGACTTTAGTTTAAACCTGTGATCAGCACGAGACACACTGCACACATCACGTTTCTATGAACACACTCACCGCCTACGTGCAATCGCAAAAATGTTTGCTGCAACATTGTTTATCCAGAATATCAACTCTCAAAAAAGACACGCCTTGTTTTTAGCTTGATGACAAAGTGGTATCTGCAGGATTTTGAATGAAGAGCATGTGATCCATGCACACACACACACACACACACATTTAGTGCAGAACTTTAGAGCTTCAGAGGCCCAGATTCTTAACGCTGTATAAGAATTATTCCCTCCAAAATAGAGAAGCATACAATGAGACCCACATAAACCTGTTTTTGTCTTCTTTAGAGGGGTACAGGGGGTCTTAAGGGGGAGATAGCAGGTCAACAATAGATGTCACATAGTAAGTGGTGTACATCATCTGAAAGCTGGGAACCTGAAGATTAATTTGAGATGCAGCTCAGCACTGTGTGTCAAGTAGTTCTAGTCATGCATCAGAAATAAACATGAATTAATTAATTAATTAAAATAAATTGTAAATGTGTATAAGAGCATAAAACATTATGATGGAAGTATATGATGGTCATCCCCATACTCACTTATGTATCATAAGTGATTGCAGCAATTTTTGGGTTGATACCATTTGTTACAAAAATGTTGTGCTAAATTTAACAATTTTTTACCACTCGAGAATTGATAAAAAATGATCAACAATCCCTCCAAAATACCACATTAAGACACCAAGACCTTGAGGAACACCATAGAAAAAGCCATGTTGTGATTTGGTGTCAAAAACTTTTGACATTTGGAGATTTCTGCAAGAATTTCATTTTTCGGTGATTGGATGGCGAGCACTTCTGTTCTGGAAACAGCTTAGAAAACCCCCTTATTGTCAATCTAGCTAGGAAAGCCATCCATCCTCTGAATGCTCTAGGTCTCTAGTTTGTGGTTATAAAGTTTCATGAGGCTGTGATTATCCTAGAGGTCACCACAGGTCATTTTATACAGTAAGGTATAAAAAATAGTCACACTGTATGAAATGGCTACTATGGGGATTAAAATCATCACACATGAATACAATTGGACTCATTGGATACACAAGAGTCTCAGCTTTACAGTGATACCCAATTTATGCCCCAGTATGCAGAAATATTCAAACACAACGTTTTTAGAATAGGCGAAAATAACACATTTATACTGCATTCAAAAAACTTAATTTTTGCCTCAAACTGCATGTGATTATCATAAAGTGGACATGTCTGTAAAGGGGAGACTCGTGGGTACCCATAGAACCCATTTTCATTCACATATTTTGAGGTGAGAGGTCAAGAAACCCCTTTGAAAATGGCCATGCCAATTTTTCCTCACCAAAATGTAGCCTAACTTTGGAGCGTTATTTAGCCTCCCTCCCTCTAACCTGGCAAGGTCTTCTAGTTTCATAGGATACCAGTATCCTCACTCTAGCTCTAAAACCTGCTACAGCCTCTTAAAGACGGTAAAGTCGGTCGGGATCGTGGGTCTCAGAGAGTTAAGAACCTTGAGTGTAACCTTCTTATGAGTAATGACCGAGACAAATAGAAGCTTAATAGTAGTAAGAGAATTAGCCGGGTGACTGGAACAGTCTTGGTTTTTATCTCTTTATCTTTTTGGGTATAGGATGTGAACTGATGAAATTCCCCTAAAGGGACGATTAAAGATTAATTTTATGTTAATGAGAATTTAAAAAAAATCCCTCCCGGCAGCACTGGGAGGCTCCAAGCTACGAGTGTTAGATATGTTTAACCCTGTGAAAAGTGCCCCGGGGCCAGGACAGTAAATAAGGATGTGCTCTGAGTCAGCTATCCGGGTTAAACAACCGTGCGCGCTGTCGTGAAACCGTCTCCTATAAATACCTGCAGCATCCAAGGCAGCACCAGCTGAAATATACAGGCCGTCAGTCAGCCTTCGGTTTGTTTATGACAGCGAGCCGAAGCAATGAGATTTGATGTCATTACTGCACTTGTAAACCAGGAAATGAGAACCACTTGGGAGCGCACAGATGATTCAACAAAATTACCCACAACTCTCGAGTGCAAGTGAGGGAAGCCTGTGGGTGTTTGTGACCAGGTGCTGCCTCACTTTTACAACAAGTTCTGAAAACCAGCATGAAATCAACTGAAGTGGCGTTTTATTTTGGAGGCGTCCAACTTGAAATACTCCTGGTACATTTAGAGGACGGAAGAATAGGATGGGCTTGCAGTTAAAAGCACCATATTGTCGCTTAAACTTATGATATTTAGTCTCCTCTTCCGTCCCTTCAGCTTCCTACACTACACATAAACATCACCATTATGTCATGTTGTTTATGGAATGTACATAACTGCTTAATATTGATCCAGCTGCAAGAGGCCAATTACTGTAGGGACACCAGTCTCAGTACCAGCTGTCAAATCATTCATTTAAAATCATTAGTCCATTTATAACATACATACATATACAAGGTTAAATCCTCTGATACTGTGTAATCAATGCCAATCAGCAAGCTCTAGAAAAGACCCACTTTTATCATCTGCCACTGTGGCTTCAAATGGAGGACCGACCTCAGATATGCAATTGCTATTATTACAGTTGTGTGATATCATCTGTGCTGCAGGCGGCTATTCCAACGGCAACATTCATCCACTGCTCGTCTTTAAAAACAAGTCATAAAAACACATGAGAGGCAAAATCAGAGCCCGTCTGTTCTGTAATCTATAGAAAATTGATAGCGTCCTTTAAACAGGACGTCCGGCTTACATTTCCTTTTTTTTTAGTGAGGTGTTCTGTATACAGTGTGATAGTCCCACCTGTCAGTTACTGTATCTGCAGGGGTTTGAAAATTGTCACAAGACACCAAACAAATGCTGGAAAATTCTATTTACCATCAGGGAGTTGTCTCACAAGTACTTTTACAGGTGAGCATACATTTACCTGCCTGATGGAATGTAACTAAGTACATTTACTCAGGTAAATGGTAAATGGACTTGCATTTATATAGCGCTTTTCTAGTCTTCCGACCACTCAAAGCGCTTTACACTACATGTCAGCATTCACACACATACACTGATGGCAGAGGCTGCTAAGATGCCAACATTGATCTAATCGAAATACTCATTTACACAATTTGGGGCTAAGTGTCTTGCTCAAGGACACATCGACATGTGACCTTGAGCCGGGGATCGTATCACCGACCTTCCGATTGGTGGACAACCTGCTCTACCCTCTGAGCCCTGTACTTAAATACACCTTTGAGGTACTCAAGTCTTTTCTTTTCATGGCAAGAGCTTATAAAATATGAGGCTTTTCTTATAAATTAAACTACCCAACAGTAAACGCCCATCACAATTTCCCAGAGCCCAAATGGGGACGTCTTCAGATTTCCTGTTTTGTCCAACCAACAGACCATCAAACTTAAACACATTGAACACAGCTCTTATCCATCCATATTGTTTCTATAATACCATTATTTTTCAATCATTTTCAACCTAAACAAAATGACAAACAATGATGACATCACCAGCTTAACAAAATAACACTGGTGATGTCATCAGGGTTATCTTGGCTTGGACTTGGAGAAAGTCTACATTACAAACTGGGTGTGTAGAGTTTGAAAGACATGGACATTTACCAGACAGAGGGGTCGAATGAAAAGATACTAATGGTTGCATTATGGGAAATGTAGGATCTAGTATTTTTTAAGCTCGACCCCCATATTACGGACTAAAAGTTATGATAGATCAACTCAATACCTGGAGTAACCCTTTAAGTCTTTTAACCAAAATTCATATTGTTCTAAAAGAAATCCTGTTTTTTGGATTAATAGATGAAGCATTTATTCTATTATATGTCAGATAATTGTGAAAATTGCAACTTCAAATTGCTCATTTTGTCAAATCAGCAGATCACAACCCAAAGATATTCAACTAGTAACTATATAAAACAGCAAAAAGCAACAAATCCTGCAGCAGGAACTAGAGAATGTTTGACAATTTTGCTTTATAAATGACTTCAACATTATCGTTGACGTCAATTACTTTAATTAATGAATCAAACAAGCAGCCTCATCCAGCATCCATCTGGTGAAGGGCCCACTGTCGGCACAGAGGGACTCGACTTGTCCCTGAAACTGAAGTGACCGCTCGTTTCTTTCATTCCCATGAGCATCAACGCAGGAAAACCCTGCCTGTCTCTCTCTGTGCTTCTGCTGCTCATCCTCTCTCTCTCCTTCATTTTCTCATCCAGTCCCCATCACTGTCCCTCCTCCCAGTCTCTCTCCCCTCTCTCTGTCGCCAGCTGATAACGCCGTCCTCGCTCCAAACTGGCACCCGCTTCTGTGCTCCCACACAAACACTGGGCACAATGTCAAGGCACGGGCCACCCCCACTCCTACCAACATATGCCACATAGACGAGAGACGACTGCTCTACCCGGCACAAACGACGGACGATTTACATTCATGAGTGAATCAGATTTGAGGTTAACGGACAGACATAGGAGCCCAGTGCAGTAGCCAGGGAGTATCGGCATCAGCATATGGCTTTGACGTTGAGTGCTTTCAACGTCCATGTCATTCAACCCAAACCAAACCATCACAACCCCTCGACCCAGAATCCAACGGCTGTGGGATGAATATGCTCCAATTCCCTCAAAACCATTCAATGTGCTCAAACAACAACACACGCGTCAGTGGTGACTGGACATCAGCTCTGACTGCTTAACTTCTCTGATGGATCTGGGCTGAGCAGCCCAGCAATGGAAACACATCTTCTAATTTTTTCATGAGGAGATGAATAATAGCTGCACGGCACTAAAAACAGTCATCATCAGACTGAACATGAGCCATGCAGCCTTCATGTTCAGAGAAGCAGAGGAGACTCACTGGGCCATATTTCAGATACTGGCTCCAAACACATCAAATCACATCAAGTCTGGTTGTAAGCTGGTACGTCTCAGCCTCTAGGATTGGATAAAAGGAAATCTTGTATGGTTGCAACTCACAACTAGTTTTATTATTGATCAATTTCGTATTTTTTTCACATTTTGGTAATTTCTGTCATTTTTCAAGCAAAAATGACAAACAATTGATGGTTCCAGATTCTCAAATGTGAGGATTTGCTGGTTTCTTTGTCATAATATGATTTTAAATTTGGGCTTTGGACTGCTGGTCACGTAAAATGAGCAATATAAATAAGTCACGTCGGGCTCGGAGAAAATATAATGGGCATTATTCACTATTTTCTATCGTGTTATGGAGAAAATGATTAAGTGATGAATGGAGAAGATTGTTAACAGATTAATCCATAATAAATTGTTAGTTGCTGCCTTAAATCCAAGTACAGTACAGTATAATAAACAAATCATGCTCTTAAAAATACAACATCAATGTCCATCACATGTTACCAGCATGGTTACTAGAAGTCAAAGTCAAGTCTTAAATTGGTCACAACCCCATCTATAATGATATGTGATAACTATTCTGTAAAGCCTTAACCTGCAAATGTTTATTAGTAGTAGGTAACTTAATGACTGACTATCAAAATGTATTTCATTTTAGTCAACAAATCAATGAACTGAAGGTCAATGTCAACTAGGAGGGATAAGGATATATTATAATCCATGGAATAATCACCTACAAGAGGATCAAACCCCATAAATAGTAAATGACAGTAATATTCAGCTGTGTTTTGGTAGTGGTGGCCCTGACAGCAGCAGTCAGTCCCATTTCACCACCTGCAATCTCCACGTTGAGCACCACTGTAGGATCACTGCTGGGTTATTTATAGGAGACGGTTGCCAAAATAACACCTCGGTGTCTGCCTGCCTGCATGCTGTCCAGCTAAGACATGGACTCACTGCAGGGAGAGGACATTCAGACATGGACTCACTGCAGGGAGAGGACATTCAGACATGGACATTCAGACATGGACTCACTGCAGGGAGAGGACATTCAGACATGGACTCAGTGCATGGAGAGGACATTCAGACATGGACTCACTGCAGGGAGAGGACATTCAGACATGGACATTCAGACATGGACTCAGTGCATGGAGAGGACATTCAGACATGGACTCAGTGCATGGAGAGGACATTCAGACATGGACTCACTGCAGGGAGAGGACATTCAGACATGGACATTCAGACATGGACTCACTGCAGGGAGAGGACATTCAGACATGGACATTGAGACATGGACTCACTGCAGGGAGAGGACATTCAGACATGGACTCACTGCAGGGAGAGGACATTCAGACATGGACATTCAGACATGGACTCACTGCAGGGAGAGGACATTCAGACATGGACATTCAGACATGGACTCAGTGCATGGAGAGGACATTCAGACATGGACTCACTGCAGGGAGAGGACATTCAGACATGGACATTCAGACATGGACTCAGTGCATGGAGAGGACATTCAGACATGGACTCACTGCAGGGAGAGGACATTCAGACATGGACATTCAGACATGGACTCAGTGCATGGAGAGGACATTCAGACATGGACATTGAGACATGGACTCACTGCAGGGAGAGGACATTGAGACATGGACTCAGTGCATGGAGAGGACATTCAGACATGGACATTGAGACATGGACTCACTGCAGGGAGAGGACATTCAGACATGGACATTCAGACATGGACTCAGTGCATGGAGAGGACATTCAGACATGGACATGGACTCAGTGCATGGAGAGGACATTCAGACATGGACTCATTGCATGGAGAGGACATTGAGCTGGTCTGAAAGCTCCCCAGCAACAACACACACACACATGGACAGACACTCACACACAGTGCCTCCTACTAAACCATAATCGGTAGTAACAGACTGTCCACAAACGCCTCTCCAAATTTACCTCCGACTCCTTCTGCTGATCCTTGAACACATCTTTCCCTTTCGGCCTCTGTCTGTCTCCGTTATCGTTAAGGTTATTAATGATAGGTACCTCCATGTCCTCCGCCTGCATCTTGCTCGGTCTGCGCGGTGCGGATCACTTCTCCTTCCGCGGATAGAGCATACCGGTCCGGTGGAGAGCTGTGTGTGACTGCACCGCGCCAGGAGCAGCACCGGCTCCTCCTGAGCCCAAGTTGAGGATCTCCTCCTCCTCCTCCTGCTGCTGTCTGTTTGGTTCGCTGTCCCTGTGCGCCACGAGAGGGCGGGGTTAGAGAGAGTCAACAGCAGAGAGGAGCATCAGCTGACCACAGGAGAGGAACCGAGGTGGTGTTACACAGGGTCAGTGCACTAAGGTAGAGAGGTAATGATGTCAGATGCTAAAGGTATAATACACATCAACATCCTCATAGCAAAATGGTTAGAAAGATATATACAGGTGTATAGGACTATGAAAGCATAGACGAAAAGTAAACATGACTAGCACACAAACATTTTAATTCCTGATTTTCACTGGAGGTGCATTCAAGATCTGTAAATATGTTAATATTAAAGGTCCCATATTTTAAAAAGTGAGATTTTCATGTCTTTTACATTATAAAAGCAGGTTTAAGTGCTATATAAATACTGTTAAACTATCAAAACGCTCAATATATGGAGAAATACACACAGCCCGTATTCAGAAATTGTTCGTTTGAAACAAGCTGTTAGGATTTCTGTCCATTTGTGATGTCACAAATATACAATATTTAGACCATTACACAGTTTGAAACGTAAACATTTTAATGTGTCACAGTTGTTTTACTGTTTCAGCGTATGTAAATAACATCAGCTGACAGGAAGTAAACATGGACCCAAACTGTTGCCTAGCAACGCAATTCCATTGCAATTACGTTGAAATGCACTAAAACGGAGCGTTTCAGACAGAGTGTAAATACAGGTATATTCAGGCAGACAGTATGAGGAAAATAATGTTTTTTTTAACATTGAAGCATGTTAACATGTTCCAGTAGAAACACAAAATACAAGTATGAACCCGAAAATGAGCACGATATGGGACCTTTAAACTTACAAAAGCTGGAGTACATGCATCGTTTCCTGTGAATCCCTTCTATTTGTGAAGGCAACTTGAATGGCGGACTCCGCCACTTGAAGAGATAAATACAGAGAGTTAATTACAGAATGCAAATACATTGAATGGCTATTGCTGAAAATGCAGAAAAACAGGCTTTTATTTAATAAAAATAAACTAAAATAAAAAGTTTTAAAACTTAAACGTTGTATGAAAATGTAATGAATTATTTGCATGTCAATGTTGCTACAAACTAAAACTAGAGACCGTCTTGTGATGAGATCACACCGGCCACGACACCAAATCGGGCCAGGGTCGTAAAGTAGGTGGCCAATGGCCCCTTCCCCACTTTCTACCCCCTATGGTGCCCTTGCTCAGACTACACCCACCTTTGAACTCGGCCTTAATTTTGATATCAACTCCACACGACTCACAAGTTTCGTGACTTCATCTTACACGATTGTGACGCTATTGCGTTGAAAAAATCTGTTCATATACAGACACATAAACACCTGGCAAAACCACTTCTGTGGTAGTTCCTGCTACAGTAGCTGTCCAATAGGACCACATTTGGCCATGATGACACACAGACAGACTCACAAAGTGAAAACAATACCAGCCACATGCTGTGGCGTCTGGTAATAAATCTGTAATTTAATACATTTGAATATGTTATAAAAAGGTCTCTTAACCACGTGACCTCCAGCAGTCAGAGGCTGAGATGACACTTACTGATACTACTAAAAATAATTTTTTCAGTTACTGTGGTTTAGTTTTTAAATGTTTTGTAGCACTTCCAAATTTTCAAAAAGGTAATATTATAGTTACTGTGTTTTGGCTTGTCAGGGCAGCATATTGTAGTTTGGTAAATGGTAGATAAACACCAACAACCAAAATCTACCAGCTTTGTCTGATGGATGATGTTTCCCACCAACTGTGTCAAACTGAATTAACATTAAACAACATTTTCTCCTTGGTAATAAAACGTCAAGTAATACAATCTGCTGTCAGGGGTCCAGATCAGTTCATGTGTCTGCCTCTTAATTTGTGTGACTCCTCCAGTTTAAAAGCTAGATGGAGGAGGAGGTGGAGGTGGAGGTGGCGGTGCAGGGCCCCCCTGCAGGCTCTTCACCTCCCGTCACCCTCCCTTCAGAGGAGCAAGTGAATTATTGATATGTGGAGGTGGGGGTTGGTACGTAGGTTGCCAAACACTCAACTACCAACCAACACACACACAAACCCCCCTTTACTGTGAAAAACCACTTAAGGTGACATGATTGGATTGCACAGTTCAATGTAGGCTTGAGCTTCTGCTTCATGAACGTGACCACATGGCAGGACGGCGGGGGGACAAGTTCATAATTAAATAATTATTCACAGCGGGTTGAATCAATTTAGACTCAAGCCTGACAAAGCTATAATCCATAGATACTTTGGATAATAATTAAAAAGTGTAAACCAATACAACAGCACATCAATAAGGGAGAAAAGTTGCATTTCATAGAGAAGATCAGATTGTTAAAAATTTTATTTCTGCAGTTTGTTGGTGATTTTGAGGTAACCATTAACAATACCGCTTTTTAAGAAGATAAAGGGATTTTGCAAGAAAGATAATACCATTTCCTAACTATTATTACATGAAAAAAAGTGGCACACATATATTTATATATATATTTTTAACTTTAAAGAAGTATTCCAGTAATTTAGTAGTGCACTTTTAAAAAGTTTGGGAGTCAAAATCAAAGTGCCAGCGTCCAAGATATCCTGACATTTAGTCTGGTAAAGCTCCAAAAACGCTGGGATACGATTCCCATAATGCCCACAGCCTTTGAACTCCATGCCCCCGAGTTTCTGGTGCAAGCTTTCCATTATAATTAGTATTCTTCAAGCTGAAATAACCCTGGTGACATCATCAGGGTTATTTCCTCCAGATCCACAGATGACATTGTACAATTATATTCACAGGCTCAGAAGTTTGACATGAGGAAACTGATCTTGTGTATTTTTGGAGTGCCCTTTTAAAAATGATATCGTAGTGAAGCTTTTGCAGGAATTCTCTTTGTAAAAAATACAAAATATTCCCCTAAAATCCAGTGTTTAAAAGTCTACAGATAAGATTGACTAAATTGGATCTGGCTTTGAACGAGGAAATTAGCTTTTCGACAACTTTATTTAAATCTCAAAATATGTTTCTGCCAAGTTATTTCTTGTCAAACTTTGTTCAGAACATTTTTTAAGGGGAAGAAACAGAAGTTGAGAGAATCAGTGCTGCTGACATTTGGAAATCTTTGAATCCTAGTTTGGTTTGTTGTAAATTTAATCCTGTGATGTTGATTTGTGTGTCCAGAATAAATAAAGGATCACAGCCAGCTGTTGATGCCAGAGATGTCCCTGTCTGTTCGCTGCTGGCTCAGATGAGATCACTGTGGCTGTGACAGACCTCAGCAGCTGCACACATGGGCTCCCCTTCCCCCCTGACACACGTCACATCAACACAACTATACTGAGAAATATGACAAGAGACCGGAACAACACACATCAAATGCCTGCATTAAGTGCCTGATTATGTGTCGCAAAGGAGTCAAATCAAGGAGACGCACACAAAGTGGTTACAATTTTTACATCTTTATTCATTAAGATTACAGAATGTTTTAAATTATTGCTCATCATCTACCATTATCACTTGCAATATTTAAACAAGGTTGTTTTTCTTCTTTATTAGACAACTTAAAACATGTTTGAGAATTTTGCCAGTTTGCACTGAATGAGGATTTACAACAATAAATACAGGAGTGGATTCTTCTTTTACCGTCCTATACTTTTAAAGGTTGTCGTATCTGTATATAGTATGTATATACATATACGATGCTGGTGTCTTCCCCTGCCCACCCGTCTGTTGGTCAGCTCACGGCTGACAAAACAAAAAATGGTTTCTCTCCCTTACGCACAGGCTAGGATCCTGAGGCAGCGGTTTAACGAAGCAACCATGGCCAACAAAAAGAGGATGCGTACAGACACAGAAAGACATTTACACGCACACACACACACACACGTCATCATCTATAATCAGCTTTCTCTCAAGAGGTAACATACTCTTTAACGCACATTCACACTTACAAAAAAGGGAAAAATAAGACTCAAGACGACAGGTTCAAGAGCTACACTGACAAGAGGTCACACTACTTTAAGAGGGGATTCTCAACAGCACAAGGAGACGGAGAAAATGCACAAACATTGGCAGGGAACAAAGTGACATTGAGGTTGTGTGGGCCGTGACACAGTGTAGGATCTTGTCATTACATGGCGGCATATGGGCGTATGCTAGGTTTGTCTGAGAGGCTCCTACGCACCTTTAACATGTCTATTTCTTTAGACTTTAATTTGCTTTTACCAAATTTAAAAGGAATAGTTTGACATTTTGAGAAATACAGTTTCTTGTCGAGACGTACATGGGAAGATCAATCCCACTCATGTCTGTACGCTAAATTTGTAGCTGGGGCAAGCTGCTAGTTAGCTTAGCTTAGCATAGAGACTGGAAGCAGATGGAAACAGCTACCCTGAAGTAACAAAGTCCACCTACAAGCACCTTTAAAGCTCACTGATTAACATGTCAGTTTTGTTTAATTAATACAAAAACCCTAATTTAAAGGTGCCGTTAGTTGGATTTTGTTATCTTTATGCTAACATATGCTAACTGGCTAATGGCTCCCAGCAGCATATTTCTCATACAAACATTAGAATGGTTTACATGTTCAAGGATATTTCCCAAAATTTCAAAAACATTCCTTTAAATACTTTGGTTGGTATTAAATATCATGTAATGATATTACTCATAATGTCACGACATAAATTGCATGAATTGTGCATATTCGTATTTTGAATGAGCCAAAGTATTCAACAGGTAAACAAAGATTTTTGTGCTATTTCCTCCTGTTCAAAATCTGTAAACTGATTAAATTAATTTTCCATATACAGTACAGGACATTCTCAGACCTGGATAATGAGCTACCGTATTTGTGTGTTTAAGCATTTGATCCCTCTCAGAGAGAGTAGAGCTGGCAGCGTCTCACAGCAGGTTAGCAGAGAACCCGATTGGTTCAGGTGCAGAGCCGGAGTAGCGGCGGGGTGCACTTGGCTGTCAGGTGAAATGACTGTCAGGACTTTCTAATTTCCACCGTCAGGTCAGCTGGGGACGAGCTGCCGAGGATGATGACTGTGCAGCTCATTGTACCGGTAGAATATAAGCCTTTCAGGGTGGGGGGGGAGAAGGAACTAAAATATATCAGGGATAGCACGCCAAGTTTGGAGATCTTTATAAAAAAAAAAAAAGGTGAAAAATCCCTTTACAGGCAAATGCACATGAATTTGCAGAGAAAGGTAAATGTGCTTCTTGGATGGAAAGAGTATAAATCATAATGGAAATCAGATCCCAGATTGTATTGTTTAAACTGAACCCATTGACTGCATCTGTGAGTACCAAAGAGTTGTGGTGTGTATGGTAAGTACAGTAAATCTTAACAGCACCATACTTTCCAATGAGGACCTGATTGAAGATATCTGTTTAAGTACCGGCCAGGTAGCGACTCGCTGCTCATTTGGTATCTCTGTAAATATTTTCTGTCACAGTATTCAAAGTGAAGGTTTAAGTACATTTATTACACTTATCATTAGAACATTTAATTGCTTATTTTTTATGACATATGTTGATTTCTTTTCAAAAGTAAGGATGGCGCAGGAGAGAAAAAGATAGAAAATTCTTAAATTTCAATATAAATATCTAAATATACAGTATACCCCTTGTAATGATCTGACAGCCTGCCATGCTTCTAATACAGTATAGTCATTCGTGGTAAAAAGGAAGAGACAAAATGAAAAAGGTTAGCTCTCACAAGCTTGAAATACTTTTCATTACTTCAACACTGGCGCCGCGTGAGCAGCTGGAAGCCGAGAAAGAAGCAGCCAATGAGATGGTTTCACTGTGGCTTTGAGTGACAGGTGGGAAGAGCCGGCCACCGTCCAGTCATACTAAGAAAGGAGTTGTGACAAACTACAGGCTGATCAGAAGGGACAGAACGCATAAAAAAATGTTTAAAAACAGACACAACGGTGAATCTCAATGAAACGATCAAATAAAAGACATGATATGATTGGACCCTGAGATCCCACCTAACCCCGCCCTCGCAATATTACACAAGAGAAAAACAGAATCACAGGTAGAAAAGAAAAGACAACAACAAAAAAGGACAGGAAAAAGTGTCCGTCGCTAAATTTTCAACGGTCATCTTCATTCATACAGATTGTTTTTTTGTTTGTTTTTTTAAATCAAGTTTTTTTTTCTATAGTATATATCTTTTTAGCAACAATAATTTCATCTTTAATAGTTAAACAATAAAAGATCTGGCAATGGGAAGGGAGGATGGAGGATTTACATACAACTCGACACACAAATGAGCATCTAAAGAGAAAGAAATAATGGTGTTGAAATGACGAGAAGAAGGGAAGTAAAACATCTTCCAGGAGAAGACGTCGGGGAGCTAGCTAATGGCGAATGGCAGGAGCAGCTCCAGATTTAGAGTTAATGATATCAGAGTGTGAATAAATAAAACGGCTGCCATAAGCGCAGGGAAAGCCACGACCCCCCCCCCTCCCCCTCAGGCTCAGTCAGAGCTCCTCCCCTACCCCCCCCCCCGAATATAAAGCCGGTGTGTTCACTGTTCTGTCTGTCCGTCATTCCTCCTGTTCTCCTCCTCCTCCTCCTCCTCCTCCTCTCCCTCTATGAGTCTGTGCCATTCATGGAGTATTTGTATTTCTTCAGTCCAACCCCGACCCTGGTTTAATACCTTAAGGAGAAAAAAGAGAAAGCAGTGAGTATGATAGTTGCTGTAGATATAAAAAGGTGTTGCTACTACCTGAAAAAAAATCCCAACCCTGTATGTGCAAGACTCAAACGTTACAGTAGCCGTGGTTCCATTCAATTGTCAAGCAAATTTTAAACAAACTGAAATTAAATGTTGCAAAAAGGTGCATTTCCATCAACTGGATTGGAGCAAATAAACTCAGCTACAGCGTAGTTTCATCAGAAGTTGGCGCTTTAGGCTACGCAAGGCTGTAATGAATGTAATGTAAAGAAGTAGAGGTTGCGAAACGGAAATAAATTCAAATAAATTCGGGGTCTTTGGGAATTTGTTTGAATTGGGCAAGTATTAATTGTTCTTTCATGTCAGCTAATAGTGACCATGGTTCATGATGTCCGGAGACTCAGACAAGCATTAGCGCGTTATGGAAATATCCGAGAAGACGCAGACAGCGGAAACAGTTGATCAGTCTTGTGAATTACATGTTCGCTACGTCAGAACTTATTGGTCAAAGGCGTTTCCATAATCCATTTAGCGCATCAACTCTTTTTTGAAAAAGGCAAAAACCACCTCAAGCATTTTTGAAGTGGCAAGAATTACATTTACTACCAGTTCCGATACCAGTATGGACATACAGATTTTCTAATGCGTTACTTCAAAAAGCACATCAAAATATGTGAATGGAAACACGGATAGTTTCTTCCCTTATACTATCATACTACAGGTGTGTGTTGAAGTTGTTTCCTTACCTATAGTAGTTTGGCTTGAAGGGGCCGTTCTTGTTCAAGCCCAGATACTTGGCCTGCTCATCACTCAGCTCTGTGAGATGTGCGTCAAATGTAGGAAGATGTAGGCTGGCCACATATTCATCTGGAGGGCAAGAGAGAGGAGGGACATGTTAACATTCATCAGGCATCTGTGGTTGATTAATCATTCAAATGAGAAAAGGAAGTGGGAGGCTTCAGGGATTTATCGTCTCTCAATTTCTCTTTTCCTTCTTCCATCTTCCTCCTCATCTGCTTTCCTCTCCTCATCCTTCTTTTGTGTCTTTCCTTCCTTCATTTCTTTCCTCATCTCAGCTTTTCCTTTCATTGCTTCCTTCTTTCTCTCCATCATCCTTTCTGTCAGTGTGTGCCGTGGTAGCAGCAGCCGTCACTGACAGGGTGACCTACATTTGGCTCCCTGTTGTTTCTTTACTATGCATGTGCTCTGCTCTAACCCGCCGAGGGAACGCTTACAAATGTGACGGGCACACGCTGCAGACATGCTGCAGGCTGTGCACACGCACACATACACACAGGATTCATTCTACTGTGAATGATAAGGGAGACGACTCTGGACTGAACAGATGAGACGGTGTTGTCTATTGAGATAAATGCAATATGCCTGCTGGCTCTCTGCCGGGGCAAGAACCAAACTCTCTGTAATCACTTCCTGCTTGGTGGCTACTTAAGTACCAAACAAGGTTATTTTGCATCTCCCTGGCCTGGTATCTGGCTGTGTTTGATGGGCATTTATACTTCTATTTTATGTATTTTTTTATTCTTGCATTCAGCAGTCTTTGTTCAAGTTTTATTCCCTTCAATTCTGAACTGACAAAAATCTTACCCATCTTCTTGGGCAGCAGGTAAACGTCCTGTTTGTAGCGTCCCTCTGGGGCATTGTACAGCTCTATCAGAGCCAGCGCCTGGGCAGAGACACACAAGAGTTACTCACACACACACAAAAACAACTTCTTGCATAGACATCTTTATTAGTGATAAACAGAAATAAAGTGAGAGCAAAGTACAAAATGTAAAATATTAGGGCTGTCAAATTTAACGCCACTAATTTCTTTAATGCATAAACGCAATTTGCGATTTTTAAGTTGTAGCAGGCTCAGTTTGGTATCATATGAAACAAGAAAACCCAAGAAATCCAGTGGTACCATGTCATACTAGCTTGTCGCGAAGGAGGTTAAATAACGCTCCAAACTTACACTCAATTTTGGGAAAAACTGACAAGGCCATTTTCAAAGGGGTGCTTTGACCTCTGACCTCTGAAATGTGAATGTAAATGGGTTCTATGGGTACCCACGAGTCTCCCCTTTACAGACATGCCCACTTTATGATAATCACATGCAGTTTGGGGCAAGTCATAGTCAAGTCAGCACACTGACACACTGACAGCTGCTGTTGCTGTCTGTTGGGGCTTCAGTTTACCATGTTATGATTTGAGCATATTTCTTATGCTAAATGCAGTACCTGTGAGGGTTTCTGGACAATATTTGTCATTGTTTTGTGTTGTTAATTGATTTCCAATAATAAATATATACATACATTTGCATAAAGCAGCATATTTGTCCACTCCCATGTTGATAAGAGTATTAAATACTTGACAAATCATTTTGAAAAGATTAAAAATGTCCGATTAATCGTGATTAAATATTTTAATTGATTGACAGCCCTAGTAGCAACAAATTGGTCAAAACTTAAACAGGAATTAAAATTCCAGTCTATAACATAGAAAATATGTGCGATTAATCGCTATTAACAATGGACAATAATGCGATTAATCACAATTAAATATTTTAAATCTCATGACAGTCCTAGTAAAAATACAAATCTAAATTGTGTACAACAATGTGAATGAGACAGAAACTGATCTGCCGTTTTACCTGGGTGGTGGCGGTGATGGAGAGCACGAAGGTGGGCACAGTGGAACAGCTGAGGTTCAGCAGACGTCCCTGTGGAGGAAGACAAAGCAGTACAAGGTTAGAGTACGCAGGGGAAAAGCACACGGGTTCTTAACTTTGCAGTTGAGAGAACAAAGTGTCAGGATGTGCAGTCTGGCTGAGATGATGTATGTGTTAGAAAAGAGAAACCTATTTCAGATCCCATACTAATAAGTTCCTGCTTTTAAAATCTCATAAGCGACTGTTTGTTTTCTCTCTCCTCTCTCTGACAGTTACTGCTGTGCAACATGTATTAAGAAAGATGATTTGTTTACCCAAAATACTGAACTGTTGCTGCTGCGTCTGAGATGCTGCATTGCAGAGAGATAATTTGTGAGATCCCAAGTGTTGCAGAAAATGAGGTAGTTGGTATGTAAAACTGAAACACCGCAGCAAGGAGGGAGGGGGAACAGAGAAAGGTTGTATTGTTGTTGCGAGATAAAAAAGCAGAATTAAAACCGTTAATGAGGTTTTAATGTCCAGTGCACGCTAAAAATCACATGACTAATCAAACCTTTAATTAGCCTTAATGCTCCCATGCTCTTTTAACATTGTGTGTTTTTAATTGGAGAAGAAGCTTTAGTTTCTTTATTGGGCTGTTTTGACCCCTCAGTACTGTACACAAAGAGCCTCCACAGCCGAGACTGTCTCATCTGACAAAACTGGTCTTCGTGGCCCGTTTCTCTCTCTCTCTGGTTTAGCAATACAGCCAAGCACAGATCATGAATTTGTATGAATAAATGTATGCGTGTATAGTATTACATTGTAAAACTAAGTTATGAAACAAAGAGGACGGAAAAAAGTATCTTTTTAAACTTTAAACAAAATCTAAAATGGTCTTTATTTCAGAGATACTGAATGATGATATTAAGATGATGTATTACTCATTTAAATAAATTATATTTTTTGGAACACAAACTCTATTTTGGATCAGAACTGATGGAACAGAGAGTGGTGACGGAGGAGTCGCAATTACTGATGTGGCTGAAACCTGCTGGAGATCAAACAGCAGCAGAGACAGACATGGATGGGCTGGCAGGTTGTCTGTCTGGCCGTGACAGACTGCTCTCATTCTGTCACGGCTTGTAACACACGCACACACACACACACACACACACACACATACACAACCTGCAATGTGCATATGCCGGCTTTCTGTGTACGTATGCGTCTGTATGATCCCTCATTCGTTTTCTACAACTCAATTTGTTGATGAAATCTGAGTCCCATCATATCGGTGAAACTAAATAATAACAAACATCCAAAGAGGAATTTAAAGGTTCCTCAAAGAGGAATTTAAAGTTCCTCTACTGATGTGTTCTTTCAAAATCCTCTGAGTAAGAGTGTGTGCCAGTGTGTGTACCTCAGCCAGCAGCACTATCCTCTTGCCGTCGGGCCAGATGACGTGGTCCACCTGAGAGCGCACTCTCTCCCAGGTCAGTTCAGGAGTCCGCAGGCTTGCCTACAGGATGAGCACAACACCATGAGTGATTATTTGTTTTTGCGATTACTTTTTTCCATTCGTCTTCTTACATTTCTTATTTCTGTCGGGCTGAGCTGTCACACATCTATCATAACGGGCCAGAAGTTGACTCAGTGTGCTCGGTCTTTTCCAGGATAGGACCTTTAAGAAGTGAGTCACAACTTCCTCTAGTGTCTGAACTACTTCCACGATTTACTGTCTGCTTGAAAAAAAAAGCGCTTCTAGCGCTTCTGTCTCACCATTTTATGGTCAGGTGAATCTATATTAATGGTTGCTATTATGATTTTATTGTATTTTAATGCTGCACTCGCTGTAAGACACTCTGCATAAGCACAGGAGTAAAAAGCCTAAACGTCTTGTTTACTGCAGAACTAAGCTGTTCTAACAATGACACAAAGCAGTGGGATCATAACCTTCATTAAGGGATTGTGAAAGACCAAAGTGGTAAAACATAGTAGTAAATTATGTTAATACTTAAAAACAGATTTATCAGCCACACCGCCCAGAGGAAAAAAAGTTTAATTAAGTTTTAGACGTATTGTTATGGATCATCGTTTGCTGAAGTCTACTGACCTCATTCTGACCACTACAGCATTTTACTGTCCGTCACATGTTATCAAGAACTGCTTTCCTTTTGTTTCTGTATTGCTGACTCTCGATTATGGTTTGATCTTCCATCATGTCTCTTGGTATACTCTTTATTATTATTCTTGTTACTTCAAAAGTCAATACAAGTTGGTAACTGACCACATCGATCTCGGTGTTGGAGTGTCCCATGTTGCAGACGATGCAGCCGTTCTTCATGCGGTCAAGGTATTCTCTCACCACCACGTTCTTATTGCCTGATGGAGGGAGGGAGAGAGATGATGAAGAGGAGGAAGAAAGACGAGGACAAATGCACAAAGAGCAAGAGGTTAAAACAGTGAGAAAGCAAAAATGTAAAATATTAGGGGTGTTAAAGTTAACGTGATAATAACGTGTTAACACAGTTATAACGCCACTAATTTCTTTAGCGCATCAACACGACTTGCGATTTTTATGTTGTACTGGCCTCAGTTTTAGAGCTAGAGTGAAGATACTGGTATTATAAGAAACTAGAAAAACCTAAAGAATCCATTGGTACCAACCATGTCTACATACTAGCTCGTCTAAATTTTGGCGAGGAAAAACAGTCATGGCCAGGGGTCCCTTGACCTCTGATCTCCCACTTTATGATAATCACATGCAGTTTGGGGCAAGTCACAGTCAAGTCAGCACACTGACACACTGACAGCTATTGTTGCCTGTTGGGCTGCAGTTTGCCATGTTATGATTTGAGCAAATTGTTTATGCTAAATGCAGTACCTGTGAGGGTTTCTGGACAATATCTGTCATTGTTTTGTGTTGTTAATTGATTTCCAATAATACATATATACATATATTTCCATAAAGCAGCATATTTGTCCACTCCCATGTTGATAAGAGTATTAAATACTTAACAAATCTCCCTGTAAGGTACATTTTGAACAGATCGAAAAATGATTAATTGCAATTAAATATTTTAATCAATTGACAGCCCTATAAAATAGACATAAAAGATACACAAAGAAAGAGAGTAGTGTATTTGAAGTTTTAATTAAATGACATGTTGAAAAGGGACTCGAGACGGTTTAAAATCCTATATCCATTTCTGTAAAATTAGGTTTTAATGACGTCTTATCTCACCATTTAGCATAGTTAATTAAGTCTGAAAATGTGATTTAGTTTGGAGTGCTCGACCTGTCTGTGTAGTGCATCTTTAAGATAGATGTATAGGTAAAGTTACAGTTTTGTAAACGGGGAGCACGCTGAAGGATGACTTGAATATAGCTGCAAAGGATATGAATAATTTCATGCATGGTTTTTCAGCAGCAGAGAGGAAGATGTTCATTACTTTTTAAATCAACCGATAACTAATTTCTTCCGTATTTCACTACAGCTTTCTGAATTTTGCTGCGAGGGCTCTACTAAATTGACCTAGCTACCAATATTACCAGTACCTTATTAGAGCTAATGCTTGTCCTGTTTTATTTATTTTACACCACTTTGTAACTTTATTAGGAAAATCTTTCACAAATGCCATGCGCCCCCTTCTACCTTATTATCCTTTCTGTTCAATTGCAGTCACCCTTAAGAGAGCCCTCTGCTCCAGGCCTGCCAGCAGCATTAGGTAATGAAGCAGAGAGACAAGTAATTCTCTGCTCCAATTAAGTGTTCGGGACAACTCCCTGGCTGCTGAGCTGAGAACTTGATTAGTGGCTGTTAGACACTGATGACAACGACTGAAAACGTGTCCAGTCATCCTGAATGAACACTGACACAAGTTCCTTATGCCCTTCAACTTCGCCAGCCAAAAGTGAATGAGAGAAATACAGAGAGAGACAGTGGCTGGACCCCGACCTGTGCAGGTGATGACGATGTCCACTTGTCTGATGACTTCGTTCAGTTTCACCAGCCTGAAGCCGTCCATGCTGTGTCGGGAGAAAGAGATAAAGAGCATAAGACTAATGTGATCGATGATGCGTCGACCCCAGCGGGGAGCCGTAAGAAGCTCAACAAGCCGAGTCTTACCAGGCCTGCAAGGCACAGATGGGGTCGATCTCTGTGACGTAGACGATGGAGCCCATTGCTTTGAGGGCGGCACAGCAGCCTTTTCCCACCTGAGGATGATAGACATGGGATATTATAATCAGTACAAAAGTAGGTTTCAACCATTTAACCATAATTTTTTTTTAGCTATTGTGACTTCCCTGCTTGCTTTGCTGGTTTTAAAGCACTCTCGAACACAGCAGCAGGTGGTGTTCAGGCGTCACTGCTGACTAAGGTTGTGTCCTGTGCAGTTGGCTAATCGTAGGTGGTATCTTACCAGTTATTATATCATTTGTTTTTATCTTCCTTTTAAAAATACAAAAAAATATTTTTTATTCCCCCGATAAAAGGCTAGCAAACCATGTGCCCTAGTCATCTTTAATACTGAACATTTAATCAAAATATGATAAATGAGTTCTGGCAGAGGCTGTCAACAGCAGCTAGCCTCTGCTCCAGTCAGGGAGGATTTTCTGCATGCACAAAGCTCTCTAGTGATCTGCGCTACATTAATTAAGTTGCTTCAAGACAACCTTTGGAATACTAAATTGTGTGATGACATTTTGCAAAATCCCTGTCCCTACTTGCTTTGATGCCTCAAAGGGTAAGTTTGGTATTTTTCAACCTGGACCCTTTTTCCCCATGTTTTTGTGTCTAAGTGACTAATGGGGGCAACAATTTTTGAAATTGGTCCAGTATTGAGGGAGAACGCTGTAAACGGCAGCCGTGGAACGAGCAATTACGCAGCGTCAATATAATGTGACGTCCGCTAAAAGTGCTTGTTTTTGCCACTGACAGGCTCAGATTGTTATTATAAGTGTCTGACAACATTATGGAAAGGACCATACAGAGAAATGAAACTTTTTTCTTACCTTTCACTTGATCCGGTCTATTTGTTATTATGTCCAAGTCCTGCTCAAGGAGAAGTCTCATTGTTGAATCTGAATATCCGTTGACTTCTCCTTGAGCGAGACTCTTTCCATAATGTCAGACATTTATAATAACAACAAATCAGAGCCCGTCATGGCAAAAACAAACATTTTAGTGGATGTAAATGTCGGTGCCAGCTTGCCCAAATAGCACCATATTGCAACCATCGTTCGTATACAGCGCTCTCCCTCAATACTGGACCAATTTCAGAAATTGTCCCTATTAGTCAGGCACAAAAACACAATTAGATACAAAAACATGGGAAAATACAGGGAAACAATCATCTTACTTGTCTTCTAACCTACAGCTAAATCTCTCAATTTTCACAAGTGGATTTATAATAGCTGTGATGTAATTACACCTGACATGTAGACATAACACATAGGTCTCTCAGTGAACAAGCATTGTGTACGAGCCTGTATGAATATGTCCGCCTTACCTCTCCGTATCCACACACCACCACCTGTTTGCCTCCAAACATGACATCAGTGGTCCTCTTCAGGCTGAGGACAGAAACAGAATTATTTCACTGGCAGCCTAGTATTTACTCAGACTGTTTGGAGCAGCAGAGGGGAGGTGGGTGTTAATCGCCCTACAGCACTAAACGCTCAAGCAACAAACATGTTCTGTTTTATAATCCCTAATAAGGTTAAACGGGAGACAGTTTCATACCCGTCTAAGATGGACTCCCTGCAGCAGTAGAGGTTGTCAAACTTCTGCTTTGTCACGGAGTCGTTGACATTCATGGCCGGAACACAAAGCTTTCCTGCTTTGGACAGCTGGTACAACCTACAGGGATTACATTTTAAGACAGGCTTAAGTTTATCATATTAATTTATTCATTATTTTATCATTAAATGACTATTTAACATTCTACTCTTATACACACAGCAATGCCTCAATTGTGTAGTCATGGTGCACTGTTAATGGTAGGAACATTTTCACCACTAGATGGCGACGTTACCACACCAGAAACGATCCGAGTGTGTATGTCTGTGTTTTAGTGCGAGTTTAGTGTAAAAACGTACTTGTACATTCTCATTTAAAATACAGAGAACCTGTTTTACAGGAGGCAATTCAATATTTTACCAAAAACATTGCTTAAGACAACGACAAAGGGAAAGATGTGTGCATGTAGCGAGTCCCACCTGTGCACACCGGTAACACTCTCCTCTACAATGCCCTTGATCTTCTTGAACATGTTGGGGTATTTTTTATAGATCCAGTGAGTCAGGTCTCCTCCGTCATCCAAGATCTGACAGATAATAGGAGACGAAGACGAGGAAAGTGGAAGAGAGAGAGAGAGAGAGAGAGCGATTGAGGAAAAATACAAAGGTTAAAGTGACAAAGACAGCAAAACACAGACAAAGAAAGAAAGAACCTTATTAATACCTGATTGAAACTCAAACTTGTAGATCATTTGCAGGGTCAGTTAGCACATTCTTAATTGGGTCAAGTGTTTTTTCTTAAACATTCAAAAGAAGGAAATCGGTTTAACCACAAGTCCATGAATAGATTTTTAATAACTTATTTCTGTACTTCTACCCAGTGTAAAAATAAATTCATTGTATTTAAAAAGATCTAGCCGTCTGGTGAAAATAGCAGCACCGCCGTCAGGGACTGCAGGATGGAAATAAAAAAGAAAAGATGCTTAAGTGAGCTTTATTTAGAATGTAGGTGTGCTACCATGTTGGGTTGCCAGCCTTCCACGTTGACACAGCGATCGATGCACCACCAGAAGTCGTCCTCTGACTCACCCTTCCATGCAAATACACTGAAACCTAGAAAGAGACAGGAAGCGTTTTATACATGGCAGACAGATAAAGAGCATCTGTATATTTTAAGGAGTGAAAGACAGGGGAGAAGAAAAGGGCAGGAACTCACCTCCCTCTGCCAGGGCAGCTGCCACTTCATTCTGGGTGGAGTAGATGTTGCAGGCTGCCCATCTGCACTGAGCCCCCAAAGCTGACAGAGTCTCCATCAGCACCTGAGGAGAAGAGGGTCAAGTTGAACTTTTTGGTTGTAGCTGCTGCAAGCTGTGTGTGTGTTTTGTATTCCTACTCACAGCAGTCTGGGCGGTGATGTGGGTGCAGCCCACCACCTTGGCTCCAGCGAGGGGTTTCTCCCCCTGGGCTCGCTTCCTCAAAGCCATCAGGGCTGGCATCTCTGAAAGAGACGCCACAAACCAACAGATAAGTGGATAATCAGCTGGATGGTTGAGGAATTCCCATCATTTAATCCTTCTAATACTTCATCACTAATCCATCGACTCATCCAGATGAAGGAGTTACTGATGCTAATGGTGTGTGTGCGTGTGTGTATAGCCTGCAGCGTTTCAGCTGAGGCTCTCTGTATGTTCTGTGAAGTAATTAGAGGATGATCATGTGAATAATGTGTGTTAATGTGTTGGTTCTTAAATGGTGTTCACACTTGCAGTGGCAGGGGACATATGGCCACCTAGCAGTGTGGCGGAGGCAGCGCCCCACACACACACACACACACACACGCTCACACATAAAAACACTCTTTGAATCTAGTATGCCCCCACGTTTGTATTACTGCTGTTAAGGTTAAATTTTGCGCTACATTTGGATGGGAACTTGTCTACCGACTAAAGTTCAACCTTTTTTTTAAAGTGAGCGGTGACGACGGAGTCGTTTGGTTTACCTTGCTCTGCGATCTCGATCTCTCTGCGGCCAAAGTCGGCCTGTTTGAGGTTTTTGATGCAGAAGTCTCCGTTGCCCTTGGAGTTCTTCTGCTGTTTGTCCCGAGGAGACGTCTCATCGTCGGAGCTGTCCGTGTATGACGCCGCTAAAAAAGAAACAAACATAGACAACGGTATTGTCAATGTCACATACACACATAAAAGATACAATATTGACAGAAAAGTCTTGTTGCAATATGAGTATGTGCATGTTTTTGTCACTTTTTCCTACTTTTCTTCCTACTCGTCTCAATCTACAACATGACACGTCTAGGTTGTGATCATCTACTTTGAACTGCCTCTGCTACCCACAATGTTAACACGACAGAAACAGTAACTTAGACTACTGACAGAATCGTGACCTGGACTGCCCTTTGCCCATGAGCTATCAGAATTGACGAAATGACTGTTTTATAATTTGTTACAGAAGATTGTTCGTACTCGAGACAAGGATATTCGCAATGGAGAAGTCTCCTGACCTCCACGACACGTCTGTGTTTATGCCCGCCCTTGGCTGTCCACATTGGCAACCTCAACATTACAGCAGGAAAACAGGTTTGAACCTTTAATAAATCTCCATGAGGCAGAGGTGGAGATGATTACTCGTACATTTGGACATGGAGTGTTATGAACGGTTTCATCCCACAGACAAAAAGGCAAATAAGTCTCAGACTTGAGTGCTAAAGCAGGATTTCATAGAACTGATAAACTGTCTGGACAAAACTGCCCAGTTATTTTGTTGTTGGTGGACTGCTGTCAACAGAGGGATCAACGGGTTCAGCAGACTATTAGGACTCAACAACACATGCCTCAGCAAAACCTGCGGTCTAATCTGGGGCTGCAGGCATCTGTTCGGGGCAGTTGAAGTACCGATGGAGCATTTTTGGTTCAGTCTGCGACACTCATTGGCCAGGCCTACAATGATACACCCAGACACGAGGCAGCCTCAGCGCCACAAAGACAAAACATCACAGCCTTAATGTTTACAGTGTTGACAACCAGCTTATGGATCAGTCGCTTAAATCCTCCTCCCTTCACTCTCCCCTCTCCCCTTTTGGGACTCACTGATACAATGGCAGCGCCGGTTAACGCTGGCATTACATTCAGCCCCACCGGTCACCGCCACGTCGTCTGCCTCCACCAAGCACATTTTGTAACACCATTCACGCTGATCACAAAGACAACAAAAGGAGAGAAGACCTCGCTCTGCTCTGCTCGGGCTGATGAGACTCCCCCCCTCTTCCCATTTTACTGTAGGGACATCGCTAACAAACTAAGATGAGAGATTAAGGAACTGGATGTGACTCAATAGATGCCACTAAGCTGCATCCCAAATCATCAACACGAAGCAAGTCTGACGTCAGTGCAGACAGGAGAGAAGATGCCTACGACGGAGAGGGTCCTTGCCCCACTTCTACTACCCCCAATATGCCTCTTCTTTCTCTTATTGGACATGGAGGATTCCTCACTAAGAGCAGGAGAGTGGATCACGTAGCTGCAGTTCTCTGATCTTTTCACTGGCTTCCTATGTGTAAAAGAATTGAATTTAAAACACCACGTACATGAAGCATTGGTTTAAGGCCAAAATACATATCTGATCTGGTGCTCTGTTATGAACCGTCCAGAACAGGTATGCTTACTGTCCCCAGAGTCAAAACTAAATGTGGAGAAGCAGTTTTCAGTTTGTATGCACCACATATCTGGAACAAACTCCCAGAAAATTTGAAGTCTGCTCTAACTCTCAGTTCTTTTAAATCAGAGCTTAAAACTTTTCTCTTCTTAAACTTTATTTCATATCTTGCTATGTAATATTTATTCTACTGTTTAATCTGTCTTATTGTATTTTATCTTATTTTAATCTTCCTTTTTAATCCTTTTAAATCCTATTTGTGTGTCTTTTTTTTATATTGCCTTGTGTTTCTTTTATATCTTAATGCCTTCATGTTTTATGTAAAGCACTTTGAATAAGGCAAGGCAAATGAATTTGTATGCAACAATAAGTCAAAGAGCTTTCGAGGTTTCAAAGTGCACAACAAACACAATGTGCCTTTGGTTTCTTCACTGTGAATAAAGCCTGTATTTTTCCCAACCCAGCAATTTGACTTTGGTAAGCCACAGCTTCTGCACTTTAATTGATTATAAAGCAGTCTGCAAACTCCTCTGCAAAATCTCCAGTCTCTTCCAACATAAGACTGCAGTAGAGAGTAAACACAGTACAAATGTGTTTTAACAGAAACCTGTCATAGAGAGGTATCAAAGCACCTCTGGGAGATATAGACAGTAGTGGCCACAGTGCAGCAGCATACTTAGTAATGAGATGCTTCCGTGTCTGGCACCAGCACTGTGTGCTTCCTGTGCTTCAGGCTGACTCACGACGCAGGTGCAGTCCCCTCTTGTGTAGAGCAGGTACACGGTGCCAACATCACTCCTCCTACCGCCCTTTCAAAATGACCATGGACCGGTACCAGATAACACTGAGTACCTCGCCAGCACTGTAACAATACTGAAGTTAAAAGAACATGCTGTACTGTGCCAGGAGAGGAAAGGCTTTAAAAAATAAAAAGGAGGTAATAATCCATGAGTCTACCATTTTCTTTTGAAATCTCCCATCCGTACTGACAGGAGGAAAGGGTGGGCCGAGGAGATCTTAGGGGTCATGAGGGTGGATGTACTGATACTTGCAAAGGATACTGGGACAAAGCCAAAGACAGTGTGTGCTGGTGAAGAAAAAAAATCTTCTACATTCACACAGAAGGATTTTAGATACCTCCGAGAGCTAAAAAGAATAATATACTTAACCTATCCCACAACTCAAACCTAATACTTGGTCCCATTTTTAAAGTATCAGCCAGTAGCCTACTTAAGCCGAAGTTACGCGACGGTCCGTGTAATGTAAATGTAGCCATCCGAGCGTGTACGTGTAAGGCTCTGTGCGGACGTCCGCGTACAGCAAATTTGTTGTGACCGTGCAGACTTGTCCGTGCGGCCACTACGCTATAAACGCTAGCGTAGCGATCTACTGTACATATGTGGAATGTGTCCTCCAAGCGGAAGGATCTCATCATGTGTGAATGCAGACAAGTGACCATCACCTGATGATCGTATAGAATGGAAGTGTCGGCTGTGGCTCAGAGGGTAGAGCGGAAGGTCAGTGGTTGGATCCCCGGCTCCTCCAGTCCATGTTGAGTGTTTGTGTCCTTGAGCAAGACACTTAACCCCAGATTGTGCCATTGGTGTGTGAATGAGTATTCAGGTTAGATCCTGATGAGCAGGTTGGCACCTTGCATGGCAGCCTCTGCCATCAGTGTATGAATGTGCGTGTGAATGGGTGAATGCTGACATGTAGTGTAAAGCGCTTTGAGTGTTCGGAAGACTAGAGAGGGGCTATATAAATGCAAATGCATGTTCAAGTGAACAGGAGGTGAATGTTAATTTTGCGCATGTGGGACTGAGCCTTAAACAGAACGACTACGCATGCTTAGTGTCCACAGCTGTCTGTGTACTTGGGAGTATAAACAAGGCTTAAGACATATCATATTATATATAAAAAAAAATAGTTGTGCATTAAAAGAGTACTCCATGGATTTAGCATTGCATACCTATAACATTGTTGCAATCTCAATGGACAGTTAAAAAAAAAACACTACACTAGTACCCACAATGCAATTTGACCACCCAGAGTTCAGGTCAGATATTTGGGTGCGTTATGCTAGTAGCGACTAATGTAGCCTTTAGCCACTAGCATCAAGCAGAGATGAGCAGCCGGCTACAGAATTACCATAAATATGATGTTCAGCCCCAACAGAGTGACATCACTTGAGGACATTTATCAGACTTTATGCAGCTCCTGGAGCCACATAAGACTTTATACAATGTTTTCACACATGCAGTAGTACTCCCCAAGACATGTAAACAGACCTTGATGTCTAAAAGTGGTTGAGCGTCGCTCAAAACAGTGAGGCGACACACGTCAGCTAAAACCACAATATCACTCTATATTTCAGCTGCTTGGCAGTAATGTTAGCTGACCAGATGAAGGTCTCTCCATGAATCAGTGCTGATCCTAGTGTTGGCTTTTCCTGCCTCAGCCTCCCGACCGCGGCCGGAGGGAACAGGGGAGACACCGGAGTTTTGGTCGGAGACGATAACGTTTCTCTCTGCGGAGCCCCGTCACTTCACAAGACACGGAAAACCTCTGTTGGTCTGGAGGAGCTGCAGCAGTTATTTCTGCACAAACGTCCACTGTACATTCACTAGATATTCTCAGAGCTAAACTAACTCTTCTGCAGTGTGGAGTGTGGAGTGTGCACGTATGCATGTGAGAGTGGAGCGAAAGAGCTAGAACAAGCATGGTGTGTGAGTGAAGGCAGGCAGAGGAGCAGAGTACAGCAGAGACTCCGGCCCTGGAGACCAAAGCTACGGTCTCCCCCGCGTCCTCCGACCGCGGCCAACACTGTTTTGCAAGACGGGCTTCACTAGATAGAACTTTGCGGTTTTGGTGCTTCTGTGTAGTTTGTGTTGGAGTCTTGTCTGAACAGCTAAGCCATACGCAAGCACGCATGGGACACCAACCCGCAATGATTTATACGTGTAAGAAGTTACAAACATTCCCTTTAAGTGTAATGTGATGACGTGACAATGATTTTGGTTGTTTTCATAACAACAACAATTAACGCAAACACATATTTCTTATTTTTCCTTCCAAAACACTGGCATGTTGTTGAAGTTATTACAAGGTGATTCATAAATCTGTCTGCTATGCTTTTACAGACTTGGACCACCAACTGAAAAGGAACCCTTATTAAACTAAATCTATACCAAAGGGGCCTTGGGAAAAGTACTACAAGTGTGTTCAGTGTGTCCTCTGCACTGTGGGAACCATCAGAGAAATAAGAGGCACTCTGGTGAGGGAATTATGGGAGAAGACAGGGAATCAGCAGGGAGAGGGGGAGAAAAAAAGAAAGAGCATAAGACAGAGGGTTCAGAAGGGAAGATAATAGGGCTGCACAAGTTTCTGGAAATAACCTTAATATTGGCAGACACATTTCACTCAATTTACAATCGCTGCTGTTAAGAATTGAGATGTTAAGATAAGAATCCAACAGCACTGGCAAAAATGAGCTTCTCAAATCATTAAAAAATGCGGATCATCACTTTAGTCATGATCCGACAGCCTCAGGCTGGAGACGAGGGTTCTTGGGAGGTCGAGAGTTTTAATGAGTCCTGATCTGGCCGCAAGAGGGGGGGTGAATAAGAGCTGAGGTGAGAGGAGAGAAGCAGAGAAAAGTGTAGAGAAAGAAGGAAGAAAGGAGAACATAAAGAACAGATGTGTGTTACGAGGAATTGGAACAAATCCAAATCTCACCTCGGAAAGGGACCCTACATTGAGTGTGCCAATTTTGAAACAGCACTGGCACAACAGCGGGATGCTTTTATTGTGAAGAAATTATAGAAAATGCAACGTTGTTTGTCACCAAGTTAGAGGAACTTCATTAGTGGTGCAACAAAAACCGGTGTAATCAACCAGTTATGGACATATTTGCCGTGTTTGGTCAGCAGATCAGTTTTAAATATTGCGGGAAGAAATATTAAAACAGCCACAGTGAGCTGAAAGGGGCCGCAAGTGACTGTGGTTTGTGACTATGGCTCGGCATGACTACCTCACCTCCGATAGAAAAACCCTATATGTGTGAAGTGATTTAAAAACATAGATTTTTAGCCTGGTTTTTCATTTCCTGCAAGAAAGAAACAAGGTCATTTTCACAGCTGACACTGATTGGTGATACTTGCCTACAAAAACATGTGACAGCCTGCAATGTGCCAGGGGGAAGCCACAGGACCAAAATGTTTCATCCTTTCTCATCAAGAGTACTCATTACTAGAAATGTTTAGCACCCCTGACCTGAAGGGCTCCATTATGGCCATCCACTAATACTGACTGAAAGTCCATTTGTCCATCTGCTGTCCATCTGTTTGTCCATCATATTCTGTCACTAGACGTGACGCCGTCCAAGCAACACAGATTAATTCATCATGTTAATGGTGTCATTAGAAGATGGTCTGCGAATGACCCTGACCGACACACAGCAGGATCTCTAAAAGCAGAGTTTTAGAAAATGTACGCTGCATAAGCCGCTTCAACTTTGAAGGCTCTTTGAGTGGTGATGACAAGAGGAGTGGGCAAAAGGTTAAGAGAGAGCAGGGAAGGGCAGAAAAGGAGAACAGGATTATTCATATCAGACTAAGTGCTCTCATCTTGATGCTGTCCGACTATTTCTCAATACTAAAGACAGAATTTTTCTCTGGCATTTGTCTTACGTTGAAGGAATAATTTGACGTTTTTGGAAATGCAATACTCTTATTCGCTGTCCTGTATTCAGCCACCGATTGCCTGGCAACCTCATGGTGTCGACAAGGCTTCAGGAAGTCACTGCGCCCGACAAAGAAATAGCTCAGCACTTAAACCTCCTGTAAAACCACACGTTGCGATTTTTACACATCGGGTTTTGTACGGATTAAACAAACAAATGTTTATTAATGTTTAATTGGTGAGCTCTAGAGGTGCTGGTAGACACATTTTGTTACCTTGGGAGAGAGGCAGAGAAGCCGTTTCCCTCCGTTTCCAGTCTTAATGCTAAACTATGCTAACCATGTCCCGGCTGTAGCTTCACATTCATCGGACAGGCTTGAGCACTTTCCCTTGTTTACCTACATTATTTGACCTTCGTTCACCTCCCGCTGTTGTAAATGAACAAATAAAGCATACCCCACAAACTATATATGCTGCACACAAACTCATTTACACATTCCTCTCGCACCACTCGCTCTCTCTCCCCTCTCCAGCAGACCACCAGCAGCTAATCCTCCAACACACGGAGCCCCCAGTGTCAGAGTATGAGGGTGAGAGGCGGAGAGACAAGGACACCGGTGAGCTGGGCAGAAAGTACAATCAGGCAACTACTCTTCCAGGTGAAACACTTTCTATTATCTTTGGTGTCATAAAAAAACGTAATGGAAAACCTGTCATATCCACTAGTGGGGCAATTGAGATTGAGCAACAGGAAGAGAGTGTGTTTGTGTGTCTACCTGAACTGTAGCTGTCTGTGGAGGACTGGGAGATGGAGCGGGACAGGGAGCGCCGGCCGATCTTGGAGGGACGCTTGTTGAACTCCTGTTTCTGGTCCGCAAACTGGATCTGCTGGTGGATAGGGAGCAGGAGGGGACAGAGATCAGAAGTCGATACAGATTTTACAAGTGGACACACATAAGGTATCCTCTTGGCAATGACCACCAAGTTTCGTACACATAATACAGTTTTTTTATAAGCACACAAATGCATTAGTCGTAATGTGAGGACACTTGAAATTCAATAGCCAACCATTAAGAGGAAACTTGGACTGTGTCTTTAATGGCTCCATTTCTTTCAAAGTCAGGTCATGTTGGGTTTATGCAAGGCCAGCAGAAGAACTATGACATGTTTTTAGAGATACAAGATAAAAAAAAAAGGCTGATAAAAAAAGAAGAGACAGAACAAGTGCACTGGAAGGTTTGAGTTCACTCTGTCTTTAATAGATAATGGAGACAATGGCGCTATTATCAAGCGGCGACAAGGCCACACAGCCGACACAAGGTACAACAGTTCATTCTGGGTCTGTGAAATAGATGGGAGGTGTCTGGCTATTAACTGTAGTCAGGCCACAAACTGACCATGATTCTATCGCTTTGTTAATCTTTCCATTATTACAGAGTCAATAGCTTGGTGCATCATAATCCATGTACTGATAATATTAGAGTAGGAATAGCTGACTTATTCCTACCATAAAAACATGCAAGAACAAAGAACAAACATGCTAGTGGGGGTGTGTGCTGCGAAGCATGAAAACATTGTTTTTTCATCTCTGACTGAGAAAAGTTGTTGAATTATAAAATTACAAAAATGTCTGACATTCAAACACATTCTCTCTGTGTGTATGTACGTCATACCAGGGAGCTCTGTGTGTGGGTGGGTGGGTGGGTGTCTTCATTCACTCATTCACAGTGGTGGACCAAATATGCAAGTATGACCTAGAAATGTATTTAAAAGTATTAAAAGAAAAAGTAATCAATGCAGACAAATGGCCCCTTTGATCATTAAACTATTTTATTACACAGCGTTGTTGAATACTCAATTCTGATTGGTCAATTACGGCATTCTATGGTCTGTTATTTCTTTATAGTAGACTATATGGACGCAGTTCTGATCTCCATACACAGCGAGCAGACTTTATTTTGTGAACCCCTTCACCTGCTCACTGTACATTATCCCTTACATATATTATATCATCAGATTATTATTACTCATGCACTAATGTAAAAGCAGGATCTTACCGTTTTAGTAGAACTAATGATTATTTTCATTATGGATTAATCTGCTGATTATTTTTCCATTAATCAATTGATTGTTTGGTTTGTAAAAATTCTGAAAATACTGAGATCACATTTTCTCAGAGCCCAAAGTGACATCTCTATAAGGTTTATTTTGTCCAAGCAATAATAAAAAACTAAAAATGATAAAAGAAATACTTTAAAATTATTACAACAATTACAACAATAATTTTCTGTCACTTGATTAATCATTTCAGCTGCAATTATATAAACTTTTGGGTAGTTTAATTTATAACAATCTTGATTTGTAAAGCAACTACAAATAACTAAAGCTGTCAAATAATTGAACTGGAGTAAAAAGTAAAATATTTCCCTCTGAAATGCAGGGGAGTAGAGGTAGAAAGTACCACAAAAAGAAAAGACCCAAGTAAAGTACAATTACCTTAAATTTGTACTTAAGTACAGTACACGAGTAAATGTACTTAGTTACATTCCACCATTGCTCATTCATATTAACAATGTGCTAGACATTCAGCAAATGACACAGGGTAGAGCTGCTGTTCAATCACAAAGAATAGTGAGTCAACATAACCAGAGGTCTTACGTCGACACACGGGAAAAAGGTTTATACTGTTGATGACTTAATTTCTGTATATTGCTTTTTCTCCCAGTTCAGTGATTTCTTTTTCTAAAGTAGTGCCCCATGGCTATAATTCAGTCTGGATCAACAACACCTTTCCAAACAGGCATGTTTGGTCCATAAAGGAAACATTATAGCTCTCGGAGAACAACACAATCAACCATATCACATAGAGACAAGCCGGGAAACAATTTCCTGACACTGAGATTGTTCAAATCCAAGTACACTGTTAGCTTACTTTTACTTCCAATATCAGCCAACTGTTGGCTATTGAGTTTTTTCAGCTATTTCAGCTCCGTCCAGGACCCGATATTCTGAACCTCCAGAAACTGACGTTAGGGCATCACTTTACAGTACTACAGCCCACTGTAAAGCCAAACTAATCCATCGTCTGCTTCCGTTCTGTCCTTACCTTTTTCACACAGGGCTCAGTGCTTTCCCCATTCTTTTTCTTCTTCAACATTGCCACATATGTGTGGGGGTGTGCGATGAAGTTGTGAATATGATGCCTGTCTGATTCAAGGCCTTGTGCATTGAGGGGTCTTGTCTTTCAAGGTCTGATCATTTCATAGGGCTACCTCTTCCTCCTCCTCCTCTTTTTAGCTTCCGCTTTCCCGCAATCCAGCCCAAACTGGTCCAACCATGTGCCAGCAAACACAATGCGATGAATTGTTTCCCCATCCTTTCTTTTTCCCTCCCTCTCTCCTACCTCTGTATTCTTGTTTAATTGTTGATTGTTCCAAGAGATTGGGGTCCCTGAAAACCAAAGCTGAACTTAGCCTTTGCTGACCCAAGATGGTTATGATGTGGAATATCGGGACACGCGTATTGAAAAAGTGAGGGGAAAACTGAATACAAAATTCACAGCTCAAAATCTAGGGTGGGACTGGAATTATTAAATTGGAGCACAAATTGGAGCACAAAAAAAACTTGTTATCTAAACGACTTTCTATCCAAAAGCTTCCAGCTTCCTAAAATCAGAAATGAATAATAATAAATAAATAAGTGACTCGATAAATAAACATGCCATGAAATGTACCAAAAGTAATTTTACAAATAAATGAAGTCATTAATAAATTCATAAGATATGACATAAATTGAAATTTCTGTTTCAATTTGCTTCTTTTTATATCTACCTTTGTAATAATTCCCTTATTTATTTAGTCTTGAGTTTAATTTTCCATTTTATTTGTTTATGTATTTATTTATTTTTATTTTCCATTGGATTTCACCCCTACTTTATTTTCCAAAACGTATGTGTATTATTTCTTTATACATCTCTTTATGTATTTCTCCCTCATTATGCAAATGAGGGGCTATCACTCAACTTGTGTCCTCATGGGGTCAGGGTGCATGACTATATGCTAGCAAAAATAACTAAATAGATACAAAATTACTTAAAAAAAAAAAACATAAATAAATAAAAGGGAAAATTAAACAGAAGAGTAAATCAATAAAGAAGCAAATTAAAACAGAATATCGATTTATGTCACATTATCAATTAATTAATGACTACATTTATTTTTAATATTATTTTTGGTAAATTTAATGGCATATTTATTCATTCATCGAGTCATTTATTTATATATTTCTGATTTTGGCAGGTTCCGTCCTCCATACCAGAGTCCTTGCTAATGATACAAAACACACAAAGACACTAATTAACTTTTACTACATATAAGTTAGAAGATGAAGAAGAATAAAGTGATGCTCCTTGGAAAGACAACTTCTAAACTAATGTCGGAGTGCAGCTGATGGTGCTAATAACCCTGACCCCCATAACGGGCTATAATACGGCTATTGGTCTCTTCAGGTTTATCGGATGGAGGTTAGATGAGGGGCTTTAGGAGCTCAGAGTTACAGTGAAGGATTGGGGGTCATTTTTGGGAGCTCAGGAGGAGCGGATACAGGGGCTTATGACACATTGTTTTGGGCCAACAAGATTATGACAGGTTAGCTCAGGCCTCAGAACAGGGGGTACTGCCAGAGAAAATTAAACAGTGGTTTGCTTATTGCTCTCACTCTTTGGGCCTTTCTCAAAGTACTGCTCTGTACACATATTACATGCAAATCCATACTTATGATAAGGATTTGATTTGTATTCTGCAGCTGGTCCTTGGCAAGCAAAAACTAAATCTTCTGAATTATTCATATTACACATTATAGCGTGAACGAGCAACAGATGCAAGTACAAATCATGGTGCAGATTTCTGTTATTATTAACCATCCTTTCACCTATAACAGGCCATAAAATCTTGTCAATAAAATCTCTATTTAATGCAGCAATGAGACTTAACGATTTATTTCAAGGCAGTGAATGAGCTGATGTTCTTATCCATAGCCGCTTACAGTAACCCGCCAGCCAAATGCTGGTCAGCTGTTCCTGCAGCTTACTACCCTGCTCCGAGTCTCTCTGTATCTATGAATGAAGTGTGTTGCATTATGAACAGCCACATGCTGATATGATTTTTAAAAAAAAGGTAACTACTAGGTGACCTGGGCTAACATTACAAACACAACTTCATACAGTAGTAACCTGACATGACAGAGCTGCATCATAGAGAGGTTTATTATGTCTTATGTAAGAAAGCCACTGAGGACAACTAATAGGAGACAGAAACACTCTGCTCCTGTACTAGTACGCCGATTAGGTCTAAATGACCCAGCAACACTGGCTGCTTTATTGGAAAAGTGGAGTTCATTCAATCTGTCTAAAATTAAGAGAGCAGCTGGGTCTTTATGTCTTTATGACAACCAAGAATCTCCTAATATTTACAGCACAACTGGGTTTGATTTCCTTTGATGCAAACTAGACTTTTTTTTCCTCTCTGTCAAGTCTCTTTCCCGCCACCATTTTCCCCTTTTGTGACATTTACAATCTTCCACCTTCTCTCTAACCTCGCAGTACACTCCTTTACATTATGAATGGTGACTGATAGGGAACCTAATGACATGTGAATAATGAATGTTAACCCAATACTGTCTAGGACACATGGGAGCTCACCCAAGACTGCTACCTTCCACTCATCTGTGTGTGTGTATGCGTGTTTCACAATTATATTAGACTGCAGGGAACCAAGTTGTTGTTGAGTTGCTCAAACTTAATTTTCTACTGATGAGAAAACACAGTAGCAGAGGGGATGTGGGATACTGGGAGTGAAGCCAGGTGTAGGCAATCCCACTGAGGTGGACTGTGATGGCTGGCAAGGATGACTTGGACAGCATGTTCACACTTGTTTTTGACGCTGTCCTTTACAAATGAATGTGCACAATGCACATAATAGTTCCCAATGTTGCTAGGCAACTATTACAAAATCAGTTTCACACATGGTGCTCTTTTGCCACACACTGGCAATTGCATTTCCTTTTCCTGTGTTTTCATTGAAAATGTTGCTGAAGTGTACCAAGGCCGAGCCCTTATCGCAGCGGCCGGCGTTCGAATCCAACACGCAGCCCTTTGTCGTCCCCTCGCTCACCCCCTTTCCTGTCGATCACTCCGTCCTGTCCAATAAAAGGTAAAAAAAGCCAAAGAAAATCTTTTTAAAAATGAACATGTTGCTGAAAAACTTGGCAGACTCCCCCCTGATTCGGAGGACATCTCAAACTAATTTATATTGGGTGAAAAAAAAACTCTACACTATGAGATTCCTCAAGGAAATGAGGTCAAGAATGGAACTAAGTGGCTTAATTTGTTAAACACTCAAGCTTAATAAGGAAATATGCCTATTTGCTTTCTTGCCGAGAATTAGATGACGAGTTGGGTGACAAGATCGATACCACCCTCATATCGGTCTTTGAAAAATAAAACAATTTCTCATTTAAATGAAAGGATCATGATGCTGCCAAGCTAGAGGAGAAATGTATTTCATTTCATTCATATCCTTTTAACTCTAACGAAATGCCCTAAAGCAGCACCCATGCAAAAGCAAATGCATATCTGCCTTCAGAGATCACTACCACACACAAACACACACCAGCTGTGTGTTCCATCTGCTTATCTAACTCATGATACTATACAGTGATATAAATACCACCATAAAATACTAGATAATCTAAATCCTGGCCCCTGCCATCACCAGCATGGGCTCTTTTGCCCCCCCGGAAGGGCATGGTTTGCTCCAACTCTGTGGTAAGCAGTCATGTTTCAGGACAGGGCAGGGGATCTCTAGCTGAACAACAAGCTAGCTGAACGCTGCTGGGTTTGTGGCACAGGGCAGGGAGAGCGTCTGGGACGGCCCGATGAAACAACAGAAACCCCTCTGGGTGAGAGACAAAGAAAACAAACAGGCACAGATGTACTGTAGCAGCAAATGTGATGACATGCGATACTGTACGGTTTCACCACAGCCATGTAGTGGAGAGGCAGCTCATCCTGCTGAACTGGCAACATCCTCGACTAAAATCATCAGAAATAAATGTAGTTGTACGCAGACATGAGGTCATTTTTAAGTGTTTAATAATGCTGTTTGTCACCAATTGTAACTTCTAAGACGACATATTTTATAATTATTACCACTGTGTTTTCCTATAGAATAAATTCTTTAAAAGATGTTTCTGTGTGAAGAGCAACTAACAGCAGATGAACAAACAGGACGTTTTGACAGATCTACTTCCTTTAACAAATTGATGCATCTTTTGGTAAAAATTGAAAAAACATCAGCCATTTATATTATACTAAAATTACTAACAGCCTTCAGTGTATTCATGCCCTGAGTGGCCCCACCATGAATCCTAAGCATTACCTTGATGTGATAAGATTCTCTTCTCCTCTCCGTCGTCTTGAGACCCATCAGGTTACACACTCTCATTTCCTTTACAGCCCAATTCAATCACAAACTCCCAATTCACAATTCACCGGGATGCAAACGCTTCAGTAACACTACGACAACATATGGCACAAAATAAAGTTCTCTCTGCTTGCACAGACCGTAACCTCACTAAGACGCAGACAGAACAAAATATTAACAGACGCTGTTGCAAAAACAATGCAAGGTGGGTGGATTTGATTTTGTTACAGGTAGGGAGGTGTTTGTGTATGAAACTTGAGTCTTGTACGGAAAAGAGGTGGCACGCAGCCTTTTGTAAGAATATTACTTCAGATCTACCTGAAAATCAGCAGTGGTGGGGTGTTAAAGAAAGACACGTAAATATGCCAAGGTGAGAAATCAACATCAACAGGCCAATTTCAGGTTAAAAGCTAAACGTTTTTATGTTCTAAATAGGAGGTCAATGTAAGTCACCTTTCTCTTCTACAAAGCAGCTTGGTAAAATCACTAATAACAGTTTTCTTCATAAGAAAAATGCACAAATTAAGTGCAAAATGCCAAGCTCCCTCTGCATTTCAGCTGTACTCAATAAGCCTTTGGCATGACTCCAAGAGGACAAAAAATGAATGTTTAACTAAAATGTTTCCAAATCTTTGCAAGCAAAATAAATTCCAGAGGTAAAACCTTGGAAGATTAATTTGAGGTTTTGGCCAAACGTCAGCAGGGAATGACGTCTTAAATAGTCAAACAGTACCTCTAATATCACGAAGTTAACGGACCCTCGACTGCAGCAGAGCTCCAGTTTGACGTCATCTGTGATGTCACTGGCTGATGAGCCGACTCTATCAAAACACATTTGTAACTAAATGAACCTGACATCACACACATTTCTTTGGCTTGTGTTTTAACCAGGGAGGCTTGAATGAGCATGCCTACATGCCCAAAATCTGGCACATACCCACACCTTTGAAGTGACTAGTAATATGACCAGTGCGCGGTCCTGTTGGGGTTAGGGTTGGGCATAAAAGCAAATTTATATTTTTTGCTGGTTTTCTTCATCTTCTATGAGAGAACATTGAATATCTTTTGGTTTTGGACTGTTGGTCGGGCAAAACAAGCAATTTGAAAACATTGCCTTGGACTCAGGGCAATGTGATTTTAGCTGCAGCCCTTTATAGGATAATAGGGAATGAGTTACTAATTAAATGTGCACTAATCATCATTATATCCTTTCTTTGTTTTTTCCTCCAGTTATGATTCTTGTTGGAAAACAACAAGCTCCTTCCCCTGAAATTCATGCCATCAGCCACATGTTTTACATATAAAGAAGGCTTTGGTGATGCTGAAATTTGTTGCGACTCTACGCTGCATGTGTATGTACTCAGCTGTACCTGTAGGGATACAAGCTGGTATGCGATGCTAAAGACATACAGCAATGTCTTCACAGCTGCATTGTCTGCAGGGTGTCCACACATGAATTCCCTCCTTCAAGTTTCTACAGAAGAAATGAACATTTTGGTTTCTCAAAATACAGCACGTGACTCCACAACTATAACAAAACGTATTCATATCACTGTACATGAGCTTTTCCTGTGCTTACACAGTTGATCCATACCAGAAGAAATTAATCTTCTGTATGTTTCCACACCTGTGCCAGAAGGAACCTGATGCTATTCAAACACAATGGGGTCATGGGATGAAGACCCCTGCAGCAACCCAACACTGGGCCTCTCGAGCCGTCAGCTGGGTCTGAGGTCCTCTCTCAAGCCCTGCACATGGAAACATGTCACTGCGGGCCTTTGGTTGCAAAATTGTCTTGCAACCAAAATGCAAATTATAAGGAATACATCCAACTTTGAAACAAATTCTTTTGATTTCATTTGTGTTTCTTTGTTCAGTGGCCAATGGCCTCGCCAAATCCAAAAGATCATTTTAGCAGCCAGTTATGACACTTATTATTAGAATGCTTACCTCACAAAACTGCACATACATTGGATGACCTTATCAGGCTGTTTGAAATCAACCTTTATCATTAACCTACATGAATATTCTACAGGCTTACAGCTTCTGGGCGGACAGTAACTGTGTGGCTCGTTCACAGATTGCCATGTTTGCCGAGTTGAGAAACCATAAGGAGACAGAAAGCAGAGGGGTTAGAGAATCACTCAGAGGAGTTTGGTGCTGACAAGCTCTTATGACACGGTAATGTACTAGAAAGAAAATTGAAATGTGATGATGTTTCATTAAGGCAAAATGGCCAGCTCGCTTTGGCTTCATTTGCTGCGATGCGCACAGACTGAAATAATTTGTACAATGCCTTGAATTGTTTAGCTCCCCACAATCCAGCATCACCTTAAACTGGTCTACAAGGTCATGAGTTTGGTTGCATGTTTCCTCTGGCTTACATGTTTCTGATTCATTTCTTTGTTTACATTGCGCTTTGTGCTCATTTCTATTAACTTCATCCAAGCTTGAGGCTGTGGTTGCATGACTATACAAAGCAGGGGCTGAAAAAACAGCGATCCCTCCCATTTCACAGGGTACTCATTTGTCAGCTCTTCCATCTGGTGCCAAATGTCATTATATAAACAGACCTCAAATGGCACTGATAAACAGATATTTGTATGCAGTGTGTCATAGCGTAACAGGAATGAGAGAGGAACGTCTCCGGTGAACCGAGGACAGCGGAGAAGAGCGAGTGAGGAAGTAGAGTGTCAATATAATGAGTACAAAAGAAGACAAGCCCTGTCTCTCACCATAATCATAATTTCAAAACACTCCCACACACCTCTGCATTTTTAGCACCTCAAGGAAGCCTTTCAAGCGGCAAGACGTCCAGAATTACTGCCCTAAATGACACAAAATCACAATCAACTTAAGACAGCTGTCTACTGTTTTCTAGACCTCCACCTCGAAGAGCTGCCACAACATTCGTCAGACACTGAGAGCCCATGTGCAGTGAAATGGAGCCATCTGATTGTGTGCGCATTTCCTTGATTGAGAAAACTCTGCTAGCGGCTGTGATCCTTCCATAATGGCAGTGTAAATATTTAGGAACAAGGGCATCCACCAGAAGAAAATAGAGCACATTGTGTTGTTGTCCACTTGTCTGTACAACAACTGTACAAGCTTTCTGCAAGGTCATGAGATGATGCTATGTAAAGTAAGGTTGTTAGGACGCTGATATTCATAGCACTATTAATCACACTACAAAGACATTTTGAGGAGTTAGTTAAGCACCTTGACACATTTTAAAAGCTATTAACATTTTAACATGGAGCAGGTATTACAGGACCTAAGGGGGCTATGACCTCCATCCTACTAAGGATTTATGTTTCTCGGCTTCGTGGTTCCGAAAATGAGTTTTGAATTAGTTGCAGGACAGCGTCTCCCCGTAGACATTTTAGATCCTATCATTTGGTGACTTAACACTTCTGTCAACATCTTTCAGTCTACCTGAATCTGAATCGAGGAAGAGAGATGCACTAGAGGCAAACTGGGCTGGGCCAGCAGAGACCTGTTGCACGGTCCTTTGTGAGGAAACCCAAAGGGAGAGAAGGGAGAGAAGGGAAGGAAGTGTTCTCCATCAGGCCCATTGGGAAACTGGCTGTTTATACCTCCTCACTGCTGCTCCCCTCTGGGGGAACCCATCCTCCGTCGCTGGCAACACAACCTGAGCTCCAGCCAAAGAACACGCACTGAATGGGTATATGTGCCAGGACTGGGGATTAAAAAACAAAAACCTATTATCATTCTGGTTTGTGTATTTTCTGTATTGATTATTATTCTTGACAGAAATCTCAGCCTGATTTTTCAGCAAGTTGGACCTTATGACCACAGAGCAGAGTAGCAGAGAATGGCCAATGAATTTGGGTGCCTATAAATATTCTCTTGGCATTGATTTTCAAAACTACAAATGGTGTGAATAAGCTTGGACATTTTGCATTCTTAAGTTTACTTTTACTTTATATTTATTTCACAGGGGACAACCATTAATTTTTAAAACTAAATAATAATAAAAAAAGATATAATTGCTACATAGCAATAAAAAAAATACTCTTTATCTACAGGACTAAATTCTCTTAGTCAACTATCGTCTAACAACTAATTAATTACCTAAAACAGATCAATCTTGTGATAATCATTACAAGGAAATACCAGCCACATCTTTGGCATCACATTAATATTCAAGTATGTTTTAGTGATACCAATGCACCAGATTTTTCTTAAATCTGATCTGGGAGAAGAAATGTGCTGAATAAGATACACGAGCCCTTTATCAAGACTGAATCGGACAGTCGGGTGCATTGGACCAAAACGAAAAACCCAATGTACCAGTGACCCATTTCAATGTCTCTCAATTCAATGTTAACTGAAAACTTGAATTGCTACTACAGTACGGTAAGTGTTGTGTCAACACCTGCTCCGTTCTGGGAAGCTAGCACTGACCAGGAAATCTCATATTACCAGACAGACACAAAGTCTGTATCGGTAATGGGAGGATGATTGTGTTGGCAACAGGCAGCTCAGTCAGGCAGTAGGCTTTCCATCCAGATATAAAGGAGTGGAAGCGAAGTCCTCAAAAAAGGGTTAACAAAGTTTGTAGATTCAGGTCAATAACGATTTTAGAAGACAACATGACCAGTAATAAGGTCACGAGAAACGATACTTCGGTACCAAGTCGATGTCAAAATTTGGAAAATGTGACAATACTTGTTTTTCTGGTATCATCGTGCCGGGAACGATAGAACATGTGTTTGTGACGTAGTAAACTCACTATCGCTGCGTCCAGAGAATGCACCCTATTTTTCCCTGATACTGCCAAATTGCAAACAACAGATCTGTGTCTAAATCGGCAGGAGGAGAGCTAGTTAACGCTAGCAGCCGGTAAGCAGCAGCAGCACAGTCCCCCAAGGAACTAACAGCTAACGTTAATGAGAGGTGCCATTATGTTACATACATTATGATGTGTTCAGGCTCTATTCAGTAAAAATGAGGCAAAGGAAAATTCTAACGCTATCATGATGTGTTCACATGTAATCTTGTAAAATGTTGTTTTTGGCGAGAAACTTAAATAGTTTGAAGATGTTTTCACAGCGGTATAAAAATAGATAATAAAGAAGGAATTATGACCTGTTTAACTTCCTAACAAAAAGCAGTTACAAATGGGAATAAAGGTGTGTATGTTAAAGTGATGGTATTTATTGTTTTACTTTTTTAACGTGGTATTGAATTGGTATCGAGAATCGTGGATTTTCACTGGTATCAACTACTAAAATTCTGATATAATGGCATCCCTAAATAAGACAACCGTCAAAGTTCCTGGTGGACAAACTTTGCAGCCACAGCCAACTTTCACCATTATATATGGCCTGCATTTGGCTTTTTCCATAGTGCCTGGCTGGGTATCAGGCCAAAGTGTCCATGTGATGATAGCTGTAGAAAAGCTGATGATGACTAAACAAAGTTAAAAGGACAACCCACAGGCACAGGAGATGAGACAGGCTAAGTGCAAGGAGGGGTACTCTCAAATCAAAGTGCCAATGGGCTTTTAATAGCTTTATGTTTGGATGTCGTCTGCCAAAAGGTCTGGAAGAGTGAGTGATGGCATAAAAAAAAAAAGACTGCAGGGAGAGGAAAAGAGGAACGTCTCCTGTTAAGTCACGGCTTAACGCAATATAAACAAATGTCTGGAAATATCCTCAAAGCCAAATCCTAAAAGTGCTTCTGCCAGGCTGCCCCAAATCTGGGAGTAATCTAGAGGGGGAAAAAGCATACCTAAAACAACTCCACAAAGTCTTCTGAAAGAGAAGTAAAACAAATAATAGGCCTGTATGCCAAGAAGTGTAAGAACAAAATGACAACGCACATAAAATACTATACATCTAATATTAAAATCAATTAAAACGGGACTTATTTCTATAAAAGTCTCTAAGAGAGGGTAAGGGCCTTTAAAAACCTTGTTAATTTTATGTGTTGAAAGGGGTATTCCAGCAATTTAGTATTGCTCTTCCATAAAGACTCACATGGGCAGAAGCGATATGAAATATCCTGACTGTCAAGTTCCAAAAACACTGGATCCTACATTTCCCATAATGCAACACGTTGCTTTTATTAGGCACTAATGACTTGGCAACCCTTTTACAAAAACATGGCATGCATGTATTTTGTGTACGATCAATATAGAGTGTTGAAATGAAACTCTTGTTCACACGTGCTATAAACACACACACTCACACAGAGGCTTGTTGGCAGTCACAGCAAAGTGTTTACCCCTGGGGAACAAATAAATAGCAATGTGTCATCCCATTATCAGAAGGGTAGTACAAAGGATCCATTGGCAGCAAAGAGCAGTCAAGATACATTGATGGAAAAGCATATTGTTGTGACATCTCTTGTTACCTGTGCATTTGGCCGTGGCTCTTAAAGCAGCGGGGTTCCTTTTGTTTAGCCGTCTTTATGCCTATACGGTATGAGAGGCTACTGGACAAAGCAACGGATGTCTTGTTTTTCAGATCTCCCACGCACAGCACTCTGTGGAGGACGTGCACTTGTTCGTACTTTCTTCTCCCTTCATTTTAGTCATTTGGCGCTCTTCTCCTTTCTCCTTTCCTTCTTTCCTACAGCCACAACACTCGTCCTCATACAACTTGACAAACTGAAGAGTGAACCACAGTTTATTATGTGCATGATTTTAGGAAGCCGTTGGATGACACATCAAAAGAGTTGTTGACTGTGGATGTGTTTCTCTATGCTTTCAACTGCTATTCCTGGATTACTATTGCGCTTGTGTACAAGAAAAACTAAAATAGACTGTAGCAGACAGAAGGGTGCCTATGTTTTTCTTCTTCTGTCTTTCTCCCTTTGTCTTTCTACCACCACTACACACACACAGTCTCACCCTATTCACAACTTCCCTGCCTCCCTAATTGAAAGCTAGATCAAACACAATCCCAGCTAGCCCGGGATACAGCGCCCTCTGATTCAACTCGCACTACATCAATGTCCGAGGATGAAAAAAGTACAGCCTGTACTGTACACTGCCTCAGACTGGTGTGGCAAAAAACAAAAAAGGACTTTTTTTTATCTTTTATTTTTGATTGCCACCCTTTCACAGCAGGGTCAAAATACAGGTCAGCTTCCAAACACCGTAACAATTTGTTGTGACATTGTTATCTGGTGCAACAGCTCACCATGTCAGAGCTGACAGGTTTCCTGGTCTTGACAGAGCACACTGCTGTTGACCACATTGGCTGACAATCCATTACTGTTGAGTACAGGACAGTCGGTCCCACCCGAGGCCATGCTGCCCCTGTATGACTACGGTCTTCAGTTAGACACAAGAGCAGCAAATTTTGATTTATTGTTTTAGAACTTAGAAATGTTTATCAAGCTGTATGAGCAGTGGTTTCAACCTCTTTAATAGGGATGTAACAATACGTTTTTACAACGATACGTATCACTTTCCATGGTTCCGATAAGTTTGACTTTTTGCTCATCTAGAGCAATACGATATGATACGATTCAATGACTTGAAATCTATTCAGTAAATGGGTTTTTTTTGCCAAAAATTCAATCAGTGTGACTGTGAAATAAATATCTGGATACTGGACAGTGTAGGTCAGGATTCCTTAAAAGTCTTTCTTGTAAGGGAATCAGGGATAAATTCATTATGGATATAAACAAGTAAACACTGATTAATAGCAAATACATACACCTTTAATTTGAAAATAATAAAAAATGCAAGTTCAGGACCCGTTGCTTCAGTTCTCAGGATACAAGGCAGTGCAATATTTACCAAAAAATAAAATAAACCAACTTCTATTCAAGTTAAATGAACAGTGGTTTAACCTGCTGCTTCTGTTCTCATTTCCAATATAAACGGTAGAGCAATAATATGGCCGTCTCAGTAGGTGCGTCGTAAGACTGGTTGTGTTGCCGTTGTATTTTAGCTGGCCTTTGCATATTCTGCAAACATCGAGCGATTTATCAAGGACATCTCCCTTTCTGCAAAAGCCAAAATGTTTCCACACGCTGGACCTCAAACAAAAGCTTGAAAATCTCTCACTAGTCTGGCTCTTCCCTGCTGTCAGCCATGCTTAGTTTTGTTGTCGTCTTTCTGAGATTGGCCCTGGTGACGCATGTCGATGATGTCATACACAGGGAGATAACCGGAGTAACGTTTAACCTATCTTTACTATTAAAAGTGCTAAAAAATATATTCATATAACGTTTTTTGATCTTAAATACTAGTTGCAAATTCTTAGTTTCGATACAATAGATTATTTACCTTGCAAATCGATTTTAGATCGATATATGTCCCCCATGAAGGACAACTTGACGAGAACCGTCGATGTGGTTGGATCGTAGGAATATAAATAGATACATTGATGTAGTAGATGAATCGTATGAATGAATCGAAACCCCTACTCTTTAATGTGTTACCATCATAGGAAACAGTAGGGGGGAAGCAGTGTTCATTTCATTAATACCAGTGATATTCATGAAACAACATGAGATCATCTGCATGAATTATGGCACCTGAAATCCATCAAAAATGTATGCTTTTAGTATTTCACTGCATTCACTTTAGGTAGCGCTTTATTTTCCTGATCATTCAACTGAGCACTGCTTTGAATAGTAACCGCCATCATGAGGAATATAAATGCATAAATCTACAAGAAATTGCATATATTCAATTTCTTCAATGCATTCATCCACATGCTGGACAGACAGAGAATCACGACTACGATTTCAGTTTCAATATTCCTCTACTGTTGTGCAGTAGGTTATTATTCAACAGTTCTCTGCAGTTTCAGCACAGTCCATTAAACCAAACAGGCCAGCAATGGGCATGTTTATCACCCCTGTGTTCACCTTTTGTCTGAGTAATGCCCACTTCCTGAGTCAAGTTACTGTCTAACACATTACAAACACATGCAAGCAGTAGTCAGCTAATGAGAAGCTGCTCTGTCAGATTGAAATTAGAAGCAACAGCAGCGAGAGAAAAAAATAATTTCTCCAGCAGTGGCACAGCATTGAGAAAGAGTTTGTTAAGATTTCAGATTTTGGGTGGAAACAATTGCTCCTGGAAAAAGCCAGCAGCAGAGACCATGTCCTCAAGTCAGATCACAGGAAAGACCAGACACTTTGTTGGACAGACACAAAAACAGGCGTACAACTCTGGCAGAGAGGCCTGGCTATTAGTGAAAGAACTGTGGAGTTGTTAAGCTCTGGCAGCCACGCAGACGGACAGGCAAGTAAAAGCAGAGAGGTGCTCGGGCTAGCACAGAGCAGCACAGACAAGAAACACATACTAAAAGATAAACACATACATCTTCACAAGTGCATGCACAGATTACTAATGTATGCCCGTCAGTGTATGTCTCTGTGTAATGTTCATGTGTACAGATGGGAGATGTGAGAGGGGAGCCAGCTGTTACGACCTTGACACACCATTTCCATACTATAAGGTCAATATGGCGGTGTGTCCCACAAAGTGCTTTTATGCAACATATGAGATACAACAGGCTGCTAGCATGTCTGTGTGCACAGTGAGGCTGAAAGAGGGACAGGAAATGAAAAAGGTAGAGCTCAAGAGTGTGAGTACAAGAAAATCCTGAAAGAGAAGGTGGCTGCTCCAGTCATGGCTCAATCACCATCCACTCATCCAATAGTGAAGACTTTCAGACCCCTCTGACCAATAGAAGGAAGGAGGAAGCAGCTAGTGTGAGGTGGTGTGCATTAGTGTGCGTATCACAGCGCAGCCTTGAGGGTGGCTGTGATGTAAGAATGGGTGCTGCTGATTTATATACACAGACAAGTGCTCTCATACACACACTACCGAGTCACACACACCCATTACCATGCATACACTTGGCAGTTACCGAGCCCACACGCAATTACCAGTGGCCTAACACGTGCCCACACACACACACAACACATATATCGCCAGAGGCTCCGTGCCAACACGGGGCTTCACTACAGTCAGTGCAGCCACGGCACCAGCACCAGCACCAGAGGAAGCCATCCACTGCTCTTTCACTCTGACCCTACATACAGCCGGTGTCAGTATATACAATGTGAAAGAAGAACACACAGATGCATTATGCCGATGAAGGGCAAACAGCAAAAGTACCTGCTGCTTGACAGACTGGAGATCATGTTTAACAAATTGATGTTATGGGAAGAGTAAAGCTGCACAATTTGTTGCGTTACAATTGCAATCTTGCTTAATAAGTCAAATTGAATGTATATGTGGTTTGTATTATTGTTCACCTGCCTGGGGACTGGGGATGAATATTAGCTTTAAGCTAGAGCTACAATGATTAATCAATTAGTTGTCCACTATTAAATTAATCTGCAACTATTTTGATAATTGATTTACCAGTTTGAGTAATTTTTTTGAAGACAAATTGTGAATGTGAATATTTTTTTTGGTTTCTCTACTCCTCTATGACAATAAACTGAATATCGTTGAGTTGTGGACAAAACAAGACATTTGAAGACGTCATCTTGGGCTTTGGGAAACACTGATCGACATTTTCCCCAATTTTCTGACATTTTATAGACCAAACGACTAATTGATTAATCAAGAAAATAATCGACAGATTAATTGACAATGAAAATAATCATTAGTTGCAGACGTACTTTTAGCTATATTGAAATTGATGCTTATTATACGCGGTACCTGTCAAATAAACATATTAATAATATTAATTAATTAATAGAAAATTCTAAAAAAGTCAAAAAATCTGAATCATAAACCAAACAATTCTGCACCAATTGCATTTAGACAATTCATATATTATAATGTGTCCCCTTATTGAGTGCAATAAATGACGTTGTGCTACATAAATACAAGCAACAAACAAAACTAAGAGTCTACAGTTATGCCATGCTAACATGCTCACAATAATGCTAATATGCTGATGTTTAGTAGTGATAATGTTTAATATGTTCACTATACTATCTTATTTTAGCGCGCTGTCATGCTAAAAATAGTTATTTAGCACTAAACACAAAGTACAACTGAGGCTGATGGGAATGACTTTAGTTTTGCATGTACTATGTGGTCATAAACCAAAGTATCAGATATATCAAAGTTTTGACTTGACGATGGCACAATGGAAAGGCATCACCAAGCGATTCATCCTGAGGGGAACATGAATGTCTGTACAATATTACATTGCAATCCATCTAATAGTTGTTGAGATATTTTGCGACCAAAATGGTGGACTGACCGACACTGCCACACCTAAAGCCATACCGCTGAGCGTGGCTGAACATTTTTTAACTCTCATTCACAACTGAACAGTCTAAATGCTAAGAACTGTAGATAAGAATCATAATTTGACGCCAAAAAACTGGGATTTCCAATTACGCTAGCTTCCCTTTGGATGGGTCAAACTGACTGCTAAGGCCCTGAATAATCGCAGTGCTGCTATAAACTATGGAAAGTATGCAGGACCGTCTACACTGAGCACTGCCCACTAGAACAATCCTTGTCCTCTGATATGGTCTGATAGTCTCTGTTGAAGCCAGGGACACTGATACTAGGGGAGAACAGGCAATGAATGATGGGGCTTAGTGACAGATTAAACCCTATATACCTGCTTCTTAACAGAGAGGGGGAGAGGAGAGCAGCCAACACACTCTGGGCTTCCTGTAACTTCTCCTTCACATGCCTTTCCCTTCTTATCTGCCACTGAGTGGAGGAAGAGTGCCAAGACTGCATGCTTCACATGTCATTCAAGGACATCCTCAAGTTTCTGTTTTCAAAATGTTCAATTTGAGATATTATGTGACTAGGTTGGCTACAGGTATATGGTTTTCCTCTAAAAAGGCAACTAATTATTTTATTATCCTCGTCTAATCTGGGCTATATCTCCCTCTCTCATATACACAGAAAAGCACACTTCAGTTGTGTAACAGGGTCTTGTTGCCTATGTAGACCAAACTAGGGTACAGTTTGGAGCCCCAAGGCTTAGTGATCGCATCCAATGACACCAACAGCACAGTGATCAGCATTACTATCGATCAGATCACTTAAAATGCTATTGTTTCCGATGGCTCTCAAATCTGAGAGAAAACTAATTACAGCATACAGTAGATGATGATCTAGTGGTGGATCAACAATGCCGAGGCTTTTACGTGAATTAAACAGCAAGCCGTATCTACTGCATGTATACATATCCATCCACTCATCTATTTACCCATGCAAACATCCATCTCCATCAGTGCAGGCTTTTCATCATATTGGTCACATTTTTTTAACCAGTCCCGGTCTGAGGAGTAAAACCCTTTCACTGAATTGAACAACAAATGGATTGTTAATGTCAGTCATTAAGCTAAATGAAACCTCCCATAAGCTTGAAAGCAGAACCAAATATCTTTAGATTTAACAGCAGTAAAAGTCTAAAAAATGATATGGTCCGTTTTCTGTAACTTCATGTTTGCGTTTTTTCTCCCCTCCTCTTGAATTGCCAAAAATAGCCCTCTCTCCTTCTGGGGAAGGTATAATTACATCAAAGGCAAACAGACGGGGGTGATGCTGGTCTATTTTTGAATAAACCCATTATGGGGTCAATGATCTATGTTTAATTAGGAGTGTGAAGCAATTCTTAATCAGTTATTAGTCTGGATTTGGATTTTTTGTTATCCTCTTGACAAAAGCTCTAGATGCTAGCAAAAAACTAAACTGTGGAATGTGAGGAAATGGAAGTTGTTTAAAGCTGCTCTTATTCATATATATTTTCATTTCAACTACAGATTAAATAACTATGTAATGTGAAAGCGATGTGATAATTATCACCCAACTCTCCCCTCAGCTCTACGGGACGTTTTAGCCTCTTTTTTTTGTTTTGCTGCCCGCAACTTTACCGTTTTGATTCACTATAAATTGCTCTCATCAGCATCAGTTCCAGCAGCAGCAGGTTGTCAACAAAAAAAGTCTGCTAAACCCTCTGTATGCTACTTGCCCAGCACCAAACACCAGACAAAGTTAGCTAGTGAAGATAGTGGAGCATCTAAAGGCACTGACACACCAAGCTGACGGTCGGCCGTCAGCCAATGTCGGGTCGTTGTTGAGGGTCTGCCGCCCTAGTTTTTGCAGTTTGTCCTGCACCGTTAGCTCTAGTCTGCCCGCATTGGAGTTTTTTTGGCAGATTCAGCATGTTGAATCGGTGGCAGAGCCCATTGATGAGAAATCATTCTGATTGGCGGTTCAGCTTAAGCGACTCAGTGCAGGAGGAGGAGGAGGAGAGACACGGAAGGAGAAACTGTTTTGTTTCATCTATGTATCATAACAACGGCTTGTATATCCGCCATCCTCGGTCTTCCCTTTTTGAATGACGAATACTGACTACCGCCGCCTGCTGGTTTGGAGAGTTATTTCATCTTATGCAGGCGCAGGACGTACATGGTAGTTGGCCGTCGGCTGTAGTCTTTGAGGTGTGTTCGAGTGCAACTTTTTGACAAAGACACAGGCAAGGTGAGACAACGCAACGGGCGGCCTTTGTTGGCGCTAGTTCTCTGATGTCGGTTTGGTGCGTCTGGGCCTGAGACTGCTAAAAAGAGCCAATATTTCCCTCATGAGTTGGTGGATACCAAAGAAGAGCTGAAAGGAGAGTGACTATTGGACTTACATTCATTGAGTGGCCAGAAACACAACTCCAAATGAATGATAATGTTGCCCCATGTTTGTTGGATAGAAATACATATAAGGCTGATCGTATATATCCATTTCCCAGCCCTAGGCTGTTTCAGGCCTAAACAGCTATCTTCTCTGTATGCCAGGGGTTGGTGGTTTGGCCTGACTAATAGGAAGCAGGGCAGACGGATGGGTGTGTAGGGGTTCATTTCAGGCTTTGTGAGGGCCCTTTTGTGAGGCAGCACTTTTTGAACACAATGTTGGCCCTTTGTTCACATGCAATGCTCGAATATGGAGCTGCATTCCTCGTCATGCTGCATAGCCAGTTCAGTGTTAATGTCCAAAACTGTCTACTGATCCTCATGTAAACTCAACACTGTGGGTTAGTGAGCACACACACACCGACTGGGTTGGTGCTCTCTCACTTATTCAACAGTACCTAAACCAACGGGTTTAAAATTTCACACCATGCTGGCTTCGTGTGGACACACAGGTTCCAGGAAAAGTGAGCGCTCTCCTCCTTTCCCAATCGTTCTGTTTACTTCTCTGTCCTACAGTAAGAACCTGAGCCTTGTAAAAAGCTTTTTGATGGTGTAACTCAATGAGCTGTACACGCTAAGTGATAGCAAGCTGCGATGACGAGGCAGGAAATGAATGTCAACCGGGGAGTCACAGATGCACATGTGTGGGTGGTGGTACACTCAGGAACAGGGAAGCACAGATATCGGCACTGCCAATAACACCAGCATAAAACCAGAGCAAAGCTACGCTATTCTCTGCCTTGGGACAGGTGTTAATATACAATATAGTGAGTGTGGAAATTGATTTTGGCATGTCAAGCACAGCACTGGGTGCTCAGTTCTTCCTGCCATTGGAAAGTCAAGTAAGACAGCCGACATAATATAGGTGCATGCAGTGTAGTGGCAGAAACTGGCAGAATTAATACACAGGAGCAAGCAGGTAGAGTACACCATCTTAATGTCAAGGTAACGCTAATTAAATATTGTTTTGAAATGTCACAAAAGGTGTGATTTGATCAGCACAAGAGCTACTGGCCAAAAGACAAATTTCTCTGACATTTAGGAAAAATGCATTAACATTTGAACATGGGTTTATTTTAATAGAATTAATTAAAGCTAATAGAATAGTTTTGCTTGATATTGGTTTGACTTTACATCTCCGCAAAGGCACAGCTGAACACGCTCATTGGCACCCCGACACAGATTAGCCATACGTGTGTGTTCATGCCATTGACTGTATCGAAAAATGGACAACGCGTCTCCACTTCCTCCCACTGTACAGAAGTAAAGACAAAATATCCCAGATACATGAAATAATTTGGAGCAAGAGTCTGCGCAGTAGTGATCGGGTGGTGGAGCCATGGTAACAAGGTTTTCATTAATATAGGTATACCCGTGTGTTGATACTGTGTCAGAAAGGTGTTGAGGTGTTTGGAGGCTGACAAATGTGACTGGAAGAAATATTTGCCATTTAAAAAAATATTTTGTTCCCAAGAATTGTGACATCAAGAGAAAATTGTGATCTCATATCCAATCATGCAGCCCTACAGCAATGTAACTGCTAGAGCATCCCGTCTGGACAGTGATGAAGAGATCACTATGTGGCACCCTGGGGGTGAGAGAAACTCAAACTGGTGTAAAGTGCCAACAGTCCATTTCCTGAGTCGGCCACTGTGGCGTGGATGAAAATGGTTAGGGAGGTGTGATCTCACACATGCCTTTGCTGTGTGGTGCTGAGATTTACAGGCCGCACAGCGCATGAACACAATGAGAGAGAGAAAGCTAGACAGGGGCTCAAAAACCAAACAATAAAAACAACGGAGGAAGTGGCGTCCTGGGGCGGGTGTAGTTTGCAACTCAGACAGATGAGTAAGTGATGAGTATTGGTTTATTTCAAGTAGACTGTCAACCCACTTTATGAAGGGTACACACATTATTGTGAAAGTAACACAGGGCAAACAAGTCCGGCAGAAACAGAGAGGAGAAGATGCAAAAATAAAAGTGTTGTGACATGGTAATTCGAGGAAGAGGAGAGTGAGAGTACCAAAGAAAGATCAGATAAATCAGGATTTCACTCATAGGTCATTAAAAACCACGACAAACCATGGCTAAGTGCACTGAGGGCAAAGCTGGCCAAATATACACCCTCTTCCATGAGTGGCAGAGGCAGCTAAGACATAACAAATTACACAACGACACCACTGACTTCCTATAAGAATTTATTTTAAGACACATTTCTTGTTCTGCTGCCTGGTAGAGATTCACAGTAGTCCAGACTTACAACTCTCTATTCCTTTAAGTTTACAGTTGTTTTCCTACATAGTTAAAACAACACTGCCCACCCACTGATTATCCGCGAGATATTGTGAATCATTTGGGAGTTCAGGTGCTAAAGCCCATATATTTAAAAAAAAAAAAATTAGGTTAACATTACTGATCCCACACAAATTAAAATGTCACAGCAGCAAAATGAACAAGAACACATCCATTGTATAGATAAATTAAAAAAAATACTATACTCCTTGAGAGCATCTACTGTATAGAATGAGGAATTTAACAATAAGAACAATATGGCACTAAATAATATACATATACATTAATAGCTAATGTAATACACAAACACCCTGACTTATTCATATTTCTCCCTACACATTATGCCACCTACCCATCTATAATCCAGTAGCTACAGCCTTTAATGTATGTAATAGGGATGCAAATTTTCTGCAATTTCTTAAATCCATCATCAGCCACAATATAATCCATGATTGTTCATGACTCTAGAGCTGATGTCCGGAGGATACGTAAATACTGAAGCCAACTTGTATCTTTGATTGATCCATTTCTTACCAGAGACTAACTGATCATCGATAAATCATTAACATTCAAGGTATGCACTCCAGTAAACATGTAAAAACCTCTATCCAATCCCCACCCCCATTTCTCAGCTGTAAACCAAGCATGCAATATCATTAAGAAGTGCTTAATATGCAGGCCTGGCTGAGACTCTACACTACATCCTCTCTCTCCCATCTCTGTTGCGCTATTCACATCCGCCGGGTCACGATCTGTCCCTCATCCTCCCTGCTTCCCCGGCGACCCCGGCAGTGACCTCTTGACAGTGGTCAAACTTACTTGCTGTCCTCCAACAGCCAATGAAAGCTCCTGTCAGCACAATAACCAAGACAGCAGTGTTTAATCTATTACAGGGCTGCACAGAAATAGCAAGGCAAACTCCTGTCACTCAGTTACCAAAACAATATACTCTTAAAGAAGATAGGCCCTCTTCCAGCTGGCCGTGTAGTTTTATATAAATATGATAGAAATTCTGTTATTTAAGTTGAAATTAAAACCAGTGTTTTATATAAATCCATTTGAAAGATAAGGGCACATTCAATTTATAACTATTATATTTGAGGAGGAGAAGTTTAAGTGGGTCAATGCTCATACCACTCTCAAATGTGTTAAACAATTTCTACATCTATTTCCTCTCTAGTGTGTGCTGGAAGTCATTAAATAACCCCTCCATCAACATTAAATTGTTTAGAAAGGTGACATGATAGTGAGAAACCTACTGACAGTTTTTCCAAGAACAGAAGTGGATATGGATGTGGCAACTGCAATGCTTTCAGCAAAACCCTGTGATCTCCACAAGTATGGGGTCAGAGTTTGGGATTGGATTAGGACAATCTAACAGCCACACAGAAACTGGGTAGTTCGTTTTTCCTTTGAGCTTAACATCCATGGAAATAGGGGTGGAAGACTGAGGGACAGCTGGATTTGGATCCAATGCTCCCTTTCTCTCCTTCGCTCTCTCTCAGGGCATTTCTCAGACTTCACACCAGGGCTCCACATTCCCCGTGTCAACACGCAGCAAAAGGATGCGTGCATGTGTGTTTGTTCGCCTTAAAAGACACTCTCTAACTGTCTAATGTGGTAAAGTGTCTAAGGCTAGCAGTATACTCCAAATGAAATCACATTTGGCTGTTTTTATCTCGCTGCCAGAGACAGCGCAGCTGGCAAATGCTGGTATACTCACTGTGACTCGAGATGTGGGGGGGTTTTATGCCGTTTTTATCTATTGGCATTCCATCCACATTAAAATGGCATTTTGCACCTCTGAAGCTAAAATGTATAAATTTTACACTTGTGTTGTAATGTGTGGACGGGGGAAACAGATCTTTTCAAGTATAACAGTCAACCTCTCACAAACATGACCATCTTCCTAGCTGCAATGTTAAAAAGTCTGCACCTTTCTGTTGGTCTCTGTTCTGATGTAAACAAAATACAGTCAATCACACTGTTGATTACTATAAAGGCCAAAAGTTACAGAAGTTGGTGTACAGTCCAAGAGGGGACTGTTTTCAGAAGTAGATATTCTCAAAACCACTACATAAAGACAAAAGTGAGATTAGGCTATGACTACATTTTTACTCCAACAAAAGACACCGACACATACAGACCAGCTCAGTCATAGAGGTGACTCACAAATGAGAGCGCACAGGGGAAAGAAAGTGACATGTTCTTCTTTAGTCAAAGGCAGTTGAAGATGCTCAATGATCTTGGATGAAGAAGAAAATGCTGACAATCCACAGTACCGTGACGTCTTATCTTTTACTAGATAACTTTGTATAGTCATGAGAATATGAAAGGAACTAATGAACAAACTGACTAAAGTCCTAACTAAACCCTATGACCTTCTATTAGGTTTATTAATTTCTTCATTAACCATTTACCTTTAGCTACAATGGGTTCAACAAGTTATACTTGCTTGCCGCCCTATCCCACCACAATGAAATCACTGTAGTGAAACAACATGACCAGCTGGCTCAGACAACAAAAGTTTAAAGAAAATGGCATCAATACAAATTCTTAGGGATTACATTTGAGCAACACCAAATGCAATACATACTATGTTCCCAAAAAGGCTTCCAATGGGCCACTAAACCAGAGTAGGTGGAATTGATGCAAATGCAGAATCAGACTGGAGAGGGTGGCACAGCCACAGGTCACTGCAAGCCTGTTTATCAGTGAGCATTACCAGGAACACCAGCTTAGTGGGTGACATAACATTACGGAGAGAGATGACCTTATGAACACACTGTTCCCTGGTCATTCAAAAATATCGCTGTGCATGCTTTCCTAAAACATGTTAGGAAGTTTAGTTCAGTCCTTGCCAAATGTCAAAGGTCAGGGGAGAATTGTTTAAGTCAGAACTATGATGGCTTAGAAGGTGAAAAAGTATTGGGTTTGGTTAGTATGCCCACCAGGAGGTAAACCCTCTTCTTCAAAAAAGGCCTCAGTACGGCCATTCAGGCAGGTGACTCTATTGGCCTGATATGAGATTAAAACAAGGCTTGCCGCAGCCTTAGCTAATAGCCACAAACTGTAGCCATGCTAGCAACTAGGCCTGCTGTCTGCAGAGCTCCCTGCCAGTTTACTTCGCTTCCCATCTGGAGGTACCACCATGGACTTACCAGAAGCTGGGCATGTTCGTGCCAAGCCATGTGTGTTACAATGAAATTCATCTCTGGATTCAAAAAGCTTACATCTGGACCCACCTACAGCATAGAGCTGGCCTTTTAATCCCCTTATGTGGTGACATGATAAAGGCATGGATTAAAAGATAGCCAGTCATCCAGTCAGTCCGTCAGTCAGCACTGCTGTCTGCATACTTACATCAGCTCCACTGCTTCACTTACCCTTTACTGCACTGAACAAGCAGAATTCAGCAGATGCGCAAGGCCAGGCTGTGGTCGTATATATATAATGCAGCGAGTGTGCCATAAGACCCACTATGCCTTGTGATCTATAAATAGGTTCGAGGCAACCTTCTGTCCCAGTGGATATACACTAAAGAGGTTGATCAAACAAATGCAGTGACAACAGAGTCTTTAAATTAATATAATGGACGGATATCCGCCCCAATGTATTTAGAGCATCTATTATGCATTACTCAGGCTTACTGATCTCTGCATTACATGAATTAAAAATACACAACAACAACCTTTGACCCTAAAAATTCAGGTTAAAATGATCCCTGTTGTACAGTTTCTCTTTACATTAACATGATCTCTTTAAATTAAAATGGACACAGAGAGAATATCCTACACGTCACTATCATTATTAATTTAACATAAAAATGATCACTGTTCTTATTAAATATAAACAGAGTGACTACATTGCCCAAAATAAAAACGATAGAGCCTCCAGCTTAAACTTCAAGTTGCTTGAATACTAAAAATAATCGATGGATATTCTTTGCATCAAGGATTCCTTTAACCCCCTACGCCCTCACAGATAATATTCTATTCAATTTAAGCAATAAAAATGTAGATTTTTCTAAAAAGGAAAGCAATTAGTTGTTCCATCTTACTGGTACTTTTGCTCCTTAATAAAGCCAAAGTGTTTTTATCTGATTACTTAATTAATGGATAGAATAATCGGTAGAATACTTGATATAAGTAAGTGCTAGCTGCAGCCCTACTATAACAACAAGTTTTATTGCAACATAAAATACTTTGCATTTGTTAAAGTACATTTAGCCTTAGAGAGCCTTAAAAAGTACAGATATAAAACAACTTTGATGCGACTTTAAGGAATGTTTAAGTAATAAGTACAAGTACATTTTGTCAATAACACTACCCAGAAACTAGTTTCTTTATTTCAAGACAAACTACTGATCCATACCGATATTTTTTACTAAATAAAATGAAAAAATAGCATTTTGGAAATTAACTTTTTGTACCATGTTCCTGTCTGCGAAATGGGTCTCCTCAATAATCCAGATGTGGCTGTTGCTGTCCGGTACATCTGGTTTTCTGTCCTCCAAATGTGGATCAGCCTGTGGGCCCAGTGTTCCTGACTGCTGCTTTACTTCCATATGCCCGCTCGATGTGACAGTCGGAGGTACATAAAGCAATCTGCTCTGAGCTGCTGTCGATGTGCAATCCATTCTCACACTGTACTACCCGGCTCCCCTCCTATGGGTCTTCTACTGGGGTTCCCTTAGGGGTTGCCTAACGGGGTAGGATCATTGTGAATGGGTAGTAGAGGGTGTGGGTGGAAAGTGTACTCGATACAAGTGTATCGACTTGTTCTGTCCCTATAGACTTCACCCTGACAATCACCAAAACTTTTGGTCAAGAGGTTCATAGTGAAAACACACTAAACAAGTATTCTGCATTGATGTCACAAGGGGAGCACAAACTGGCCAACACACGGAGTAAAGCCCATTTCAAAACCTTTTCTTTGTTAAGACCACATATCTAATCTAAAATAAATTGATGAATCTGACCATCACTGATAAAGTGATTAAACCACAGGCAATAAATTACTATCAACTATTAATAATAACGCCGATCAAAGGGTTAGAGCTGGAAGCTTCCTCAAATGACTCCTTATCAAAATTCTTCATTCCTTGAACTTTGCCCTTCATATCTCCACTTCTGTTCTAATCAAGACTTTGTGAGATACAAAAAAGATAAGATGCATTTAGGGTCACAACCAGAGCCAAGCAGTTCTTGGATCCTTGCTCGCCAAGGAAAAGACATGCTAAGTCAGTCTGACCTCTGAATTAAGCCACAAGGGCAGGAACTCCCTTCACTGAAGTGTAGGTGCTCTAAAGGCTAAATCAGGCACGAGAAAACTAGGTGACTGAAGTGCTCTGGGGTCAGAGATTACTGACTACTGTTATGTCTGAGTTGGATCACACACCTTGGGTGGCACTGCATCAACAACAGCAAGATTACCATGGCATTTATTTTAAGCAGTGAGCTGTGAATTCAATATACTAACCTGAGGTCAAGCAAGAAGCAAAGATCATGAGCTACCTAGCAGATGCAACAAGTTAAAGCAGTCTGTCACCTTGGGACACACACCAGCACCAATAGAGCTTATTCTACTTTACTGCTTCTAAATCATTAAGTTACTTCAAATTCTTTGCCAAATAAGATAACTACTGAAAACAGCTATACATATACATCATATCATCAACTTAAGCTTCAAGTCAAGAGACTGACACTGCTTATTTTTGCTATATTCTGTATTTCATGTAAGGTTATGGTTACCAAGCAGGTGCAACAAGTTAAAGTCACCTTGAGACACACAGCAGCACCAATATAGTTTATTCTACTTTACTGTATCTAAGTTACTTCAAAATTGTTTGCCAAATAAGATAACTACTGAAAACAGCTATACATATATCTATATATAATGTGCTGACACAGTGCTGCAACAAGGTCCCATTAGAGTGGAAGTTTTTCTTGTTGACCAAGCACAAATGGTAATTATTAAAGCAAACTAGCAAAGACAGCAACTTAAACTTCCAGTCAAGTGACTGACACTGTCATATTCTGTATTTTAATGAGGTTATGGGTATAGCCACATCCACAAAGCAACAACAATGTGAGCTGTGTGTTTTTAAACTAGCAATACTCACAAAACTTGTGAGAGCAGTGTGGGTACTTTTATCCAGCTACTGAGTTCATATCCTAAAGATCTAGCTATGCCAGCCTTTACTTTACTGTATTTAAGCTACTTCAAAAATGTTTGCCAAATAAGATAACTACTGAAAACAGCTATATATAATGTGCTGACACAGTGCTGCAACAGGGTCCCATTACAGTGGAAGTTACTAAATTGTCATTTTTCTTGTTGACCAAGCACAAATGGTAATTATTAAAGCAAACTAGCAGCAACTTAAGCTTCCAGTCAAGTGACACAGCTTATGCATCATATTCTGTATTAGATGTGAGGTTATGGTTATGTTAAGGTTATGGTTATAGCCACATCCACAAAGCAACCAAAGTGTGAGCTATGTTTGTAAACTATCAACACTCAATCTCAAAACTTGTGAGAGCAGTGTGGTACTTTTATCCAGCTACTGAGTTCATATCCTAAAGATCTAGCTATGTCAGCCTAAACTAAATGAGTAAACCTGTTTTAAAAACAGTGTTTAGCGCTTATTACACCCTCCACAGTGTTATTAGCATCGAGGACCATCATTACATGAAGCAGCTAGCTTGTTAGCATCGTCACACACAATGCCAGCTCTCCCAGCAGCTCGCTGCTCATAGCGGTTGGTCCGGTAACACCGTCGCTATGGAGAGAAAACGTTGTTCTCACTCGCCTTTTTCATCCGCGGAGCCTCGGCCACGGTCCCGTCCCGGTTGACGAAAGCCTCTCCGCCATTCTGCTGTGGGTCCGTCCGCTTCATAGCCGACGCCTGCGGCATCTTGGCGGGGTTGGGGGTGAGCAGACCCAGGCTGCTGCCGTCCTGCCCGGCTTTAGCCCCGGAGGACAGCTCCGCTGTCGGGGACGCGGCGGCGGAGGAGGACCCGGCCTCGTGTGGGTCGGTCCGGGCGAGGAGGCTCTTGCCCTCCGAGGTCGGTGGTGTCACCGGGGAACCCGCCGGTAAGTCTTTGCCGGTGGGGACGTCTTTGAGTTCGACCTCTGCCATTTTCGCTGCCACAACCTGGACTGACATCTCGCTGCAGTTTCACAAAGTCCCTTTTTCCAACACAAATAGCAAGTCAAGCGGATGTGAGCGGAGGAGCGACTGTGCCCAAATGCATGATGGTCCTTGTAGTTTATATAAGTAATCTCATTTCCCCCCGTAGGCCACCTCTAATGCCAATGATAGGCACATCTGACATTTTACAAAACGTTAGTCAACATGGGGAAAAACAGTAAAACAATTAATATGTGCATTTTATGCTGAGTGTTGTTGTTGAAATTGTTTTTTTTTTGTTCTTCTTCTTTTGTATTTATTTATTTATTATTTAGTAATTTAATAAAATAACTTAATAAAATATTTAATAATAAAATAAAATAATTAATAAAATTAAATTAAAATTATTAATAAAATTAAATAATTTAATAAAATATTTATTTATTATTTAATTATTTATTTATTTAGTCTCATCTTTTATTTTCTTTGTTTTCTTTGTTAGATAAGTGAAATACATGAAATGTCATGTCTCTCTTTCTTTGAAATTCTGACTAAACATTTCAGTGTATAATTTAATTATTAATATTGTTAGTCTGTCTGTATATGTATATATGTATATATGTCTATATGTAAAATTCAATAAAAATATTGTTTAAAAAAAACAAAAAACATGTCCAGTTTATTTAGCTGAAAATGAGTCCTAATCGATAAAGTGACTATATCTCAATTTCCCCCCATAGGCCACCTCTAATGCCAATAATAGGCACATATCTGACATTTTACAAAACGTTAGTCAACATGGGGAAAAACAATAAAACCATTAACATAAGCATTTTATGAAATTGTTGTGTGTTGTTTTTTTTTTTTTTGTCCTTCTTCTTTGAGGTATTTATTTATTGTGTCTTATCTTTTATTTTTTTCTTTGTTAGATAAGTGAAATACATGAAATGTCATGTCTCTCTTTCTTTGAAATTCTGACTAAACATTTCATTGTATAATTTAATTATTAATATTGTTAGTCTGTCTGTATGTATGTATATATATATATGTCTATATGTAAAATTCAATAAAAATATTGTTTAAAAAAAACAAACAAACGTGCATTTTATTTAGCTGAAAATGAGTCCTAAAGGATAAAGTGACTACATTGCCCACCAGAAAAAGCTACACTGTGAACTGCATTATGGGAAATTAAGTTTGTCATAAAAGAGGACGACACTAAACTACAAAACAAAGCCAGATAATGCTGTCTGCTCACAGTATAACATTTATAAATGTTTTTTTTAAATCAGTCATTTTCAATTTTTTCTGTGTGAGATTTACCATCACCGGGGTGCAGTTAATCACATGTAATATTACATTATGAAGGAATTTCCCAACAAAAACAATTTGTCCTCAACCAATGTTGACACAAAATGATTTTAATAATACTTGAAATTCTCAGTCAGCATTGTTATCCAGCCTCAAGTCATTCACTGGACGTTGCTGCCCATGATACTGCATCACATTACAGTGCTGCACTGTGGATATCATGCAGTATGTCATATAAGAAAAGAGACCAGGAGTAAGGTCAAATCTTAAAAAATGAACTGTACTGCCACCTAGTGGATGCTTTTCATAGTCAAAAAATAACTGACACACTTCAACTGTTTTTTTTCAATATCTCAATTTTATTTTCAAGTCTTGAGACAAATGCAAAATGGCATTATTGAAAACAAGCAAACATGTAGAAGGTTTGACATTTAACAAATGGCTTCTGTAAAAGACATTATATTCAGAAAAAAAGACTTTGGTGATTCAAAGGCTTTTCATTTGTTCTCCATCGCATATCAAAAGAATTAACACTGTACATAGTTGTGTGTTGCATTGCACCCTAGTACTATTGGAAAGTTCGCTACTACAGAATACAGCAATACATGAACTTTTTGTGTATTGCTTCCGTTTTCACAAGTCCAATTTCTGCAAGTGACTTCAAGCATGTCAGGATCATCCCTACTACGGTAGATAATCATTCGACTACAGGAAGAAAACAGCATACTAGTTGCAACAGGTTATTGAAGCTTTGAGAAAACAAAAGTCAAGTCCACACACACTATATTTACATTCATGCTGAGCCCTTTACATTTCACCAGATGAATCTGAGGTATATTATTTACAAGGCTGCCATGCTGGCACATTCTCAAAATACAAAACCAGAAACCCAAACAATGTTAAAAAATACAGCTCTGCAGTGTATCAATAAGCACGCTGTGGTGCAACAGAAATGTGTCCTTAAAATGACAATACAGAATGTTACCAATTTGTACACTAAAAAATGAGAAAATGTCCAAAAATATGCATTTATTGTCTTTCAAAGTGAAGTGCTGCTTTTCCGGTGTGCCCCTGAAAGAGCAGTCCTTAAGTTGGTATTCCAACCAGTGTAGCCGCACAGCATTGTGGGGGCAAAAAATCCACTTGCAGCTTTTTGTTGCTTGGTAAATGATGACGCATCAGTTCTCAAATATCCACAAGATGTTCACACCGGAGAGGCCCAGATTTACTCTCCTGAAGAAAATATGATAAGCAATTTAATAATCCTACAGAAGACAAGCCAAGGTCAAACCGATCATTTTAAATCAAAATGCAATCTGCGCTTTGGTGTATGACCTTTCTGTTGAAAATTAATCAATATTTCATTATACTCTTGAAATGGCATGTACTATACGATCCAGCCGGCCTTTAACAGGATTTTAGTAGCAGAGGTAGAAGCACTCACCCCAGCATCCCTGACTCCTTAGTCTTGATGACATAGAGGAACATGAGGATTGTGTGGAACAGGTTGTTCCTGCCCTGTAATAGAGGTCAAGATGGTTTGGTGTTATTGCAGTCAAAGCGTTACAGAAGAGGAAGACATCCTGATTTGTTTATGAATGAGAAGTCTGTTCTGGTGCCCTGAGTGTCTTGGCGTTTCTCAGGGATATTTGTAACATATGTGGGGATTACCGGTGTGATGAAGGCTCCTAGATACAGAGCACTCTATGCTTTCTCAGTGTATAACAAGACCAAGTCCAATGCAGCTGTCAAAAGGTAAAATTCTCTAATTAAAAATGAACTCTTGATCGAGAGGAACATTCAAAACATGAGGTGGGACCCGCTTACAAGCGAACAATAAAATGGACAAAACAAGTTTAAATTCTTTCAGTAAAGGTCAGAAAAACAGTGTTCAGTTTTATCTTTGGCCAAAAATCATTAAATTCTAACAGTGGATCTCAACCACAAGATGCTGTAAGAACACAAATACTGAAAAGCTTACAGAACGCTGAAAACCAGATTTATTTCACAAATGTACTGATGTAGAATATAATTTCCTGTTGTTGGAAATGTGTGCTACATTGTTATTTTTATGTGCTTTGTATTTATTATTCTGCATTTTATAAGCATTTGACAAGTTCAAACCTTAAGGATGATTAGATCTTATGTTTGAGGGAGATCTATAAATATTTCAACTTAGAAAACTGACTTCTTTTGGGATTTGAAGGGCAAAATAAAAGCACTAACTGTTTTGTAAGAGCCTGAAAAATAAAAATAGAGAAATTATTTTTGAAAAAAAGAAAAAGAGTGAGAAGACTGGTTGTTTTTGCTGTCACCTTGGGTAGACTGTAGATGTGTCCCTGGTAGATGAGCTGGTAGTGAGGGGGAGTGGTGCTGCTTTGGTGGACGCAGAAGAGGCTCTCCTTGGTAACATCTACGAGAGTTAACAGACAGAGGGACACAAGAACAGAAACAGCATGAAGACGTGAAGTAAAGATAGAAAGTAGATGCTGTGTTTCAAGAATTTTAATATTCTTCCTTCCTATTTGGCCAGTGTGTGTGTGTGTGTGTGTGTGTGTGTGTGTGTGTGTGTGTGTGTGTGTGTGTGTGTGTGTGTGTGTGTGTGTGTGTACTTACCAGGTTTGTCTGGGGTGTGGCTGAAGTGCTGCGAAGTGAAAGTCTTCCCGTCTGGGTACTTTGGATGTGGGGGCAGTCTGGAGTCCAAGTACGTACAAAACATATGCATGAGGATCTAGAGGGACACACAAAGTATTTAGGTATTTGGCTGGTGATCCACCACTGATGAGGAAAGACACCCAAACTGCTACTGCATATATACTGTATTATTAAGCTGTCTGTAAACTGACACATTTGCATGTATTTGAAAAGTGAAACAAGTTGTTGCACTAACTAGTCCCAACCTGAGGAGCCTGATCTCTTACTGATATTTGTATTAGGACCTGTCTTATCCATACAAGAAAAATTAAAACCTTTCGATGACGAGAATGTAACTCTGTTGCGACTATGAAATTTTAATTTTCATGTTATTACGTCATCACCCTGAAAAAAATAATAATCCTTGAACAAAAAATCCTCAATTTGAATAAAGTGATTCATCTGATTGAATGAGTTAGTCTTTTATTAAACTTTCTTTAATGAATATAACTTGTCAGTGTGCCTCCCTTTGTGTGCACATAGCAAGCGGTAGAGAAAATAATTTTTTGTCCGCAGTGAAAATGTTGTTTTTGAAAGGCTAAACGCCAACAAATATGGATTAAAGCCAAATATTTTGTTAAATAAAAACATGTGAATTTTGGAAATGATTATATGTATTTTTTTTTTTCCAATAAATGTTGACTTTTGAACTTTACCACGCTCTGGAGTTTTTGGAAATGTTTGGATCACATGAGTCGTAAACAATCCCACGCAGCCACCACTGGAATCTTATTCTACAAATAGTATGATACTAATCATATTAGTGTAGCCTGATCTTTATCAGCAACTGTGCACAAATACCAGGTTTAAACGGAATGAATACTTGCAACAACAAAAAAAAAGAAAGCTGCGCAGCATTCGAATGTTGATTTAGAATTTGAGTGTCAATGTTATGAATGAAGCTTCAAAACGTCTAACTATTCAGCCCCAGAAATATCTGAATATCTTTGGACAAAACAAGGCATTAGAGGACATCAAACATCATCATGCTTCACTTGTGATGTGCATATTTCACAATTTTTTTATGTGTGTAGACTCACAGCACAGTCCGTGGGGAGGTCTGTGTCCCACTTCCTGTTCTTCAGATCACCACCGCCATTCCAGCGAAATGAGCTCATGCAGCCGCTGTGGGCCAGCTCTGACAGAACACAATACACAAAGCACAGGAAAAATACACATGAATAAAAAATGTCTTCCACTATACCACCATGAAATTAGATTTTTCCCCCCTTACACTCACACACCATCACATTGAGCGTACATCAAGTGTCAGGAGCACACACACACGCACACAGCATTGTTGAACCTACCCTTCACGCGGTCCACTAGATACTCCTGGTTGGGAGTGATGTCCAGATACTGAACAATAGAGTTCATAGTGGGGATGGACGAGGCTTTCATCACTGCTGCCTGTTTCAGGCTGCTTATGCTGGCCTCTGGTGGAGGAAAGAGTGAAAACTAGTGAAACTCCAAAATCACTAAAGCAATACATCAAACACAGTAACGACTAAAGTCATTTCCAAATTTCAGAAGAGCTTTTTTGCATTGAATTGGAAATGTGCGTTACACACTTCCCTAAACAAACCGCTTTCTTGCTGAGCATTGTACTTGTCGGCTCATTCATTTACATTTTTGAGAAGGTCAAGAAAATCCCCCCCAAAAAATCAGCTCTGCTGTAACATGAAAATATTTTGCATGTTCATTTAGATAGCCGAGTGCTGTAGTTCATTATTTTTTTGTGCAATAAAACATATAAAACCCATATGTTTCTAAAAGGTACAGTTCTCACTATGGCTGAGCAATAAGCAGCTTTTCTAAATTTATAAAAATGTATTTTTAACATGTAACATTTTCCTCCAATGGCATATTAATATAACATTTCTATGACAAAAGTTTATATCATTTAGTCCTGTGTGACTGGCACTTTCCATTGACCCATCAGCAGTGTGAGGACAGAGCACATTTCCAATGACTCATGTTCTCAGATGATTTATCTTAGAGCTGAAACGATTAATCGATTAGTTGTCAACTATTAAGTTAATCAAAAACTATTTTGATGAACAATTAATCAGTCTGAGTAATTTTTGAGAAAAAATAAGTCAAAATTCTCTGATTCCAGCTTCTTAAATGTGAATATTTTCTGGTTTCTTTACTCCTCTGTGACAGTAAACTGAATGTTTGAGTTGTGGACAAAACAAGACATTTGAGGACGTCATCTTGGGCTTTGGGAAAACCTGATCGACATTTTTCACCATTTTCTGACATTTTATGGATCAAACAACTAATCGATTAAATGAGAAAATAATCATCAGATTAATCGACACAATGAAAATAGCTATAGTTTACCTCCTATCTGGAGCTCAGGGCAGCCCATCCTCCTGAGCTGACTGTTGATAGAGTCTGTCTCCTTGACCAGGGAGACCAAGATGGTGTCACTGATCCACTGCAAAAGACACAAATGGATTTATTTTCTTACTAAATTCAAATTTAGGTGGAACAAAAATCATGCATTAATTTTTTTCATAACAAAGTTTTTTGAATATGTAATTCTGTAATTATGTTTGAACACTCACATTTCTAAGCTTGGCTGTCCAGCTATCGATGCGGTCCACTACCGGGCGACTGGTTGTGATTCTGGCCCACACCTACATTACAGGAAGGGAAACATGCCAATAATCACATTCTACTCCGACACCGACAGACTCACACGTCTCATTTTGAAAAACAATATAATTTGTTTCTGTATTATGGCACAAAAACAAAGACAGACCTCCTCTGCAGCCTGTTTGGAGCCCAGGTCCGTCTCATCCTTGTGGGCAGATGGCGCCTGAGAGCGGCAGGCGGGCTGGTACAGGAACTTCCTCAGGCTCTGGGCGTAATCTCCCACTGAGCGGTTGTAGTTCCAAAACGTTGGGCTGTGGCTCGGAGACACAGACTCTGGACTCCCTACAGTGAGTACCAGTTCAATATGATATCATTCTATGATCACATTAACTCAGATTGAGATAACAACTACTAAATCATCAAAAGAATTGATTGGCAAAAGCTTGTGAATACAAACATCTGCCTGTCTGAGATATGCCAGTGACTCTGGGTGAATAAAGTTTATATTAGCAATGGATTTCCTCCAACACTGGCATACTGTACCTAGCTGGCTGCGGTGACTCCTCTCCTCCTCTGTGCGGAGGAACCTCTCCAGGCTTTTCAGATCCTCCATGTAGTCCTCTTTGCTTCCAGGGGAGTTGAACACGGAGGGGGACGTGCGGTATCGAGCTCTCAAGCTGGAGCCTTCTGCTGGTCCGATGCTGCTGGGGTAGGGAGAGGAGCCAGGGGAGGGACTGTAGCTCAACACCTGAGAAAGGAAGAACATAATGCTCTCTATGTAAAGATGGAGAATCATGTTTGAGGTAATTCATCCATTACATTGACCCAGCACACATCTCCAGGCTAGGCCAGATAACTATGATGTGATGGACGTACCTTTCCAAAGGCCACTGAGGGGGAAAAGGGCCCCCCCGCACTGTTTGGAGTGGATGGGCTGCCGAGAGGAGGGCTGTACCCGGGTACACAGCTGGGGGAGAACTTGGGGCTGGTGGTGGCCGGCCGTGAGGGGCTGAAACTCAGCACGCTCTGGCCCTGCAGCGGAGACGACTGGGCTGGAACTGGGGTCTCCTTTTTTTCTGGCTTTTGGGGCGGAGAGGCCTGAATACCTGCAAGGGGACAGACAACAACCAGCATACTTAATAAGTACCATATTCAAAACTAAAGGACCTAAGTGTGTTTACATACAACATAAAACAAAAGGAGAGTGAAAAATACTAATTCAGCAAGTAAAAAAGACATAGCCGCACCCGTGTTTCTCAGACCCAGGAGGTGATGCTGCTCAGGGGATACAGCAATGGTGGAGGGAGCCATTGTGTATTTGAAATATTTCCAGAAGTCAAAAAGGGCATTGAGGCTAAATAGAGAGGCCAGCACCAGTTCTGTAAATGACAACAGAAGAGAAGGACACATTTAGCATACAGGGTCTTCATAACACCGCTTAATTGAAGGCATTTCTTAACTCCAGTAGACATCTTTAAATAAATGAGAGTAGAGGGAACTCACCAATGTACCAGATAGGCCAGTAGGTGATGTTGTAGTATCGGCTCAGCAATTTCCCTGACCTAACAAAACAGTAAAAAACACACACACACAGAGCAGAGATGGGAGATGATGGTACAGTAAATTAGTACATTACAAATGATTGCTAATGTTTGCAAGATAAGATCAGATAAGATATTCCGTTATTAGTCCCGCAGTGGTGAAATTTGCAGTGTACAGCAGCAAAGGGGATAGTGCAAAAAACAAGATGCATCAGCTAACAGTAAAAAAAGAGCTAAACAAAGTGTAACAAAATATGAACCATTTAAATAGAAGGATGTATAAAAATAGGAGTAGTATATACAGTATTGACAATAAACAGAATTGCACAAGTGGGAAATGGAATGAATGAAGACAGCACATTACTGAGCTGGGAACAACTTACATTTCAGTGTAAATCATGCCAGCTAGAGACACGTTGAGGACAGCCCAGGCCAGGACCACCTGACGAGCCTGTTCCTCCCTCCTCATCCTCAGAGCCCTGTCTATCATACTGGGCATCCCGTCCTTCCCTGGGGTCAACATGACTGTCTCTGTTCTGTTCAGGCTGAGGACAAGTAGCAGAGACAAACACAGAGACACAGAGAGAGACACAGAGAGAGCATGCAGTGAGCTACATTCAAGAAGAGATTAAAAGTAACAGCTAACAGGTAGGAGGTGGTACAGAACACATCACTCTCCTAACACTATGTGGCAGACATCTGTAGCTACATGACTTACAGCTACAGAAGTGGAGCTCAGTTAGCCGACCTGCTAGCTAACAGGTTAGCTAAAGTTAGCTTGCTCACATATATAAACCACACAGAACTTGTGAAAGAAAGTATAGTTTCAGTGTAAATTTCAACAACTAATAATACAGAATTTTATACCAAAAGTGATACAACCAAAACACAACTACAACATGTAGTAAATATAGATTATTCATCATCATACCACGCTACAGTGAATGACAACCGCGGCGCTGCATGTTTTTGTATTTTAACCGGAAGCTACATGACGTACATCCGGTATCCTTCTTCTGCTGCTTCTTCTTTGGTGTTGATTGGCGGTTGGCAAATCAGCTTATAGGTGCATTAATTAATTAAACATTGTTTTATTTACCAGTTGTTTAACATGAATAATGTATATATATATGAGTGTTTGCTGCCCTCTAGTGGTGGCAGAGAGGAACTGATAAATTAGTCAAAAGCATACTCACATTTCCGGTAAATTATTTCAAAATAAAACTTTCAACGCACACAGAAGTGTAGTTACGCGTGGACACCACGAGAGGGCAGTATAGTAGTGGCAATGATTGGCCATAAGCAATACTATCATGACAAATACACAATATTTAGTGTAATTATTTAATGTTATATATATATTTAGAGAGAGAAAATACTTTTAGGGATTAATTTGTGCACAAAGGAAATTTTAAATATTATTATTATAATATTTATATATATATATTATGCAATTATAATACTGTATAAATATCATTAATATATAACAATTGTAATTTTGTGTTAATATTAATATTATTGTGTATTTGTGTTTTGTATTTTGATGCTTTTGCAACATTGTTTTGGAAACTTTCATGCCAGTAAAGCCACTTTAAATTGGATTGGAAAAGAAGCACACCATCCCGATTGTGTCACAAATTACATCCAAGTGAGACTGGATGATCATGTGTTGAATGTAGGTGGGTAAGCAATGACCTGCAGTCCAACAACATGAAATAGCTGTAAATGTTTATTTATTAAAACATTATGCAACACATAATATGGAACTATAACATTACTCACACAATGAGGAATATCACATTAATGCCCAGATTCCTGCTTTCAACAGATTCTCCTCCATTCATACAGGATTTTTAAATAAAAAAGAAGAATACAAAATGCTGCTTTTAATAAATAAAGACTGGCTCGGGCCATTTAGCAGTGACATATCAGAATGAAAACGCAAGAAGATGGCATTAGAAATGTTAACCGACACTATTGCGCAACTACAAATCAATATCAGCTCTTCATCTCATGTTATTGTGCGAGTCAAAAAAAGAAACAGAATAATGAATAACATTGAATGAAAGACAGCTTATATGAATCCCATTAACCAATATTAGACAGGCCTGAGTTAAATGTAAAGAGAGAGAGAGAGCTTTGTAGAAATACAGTCAGATCTTTATCAGTTGTCTTATAATATGACAAAGATGATTTTAGCAGCACTGAGAAGCTTGTGTGAGACCAAACATGATTGTACAATTCGGATTATGTAAAATGTGGCAACTAAAATGTACTAATTATGTAAGGTGTTGCAACTGATATTTGGCAAAAAAAAAAAAAATAGAGGTAACAATTATTATTGTAATAAAGTATATAAATAAACAAGACATATTAAAAGGCACAGTGTTGTCAATGAGAGGGCGACAGGGACTTCTCAGAGTTATATCCTCCAACATCTAAACCACAGTCTTCAGTGCTGGCTGAGTCAACGAGTCTCTCTCCTCCTCCTCCCCTACCGTTATCATCCTCCTCCTCTTCCTCATCCTCTTCATCTTCTTCCTCATCTAATTCCTGCTCCTTCCGCGACGCTCTCTCCGTCTTGGGCCCCTTGCAGATCTTGAGGTGACGGGTGAGGTGGTATTTGGTGAGGAAAGCTTTGTGGCATTTCTCACAGACAAAGTCTCTCCGGCCCTCGTGAGAGTTCATGTGCTTCTTCAGGTGGTTGGTCTTGAGGAAATGTTTGTTGCACTTCGGGCACTGGATCCGCCGCTCACTGTGGTGGAAAAGGGAAAGAAGACAATACGCACGTTATATGATCTTTAATTCATCAGGTAATCTCATTGAGATCTTTTGCAAAAGAGACCGGAGTACAGAAAAAAAAAAAAATTACTACAATCACTGCAAAACAGACCATAATCTTTTACGCCAAATTCACACCATGCAAACTGCCATGCAACGTCTATGAAAAGCTGTGGCGGCTGCTTCCAAGTTCAGCGACCTGCAGCCGTTTGATTCTATGGCGAAGTGTGGCCAAACAAAAGTCGAGAAAAGTTGAGCTTTTAGAGGGCAGAGTGCGGACAGAGAGGACCCACAGCCAATCAGTAAACAGATCCTGTGACTCCTTTTACATGTTGACCTATGTTACAAAATAATTTCTTCCAGCCTGAAACACATGAATACGCCTCGTGGCCGCAGAAAAATGTACTTATTACAGCGAGCCGCACTTCGCTGCCTGGTGTGGATTCAGCGTTAGTCTGCTGACTCATAAAGTAACTGTTTAATTCTACAGCTTTATCTAGAATGCAATAAATACGTTACATACTGTGTGTGAGAGAACATGTGTTGTTTCAGGTCGTGTTTCCTGATGAATGCTCGGTCACAGAGGTCACACTTGAGCTTCTCTGCACCAGTGTGGATGAGCATGTGCGACGCCACGTGGGATTTCTGGGTAAACAACTTCTCGCAAACCGTGCATCTGTAGTTCTTCTGACCTGTTGGTGGGGGAAAAAAAAAAAAGAGTTTCAGAGGTTGAGAATATTTTAAAGCAAAAGTTTGACATTTTCTGGAATATATTTTGTATTCACTTTCTTGCCGTGAGTTAGACGAGAAGATTGATACCGCTCCCATTTCTGTCTATTCAATATGAAGCTACAGCCAGCAGCCGGTTAGCTTAGCTTAGCACAAAGACTGGAAACGGGGGAAAACTGCTAGCCTGGCTGTGTCCGATGGTAACAAAATCTGCCTGCCAGCTGTAGCTTCATATCTAACGGACAGATATGAGAGCGGTATCGAACTACTCAACTAGTCATGCGTGGGTCAGGTTTTTGTTTTTTTTATAACCCGCACCCACCCGACCTGTTATGAGAGCCACTCCACACCACCTGACCTGCAAAAATATGCATTAATCAACCACCTGAACCCGACCTGACCCACAAACCGCCAACTCTATACATTATAGCAGCACAATAAATGTCAGGACTGAGGTCTGAGACAAGTGGACTCGAACACCATGGCTCGCGGTGTGTGTGCGTCATCTCACAGACATACTTGAAATGACCACGACCTCTTGACAGCACATTGTGGCATATAATGTGTTAAAATGACATGCCGCCACCAAGGCTGGTGTGTGTGTGTGTGTGTTTGAGAAAGAGACAGAGAGAGTGGAAAAAGAAGGTGGACTATTTCATGCAATGTTCCTGTAAGTTATTAATAACCTGTGCATCACTATACTCCGTGTTAAAGGGTGCTGTGATACTGCTTTTAATTTGTAATTTTCTTTTGAGGTGCATTCGCTTGGTTGCAATTTGTCAAACACGTCTTTCTAGGGAAAAAAAACCTCATATATGTATAGTTGAGTTTTTCTAATTCTGACTTTTTATGTGACTTGTTGAAAAGACAGATGTTTAAAAATCAAACCCCTTCACACTTCAGTTATCTCTGTACACACCTGTGTGGATCTTGAGGTGCATCCTGAGGTTGCTGGGATCGCTGAAGGCCTTACTGCAGTATTCACACTTGTGAGGTTTCATCCCCACGTGGCCCATGAAGTGCACGTTGAGCTTTGTGGACGTGAGAAAAGCCCGGGAACACATGCTGCACTTGAATTTCTTCTCCCGTACGTGACCCTGACCTTTTGCTCTGGAGGTAACATTGTTATTAGAGTTTCTGTTACTGTTGCCCCTGTTGCTGCTGCTGTTGGTGTTATCACTGTTTGTTTGTCCTGCAGCGTGGGCGTGGCAGGGCCACGGGGAAGAGGAGGAGCTCGAGGTCCCATTGGTCAGCTTCTCTTCCTGGTGAGTGTGTTGCTGTTGCTGTTGCTGTTGCTCTTGTTGCTGCTGCTGCTGCTGCTGCTGCTGTGGTTGTTGCTGCTGTTGCTGAGAGTGGTCCTGCTGCGATGGGCTGTGGCTGTGTGGAGGTTGGTTATGGCTGTGGTTACTGTTATGGCTGCCAAGGTGAGACTTGAGCTCAGAGAAGGAGGAGCACTCTTTGCCACATTGGCAGATCTGGCCCTCGGGCACCTGAGGAACACCTGTGGAGACAGAAGAGATGGTGGAACGGTCAATCGATGGATAACCAGTGGATCTGTGTGGCTTCTTTAAAGGGCGGGTCCATCGGCGTTCTGTTTCGCTTTTTTCAAATGGAAACGTCCACTCAGCCGCTTCAAAAAGCAGTGATGTAGGTTACCACAGAAAACTAATCAATAAGGTTATGAATAAAAAAAAAACTTTTAGCCATATTACAAAAAAAAAAAATCAATATCAGTTTAAGTGTACACTATAATTTAGAATACTTTCACAGTTTTAACATACAATCAGACAGCCCTTTCCGACAGGGAACTGAAGCCATTATATCGCTGTCTTCAAATCCACCAGACTCCATTCACAAAAACAGTCATTTTACGTCGAGGGAACTCAGGAGTTGCTGGTCTACCGCTGCATCAATCGGTTAGCTTGTTTGTGTTATTTCGGGTCCGAACTAAGGTGGTGTCCACACAGCAGTACGTTGCTTAGCTTCCATGCTGGTGAGCTTGCCGACCGCCATCTAAGTTACTGCGTGTACTGTATAGACTGTACATGTAGCAGTGTCATAATGCAGAAACCTACGTCAGGTCATGTGGGAAAAAGTTTTGGAAGGGCTTCAAAAAATAGCATTTTGATGCTAAAACATACCGACTTCAACTAAAATTTGAATGTTGGGATTTTAATACATATGGAACAACACTGAGAAGCTACAGAATGATATAAAAACCTAAAAAAAAAATGAAAAAAGAAAATGGACCCACCCTTTAAAATTATAAAAAAAAATACTTTATAGGTTTAACCATCTGTCATCTCACCTATCAGCCTGCAGTAGTCTCTGCTGTAATAGAAGAGCAGCTCCTGGTCCGGGTGGAGCTCTGTGGTTGTACAGAAGAACAGTTTACCATTGGCGGGGTACGCCACCAGGTTCTGTTCCTCACGGGTCCTAAACACACAGAAACACAGCAAATAGGGATTCTTTATTAGCATATTGGCTAGACTGAAATAACTGCTGATCACAAACACTGACAATTTGAATGGAGAAATCTGAAGTGCACTTCTTAATCTTACTCAGCTCTGTGTCGTACCTCGCTTTGCGGACAAACATCATCCAGTTGCACTCGTTCTCGTCCGTCGTCACGATGTAGAATTCCAGCACATTGTTGTGGTACATCTGAAATAGAGGAATGGGTTCATCTACCTATTATAATGATTCTGAACTGACTGTGAGAACCCACGGGTCCAACCGAAGCCACTGACTGCACTGACCTTCCATATTTGTGGCGTTTCCTTTTCTGGCCAATCACAGAGGTCCACGTTGCTACAGTGCTGGCCCACCATTGGTCCAAAGCAGGTCCTTGGAGGAATGACGTCCCGTGCAAAAACTCCTAAGAGGGGTGTAAGCACATTTTGACAGTAATCTAATTGATGGTCTACCAAATGTTTATTACCTTTTTTAAAACCTTTTCTTTATATAAAGGCATCTTAATAACATCTAACAGTGCTTTTACTTTGTTATGACTCTCAGAAAGTGTCCCAATAAACATGTTTGTGTACATAAAATATTGTGTGATCCTTAAAAAGTCTCCATAAATAATAATGAATGAACTAGCATATGCAAAAAAATGGCATTAGCATTACGTTGAGTGGATTTATTCTCTTACCGAGCGGTTCGTCGGCCACGGAGATACGCAGGCACAGTGGACGCGGCAGCGAGAGGCGAGCCCGGCTTTGAATAGGCGCGTCAGGGATGAAGGTGACTGGGCCGTGCTCTGGGCAGTCTGAGGTATACGAGCGCTCACACAGTGTGCACCCTGGAAGATGATGACAGCACAAAGGTTACTACAGGTGACAGTCGCTTATACAACGACAAGTTGTTATTTAAATGATATATCTTTTGCTGAATTATAGTATTTTCCAAAGCTTTAGAGCTGGATGTGATTTCCAATACACATCTAGAAAATATGATTTTCAAATCTATTGATGTATCCAGTTTTTTAATGTCAAAAGAGACTATCACCAATACACACTCACAGATGGTGAAGGCAGTGACCATGTTCTCCTTGTTGGAGGTAGAATCCTCCAGCTGCAGGGTGGAGTTGACCAGCACCAGGTTGTTTTCTGGCCCCAGCGACACCTCCGTGGTGATGGGGGACACGTTCACCGCCTCCAGCCCCATCCCAGAGTGTCCGTGGAGCGACACCGGCTCCAGCTGGCCCTGGCTCGCCATGGAGCCGGTGAGCACCACGCTGACGACGCCCGAGTTCAGCTCCCCGTTTGTGTGGAGCTGCTCTCCAAGTCCTCCGGCTCCCCCTCCCCCAGCGTTCCCCACCCGGCCCCCCATATGATCCGGCTCCATCACCACCGGTAGTTCGAGAACAGGGGGTCCGTGGAGGGGCATCACCCCGCCAGATGAGTCCACCCCACTCAGTCCCTCGTGTGGCTGAGGCTGCCGTCCCCCTCCGAGCTGCTGCTGGCTGTCAGACACCACGACGACTCCGTCCATGGTGGCCAGCTCCTCTCCCATCCGGTCAGGGGACATGGGGCTGCTGACACGCGACTCCATGGCCAATCCTGAGTCCAGCTCATGAGCACCGGTCTGGTGGAGGTCTCCCTGGCCGCTGACCTGTCTGGAGTCCATGGGCACCAGGCCCTGCTCCAGTGGGCCTCCGGGGCCACTGTAGGGATCCAGACCTGAGGGGTTGTTGCTGGACACTGACAGGGTCCCATCCATGTTAAGGCTGCTGGGATGAATGTATTGAGGTGGTGGACGGTCTGCCAGATAGGACAGGATACCTACAACAGGGAAGAAAGAGGGAACTTGATGAGAGCTGAAACTGAAAGTACCGAGTAGCATGATTGATCCATTAACTCAAATCAAATTAGAGCATCTGGGACAGCGGTCAGCAACCTTTACTATCAAGAGAGCCAATGTAGGCAAAAAAAAATCTGTCTGGAGCTGCAAAACATTTAGAAATTGTGATGAAAGAAATACAGCCTATAGTCTAAGTATATAGTATATAAAGGCCAAAGTACAAATGTACTACGGAGTATTAGGGCCACATTGAGGGGAAAAAATCTGAGATTTTGAGAATAAAATCATAACTTAAAGAGAAAAAATGTCGGAATATTACGAGAATAAAGTCATAACTTAACGAGACAAAAATTTGTAATATAACGAGGATAAAGTCATAACTTTACGAGAAAAAATTTGTAATATAACGAGGATAAAGTCATAACTTTACGAGAAAAAAGTTGTAATATTACGAGAAAAAAGTCATAACTTTACGAGAAAAAAGTTGTAATACTACGAGAATAAAGTCATAACTAAAAGAAAAAAAGTCGTAATATTACGAGAATAAAGTCATAAATTTACGAGAATAAAAGTTGTAATATAACGAGAATAAAGTCATATCTTTACAAGAAAAAAAGTCATAAAATTACGAGAATAAAGTCATAACTTTACGAGAAAAAAAGAAAATAAGTAAAATTACTACTTTATAACATTATGATTTTGTTCTCGTAATCTCAGATTTTTTTTTTTCCTCAATGTGGCCCTAATACTGTCGTACCGTCGTACCATAGACCTACAACAATGATGAATAAAAATGAAAATGTAAACAAAAAAACAGCTATTCATTTCCAAATTAAATTGCAAATCCCGAGGGAGCCACTGGAGAGGGGCTAAAGAGCCGCAGGTTGCTGACCCCTGATCTGGCATAAAGCCTAATTAAACAAGCATCCGTACCACAAGAATCTGTCCGACTGCTTTGAGAACTTCAACACAGATAGATGAGATATATATTTCACACAAACAGTACTCCACCTGGCAATATGTGTCGGAAGTAGCTGCTCTCCAGGTGGGGGTATGGAGGCGGCGGCAGAGAGTAGTTCCTCTCTGGCAGGCCGCACATCACTCCTCTGTCACTCAGCGGACCCATGGGGAGCATCAGCGAGAGGGCAGAGGGAAGGGAACCCAGGGAAGGACCCAGGCTGGGGATGGCCACTGGCATGCCTGATAATAAACCAAGATTCAATTCAGCAAAGAGAGAAGGGCTGGAGCCTGAGACTACTGCACAGATCCTTATCCGATCCAAGAGATGTTAAAATATAATGCAGAATTACTATCTTATATTGTTGAGCAGTTTATCTCCCTGCATATCAAACATGCTTCATTCTGACAACTGGAACGGGCAAACCTAAACATGACATCTATGACAGTAATCTGCAAAGATCAATCACTGAATATGTGATGCTTAGTCTTATAATGGTGTATTAGGTCTAGTGTGTTTTCCCAGCTTGAGCTAACAGGCCTGGCTGTGTAGTGTCTTCCATACCTGCAGTGGAAATGGTGTTGTGTGTGGGGGAGGTGGGCAGACCCAGGTGGCTGGCACTCACTGAGGGCACACTGAGCTGGTCCATGCCCACAGGACTTAGGTTCATGTCGTTCATCCTGGAGGAACAACAGAGTTGTTGGCTAAGCTGTCATCCATGATGGAGAATGACATGCAGGACACCCTCTCAGCACTGGAGAGCTCCTTCAGCGACAGGCTGCTCCACCCAAAGTGTGTGAAGGAGCGCTATCACAGGTCCTTCCTTCCTGCAGCTGTCAGACTCCAGCACCAGCACTGCTCCCAGTAGATCACATACACACCAAAAACTGACAATAACCTGATGTTTTCAGGTGAAATTTCATTTCATTCTCACTGTGCAATATCATTTTCCACTTGTGCAATTTGTTAATAGTCTGTTTATTATCAATACTGTATATACTGCTCCTATTTTTATACGTCCTTCTATTTAAATGATTCATATTTTGTTACACTTTGTTTAGCTCTTTTTTACTGTGTTAGCTGATGCATCTTGTTTTTTGCACTATCCCCTTTGCTGCTGTACACTGCACATTAACACCACTGCGGGACTAATAAAGGAATATCTGATCTGATCTTATCTTAAACAGAGAAACAGCAACAAGCTAAATAACATCCAAACAGTTAGCTGATTGTTTGGGTTTCTGGCTGCTGTTTAGACACAGTTAGTAACATTAAGACATGAATTTAAGTTCTGTTATCTTGTAATTAGTGTAAATGTTCGATTAAGTAAGCCCTTATATGTAATTGTTAGCAAGTAAAGACACACAGGTGATCGTGCAGTGTGAGCTAGCTCCGTTAGTTTACCTGAAGTCAACAGCTGATCATCAGTAACTGAGTCCTGCTGAAAGCTGCTTTCATTCTTCTCTCCCTGTGAAGGAAAACACCTGGGATGAAAACAAGGCGACTTTAAACTAAATGCAAATTACAATTCTTCTACAAAAGCAACAGCTGGAACAGCAGGTAGCAGGTAGCATGCAACTCAACATGACTTGTTAGTAACTAACGTGAGTTATTAAACATCACACTGCTAAAGTTATTAGCATGGCTAACTCACATCAACACAGTGTCAGAGCAGAGACACATCACGTGTTTCAGCTGGGTTAAAGCAAAGAAATACCTGTCACGACTGAACGGGTTGCTTCATTACAAGAATAGGGGTTATATGAGAAGGAAGAAGCCTTGAAAACAACAACAACATACCAGCAGCACAATAATACCTCCATGAACGAGGCCATGACAGCATACTGCTCTTAATGCGCATGCGCTCTAGAGCTGGAGGAGCTGAGGAGGATTTGGCTGATCGCAGGTCAGTTTATGTGTCTTCCACTAAAGAGGCACGAAGACAGGAGGATCATCAGCAAAAGGGCCAGGAAGGCAAAGAATGAATGAATGAATGAATGAATATATTGCAGGTTGTAGTGCATGTGCATGTGATATCGTGATATAGCAGATATCATGGTGTACAAATATGGAACACCAAAATAAACATCATCAAGAGCTCGTTATCCTCAGAACATTCTTAAAAGGAAATTATCATCACATTTAATCAATGATGTCTAATTATCTTTTGATAAGTTTTCTTTTCTTCTATACTGTTTTTTGTATGTTTTTCATTGTTTTTATTGGATTGTTTTCCACTCTTTGTTTATTTATTTTTTGCACATTTTATGTACTTCTTGTTGTTGTTTAACTTTTGTCGTATTTTTAAAATTATGTTAGTTTAGATCTGTCTTCCTTTTTTGTTATAGTTTTTTTCCTTTGCATATAAGCCTGTGGCTTATTGACCTCTCCTGACACATTTCTTGTTTGTTTTTTCATTGACTGGATTTTGTGCAGTTTTATATATGTGCAAATAAATAAATACATTTAAAAAATAAATAAATATTGTATATTATAAATTGTATATTATAAATAATAATTTGCGCATATAAGAAAATATAACAAATAGTCAATATGGTTAAGATAAATATGTAAGTAATGAATTGGTATTGTGATTAAGTTATATTATAAGTAATGAATTGGTATTCTGGATTGATAACAAATTTATATTTTGATAAGGATAATTATATCAATAATTAATTTATATTTCTGTATGACACAGATTAAAGGTAATAATTATAGTTAGAATAATTATAAATAATAATAATTATAGTTAGACAAATTTAGGAAAATTTAATAAGAGTATATGTATGGCTCAATAAGGAAGCTGGTTAATATTTAATAGTTGACTTATGGAGAAGGGGTGGGATTAAATAAATTTATACTTCTTCTCACTCCTTTTCGAATATGTAAATCAAGGCATCAAGTGTTGACAATTTACTTTTCTTATGCTTTTCATTGTATGTAAATACTACTTGCTTCTGACTGTCCACTTGTTGGTATGATCATTCTTTTTCTTTATTTTTCTTTTCTTTTTTTGTATTCTACATGTTCGAAATCAATTTTGAAATGAATGAATGAATGAATGAATACATAAATAAAATAAGTAAAAATAAAAATGACTCTTTTTTTGTTTGTACTATTTCAAAAGACTACCTACACTTTTTACAGAAGGAAAATGAACTGAGCAGAAAGCTTCTTTAAACAGGTGAATTTATTGTCAGTCTGGCTTTGACTCTATTAAATGGAAGACATAAGCTAAAAAAAATATTCATTAAGATAAATGTGATTAAAAGTCATTTTCAAGTAAGTAAAAACTGTGATAATAATCTGCTTAATGTTTCAGTTAATACTACAATTTTCATCATGTATCACAGATATTATCAGATCATTTAAATACCAAAATCCCATAATGTGAATTGTAAAACAATGTGATGCAACTGCCTCTGAGCTCAGACTCAAATGACTTCATCATTTCAGAGGCAACTGGAATAAAAGAAAGCTCAGTATCATTTCCATGTTCCACAGAACAAAAAATAAATCTGTGCAATATTAATACACTGAATGTGAATACCTCTATCTGTGCAATATATCCTTGATGCAATATACGCCTCAAGTGCAACATTGTTTACATTTTATTTATTACATCTACCCTACCTATTTTACAAGTGCAATTACCTCTGTTTACATTACATCTATTTTTATATTTTATACTTCTAGTGTAACACTTCTGTTCATATTTATTTATTACATCTACTTTACCTGTTTTATTTACTTTATAACTGTGTGTGTTTTACCTGTTATATGTTTTATCTGCCTCATCTTGTCAAGTATTTGTTTTAAAGCACTGACCAGAAGTGTTAACTGTGAATCTCGTTGTATTTAATACAATGACAATAAAGCTTTCTATTCTATTCTATTCTATTCCATGTGTGTTTTTTCTTTATTCCCTTCTGCATCATCATTTCATCATTCTTTCAAATCACAGATTTTCAGACAGCATAAAGAAACTGAACTGGGATTTGGATCTTTCATACTCAAATTTGTCTACAACCTGCCATTATTGATAGCCTACATTTTATAAATGTTTACAATAAAAACAAATCAGTTATTCTAAGTTTGCCTTAGTACCTATAAATCCCTGATGAGAGCTGCTCCACAGTGTCAACGGAAGGAAGAAAACGTTATGTAAACAGTTTTATCTTGATAAGAAAGCTGCTTCTCCGCCTAGGATCACACCCACCATCCACCATGCCTTCACCCTCAAAACCCCAACAAACAAGTTGTCACACAGAGTCCAGACCAAGAAGTGCACACTTATAAAAGATCACAATCTACATATTTAATCACAAAGTGGCGAGATTTAAAAGGAAACTCCTGCTGAGAACACGAGATGACTGTGAGGAGACTCTGACAGGGTAAGTTGCATCAATGGTGCAAAATGAAATTGCATATATTTTACAGCTGCACTGTTAAGAATTCCCCAGTAAAATAACAGTAAAGAACTGGCAGCAGGGTTGCCTTTATGTTACTGTAAAATTAACATTATTATACTGTCGCTGAAATTTACAGCTTTGTAATGTTAATGAAAAATACAGTTTGAACTGTTATTTTTGTATTAATTTTACAGTTAATTTACTGTTTAAAGATACATTATATAGCTGTTTTTCACCTTTCTTTTACATTATCTTACTGATTTGTTTTAATGCACTATTTAGGTTGTATTTGTTACATACATTTTAATAAACATTATTTTTTTGCCCTAAATGAATAGACTTAGCAGGTTACAGACATAGGAATAGTCACAATAAATACAGTTAAAGGCACTTGTTAGGAAAAAGGCTATAATAGACTTGTTGACACTTTCCCCAAAATGTGTATCTCCAGCTGGCTACAAGCACAGAATGCAAACCATAACAACATGTCAGTGAAGAACAATAAAGCTAATTCACTGATTTTACAATCATGTACAATGTACAAGCCTCACATGAGCAGATCAGGTCCCAGAATTCAAGAAATACTGCATGAAACTGTTACTGATGATACTTTAGACAGTTGATCAGCAGTAAAGTGATGTTTTTTAAGAATGCATTATAGTTCAGTTAAAAAACGGCTTATGAGTGTAATTTAACAGGTTTTCTTTTTTTGCTGATATTTTTTTTCATATTTAAAAAAAGATTTTCTCTCATAACTTAATATTTTCCTGATGTTTTACCAACGTTTTTCAGGTAGTTTACTAATATTTTTGGGATATTTTACTAAGAGTTTTCGGATATTTTACCAAGATTTTGTCTGATAACTTATTAATATTTTTCAGATATTTTACAAATGTTTTTTGGATATGTTACTAATATTGTTTAGGATGTTTTACTGATATTATTTTAAATTTGTTTTTAAATTGTCTGATGCTTTACTAATCTTTTTTTGCATATTTTACTAAGATTTTGTCTGATCATTTATTAATATTTTTTACATATTTTACTAAGGTTTTTAGGATATTTTACTGATATTGTTTGGATTTTTTTACTATTTTTTATTTTACCAATATTTAAGGTGGAGCTTTTGTATTAACAGTAAAGCACTGTTTTTTTTTTAGCAATAACAGGTTAATACTGTTGAAATCCTGCTGTAAATTAACAGCAATTATTTACAGTGTGAGATGTAATAGTACAGTAAGTAGGTGGTCTTTGAAGAGCACTCAGGAAACTGTTCTGAATAGATACTTTGCTTTAGGGACCAGTTAAGCGTTATTACTATACTACCAAAACTAAAGCATGACACAGGAATATCAGTTTCAGACAGTTTCTTGTTCAGAAGACATTTTGACATGCCATAGCATGAAAATCACAGCTGTGATTACAGTAATAACATGATGAAATGGCTGCATTGCATTAAGGTGTTTGGAACTGAGTTATTAATTCATGTTTTTACCTACACCTTCTCCTGCTATGACAATTTTGTCCATTTAATTTGTATTATACAAAACGTCTGATTGCTGCATGCCCTTATGCTGTTGGACCCATTCTTATAGCTTTGGAAATTATTCATTAAATTGAAAATTGTTCTTGTTAAGTTTATAATAATTTAATATAACTCAAAAAACTATTTGTTTAGAAATGTCCAAAGGGATGGATGGACTCTAACTCTAAATGCATCTTTTAATACTATGTATTAAAGATGAAGAGAGATGAAGTGCTCAACTTGTAATTATTTTTTTTACTATTCACCTCATTCAGTTTCTAACATATGGTAAAGACTTCAGTAATTCAGTGTTCTCAATGTCTACTATCCTGAAAATGTCTCCTTTCTCTGATGGATGTTTGTCCTATAGCTCCCTAAAGTAGTCTCATTTTTCATTCTCAGAGAGATGTCTTATCCCAGTAAGGAGTTAATGGAGCATATTCCACATGTTCCTCATCTGGCTCTGCACAGCTTCTCTATGAAGAACAGTGGAGCTCACTACAAGGATGCACTTCTACATGGACTGCCTTTCCACCTGGACGCTGCATACCTGGACCCAGTGCACGGTCAGATGTCACCCTGCAGACGGTTAACCTATCTCCCCTTCCACATCCCTCTCGGTGTGTGTGATTACTCCTTCGAGCCTGCGTTTATCCGCAAGAGGAACGAGAGGGAGCGTCATCGGGTGCGCTGCGTCAACGAAGGTTACGCGCGGCTCAGAGAGCGTCTGCCGCAGGAGTTAGAGGACAAAAAGCTCAGCAAAGTGGAGACACTGCGAGCTGCTATCGACTATATCAAACACCTGCAGAGACAGCTGGACTTGAACGTGTCCGGGATGGAGACGTCACTTGGAGACGTGCGTAAGAGGACAGACTGCAACAGTGATGGAGAATCCAAAACTGGCCTCAGCGACAGTGGGGAGATGGTTTACTAGCTCTGACTCTCTCTCTGTGTGTGTGATCTACTGTTCACTAATTAAACTGTAAAGAGAGTAAAACATGACAAATTGATCAAATTCCACTGTCTGATTTTATTCTACAGTCTGTAGGCAAGGCAAGGCAGCTTTATTTGTAGAGCACATTTCAGCAATAACATAAACATTAAAGAACATTGCGACAAAGTGCAAAAGAACATTAAGACATAATTAAAACAGTTATAAAAACATAAAAGATTAGAAAATAAAAACAAGCTAAAAATAAAAGCTAGGATAGAAGTTAAAATAGAATATAACACACAAGAGTAAAATCTCTAGTGCAGTATAAGATCATTATCTGCTTTAATAAAAGACAGCAAACAGGAAAGTTTGAAGCTTTGGAGCTTGTTCCAGATATTTAGTGCATAAAAACTGAATGCTTCTTCTGCATGTTTAGTTGTGACTCTGGGGACACTAAGCAGACCTGATCCAGATGACCTGAGAAATCTGGATGGTTCATAACATAGCAGAAGATCAGAAATATATTTTGGCCCTAAACCATTCAGTGCTTTGTAAACCAGCAGGAGTATTTTGAAATCAATTCTCTGAGAGAGACAGGGAGCCAGAGACCTCAGAACTGGACTGATGTGATCCACTTTCTTGGTCTTAGTGAGGACTCTAGCAGCAGCAGGTTCTGAATCAGCTGCAGCTGTCTGATCCATTTTTTTAGAAAGACTAGTAAAGACGCCATTACAGTAGTCAAGTCAGCTGAAGATAAATGCATGGACTAGTTTTTCCAAGTCTGTACATTTATTTATGTAGGGAGCTATAGGACAAACACCCATCAGAGAAAGGAAATATTTTCAGGATAGTAGACATTGAAAACACTGAATTACTGAAGTCTTTATCATATGTTAGAAACTGAATGAGGTGAATAGTAAAAAAAAAAATGACAAGTTGAGCACTTCATCTCTCTTCTACTTTAATACATAGTATCAAGGGATGCATTTAGAGTTAGAGTTAGAGTCCATCCATCCTTTTGGATATTTCTAAACAAATAGTTTTTTGAGTTTTATTAAATTATTATGAACAATTTTCAATTTTCAATTTAATGAATCATTTCCCAAACTATAAGAATGGGTCCAACAGCATGCGGGCATGCAACAATCAGACTTTTTGGATAATACAAATTAAATAGACAGGAGAAGGTGTAGGTAAAACATGAATTAATAACTCAGTTCCCCACACCTTAATGCAATGCAGCCATTTAATCATGTTATTACTGTAATCACAGCTGGGATTTCCCTGCTATGACATGTCAAAATGTCTTCTGAACAAGGCTTATTCTGTCTGAAACTGATATTCCTGTGTCATGCTTTAGTTTTGGCAGTTCAGTATTAACGCTTAACTGCATGGTCCCTAAAGCACAGTGTCTATTCAGAAGAGTTTCCTGGGTGCTCTTCAAAGACCACCTACATACTGTACTATTACATCTCAGGGTTCTCAGGAAGTCTTTCTCCTCTAATAGCTCGAGTGTGTGTGTTTATACTTCCCACCTCCGCTGACCTGCACGGAAACAGCTCACAGTTTCTGTAAAACAAAAGTAAACATGATATTGTATACAAGTAAAAGGGGTTTGGAGAGACCAGCAGGTCAAGTGAACCGTGCCAGTACGGGAGAATGGCATTGACAGCCACAGAGGCGTGACATGTACCCATAACAAAAGGTGTTTGGCTGTGCAGTTTGTGAATCAGACCCAATAATTAGCCAAGTGCTGGTAGCCTGAGCTTGATGGTTCAGTGGCACTCTGAAGATATGAGAACATGAAGCTACTTTAAATGAAAGCCTCCACCATAATGGATGTTTTTCTCCCGGGCTGATTCTAATCAGATTCCTTGCAGGCATTGCTCTATTTCACCGGAAAGGTTGTTGCTAATGGGAATCATCTGGATCATTTCAATTTATTTCTTCCTGCCTTCCTTATCAATTTGTGAATCTGTCAAAACATGTACCACAAAACGTGTTGTCTTAAACCAATAGACACAACAAAATGCCCTTTTACTGCATACAGTCTTCTATCAAATCTATTTACCTTCTCTGGTGATGACTGTAAGCTTGTGGCCAGGTATTCAGACTGACAACAACAACTCCTCCACACATAAAGACACAGGTCCACCATGGGCCCTGGAGTAAACACACACTAGTAGACCATCTTCTGGGGATGAGCATACAAAATAGGAGTCTGATGAGGGATATGAAGCATAAACAATGACAACAAGTCAAAAGAAAAAAGTAGATTAATTACTCAAGATGGAGCAGAGATTGGTTTGTTGAAATGGGAAAAGAAGAGCTAAAATAGTATGATCAGAGAGCACCTGTTAATGTACGTCTTCTCTGTGTAAGGCTGCAGATTTGTGCAAACATGCAAGATGACTTGGATAGATAAAGTTTATCAGTTGAAGTTAAGATCCGTGCGGGACCACCGGGAAAGGCTGCTGCGACGTGTCGAGACAGAGAGCCCACATTCAGAGGCGGAAACTGCGAGTAACAGGACACACAGTGATGCAGGGCTGTCCCCTGTACACTGAAAACATATTGATGCACTTCAGCTTAAAGAAGTCTCTTTGCTGTAGTGGAAGTTGTATTTCACTGCACATTTACTTTATCAGTGCTGAAACTCAACATATCTATTTGGGATTATATTTTTTGTCATCATATTTACAACCCAACATTTCCAGTAGATGCTATACATTAGTGATTTAACCTGTGGCCTATTGATTCAAGTGTTGCGTAATGCTGTTTACATTGCATTAGTGGGGAAAACACTATAACTAATTATAAGCTACACCAGCAAACTACTTCTTAAGTAAAAGTGCAGAAGTATTGGCAACAAAATGTACTTAAAGTATCAAAAGTGAAAGTACTCATTATGCAGTGTTATATATTGTATTATCGTATAATTATTGTTGATGTTGATCAAGGTGGAACACGTTTATATACTTTTGGTAGTTTAATCTACAGAAATACATCATATTTTATGAACTGATTTTATATACATACTTTTAATTTGAAAAGTAACCAGTAATAACAACTGTGGAAAACAATGTGGTGGAGTAATATTTCCCTCTGAAATGTGGTGGAGTAGAATTATAAAGTAACATAAAATGGAAATACTCGAGCAAAGTACAAATACCTCAAAATGACGAGTGAATGTACTGTTGGTATCCACCACACATATTGCACTGTATTGAAAGGTGTTTCTGTTATTTTGTCCACCCCCTACACCTCGCAAGAGTATAAATTGTACTCAAACGCTGACAATCTAACCTTATGCAAATATAATAAATCCTAATGTTGTTACATCAGGAGGAAAAAAGATTATTATTATCGTCATTATAAGATTAACTGCAAATTCCTGTTATGTTAACAGCTTATGTTGTTAATGGCTTCCGATTAACCATCAAGGTGCACAATGACAGCAGGGCTCGGCTATAATAAAGTCAGTTACTGACTAATTGCAGCAACATTATCATGTCAGTCAGGTTATTCAACGCTTCAGCAAAACTGGTTTGTACTGAAAAGAACACTCAGAAGCAAATGATGCATCTTTTACTGTAATTTATTAATTTAAATACATATTTACAAGTGGCTAAAAGTTAGTGACTGTGTGACATGAGGTGAAATGCAGGTTTGCAGTACAGCTCAGTGTGTGTGTGTGCATGTGTCTTGGCAATCAGAGGGCCCGCAGTTCATTGAGCTTTACCAGGAGAGCGCCTTTTTCCAATTCCAACTTGGAGATCTGACGATTCTTGTTACTCACCTCCTGTTAAAGGAGGAAAATGTGGCCAAATATCATACAGACGCAAACAGACTAAGGATTTTTGAACATCATTCTCTGTTTGTAAAGAGCAATTAAAGGGGAAAACACTCATTATGTCAAAAGAAATAGATACAAAATAGGACTTTAAAAAAAGGTGTTGAAGCCCTTTAAGGCTTACAGTAAATCAATTTACTTAGCTTACAACATTTTCTGTCCTCCTTACCTGAGTCAGTACTGTGTTGTGCCAGCGGAGGTCACTGTCCGCCACTGCGTCATGAAGAGAAGGGTTGCTGCCACTGGTGACATTGGGCTCACTCATCACAGAGCCCAGAGAACCATTCACTCGCTGGATACGAGACCTGAGGAGGCAGGACCGAGCCTGTAGATGTACAGACAGGTGGTGTGTTTGAGTGACAGTAGATTGAGTAAAGTCAGTGAGGTCCTGAACCTAGCCCTGCCTCGTACCTCTGTTGAACCTTCCTGGCAGCAGCCGACCCCGCTTTTGGTCTCGGTGTTGTCCTGCCTGGCTCTGTTCTCCTCCAGCTGCTGGAGGTACCAGTGACGGGTCTTCTCCAGGATCTCCAGACCAGAGCTCAGAGCGTCCTTCTCCTTCTCTAGATCCCTCAGACGTCTAACCTGCAGCGGGAAGAACACAGCTCCATCAGGTTCGCGTGAATTTTGAGTTGTAACCCCAAACTGAAATTCTCCTTCATCATCCAGGAACAGGTTTGCTGACAGGATACCAACAAAATGAATAAATGTTGGAGCGTCCTAATAAAATGATGACCATGTGATCACACCCTGGGTCAAGTTCAGCCGGTGACCTTTGCTGAATGTCATCCCCCTTCATTTCCTGTCACATTTCCACCATTTACTTCTCCAAAGAAGAAGAAAAGTGTCCACAAATACTTAAAAAAATAATTCTAAATGTTGAGTTTGATGATATATCTAATTTTGTTAGGTATTCAGGGCTCAACAATAAGGATTGCCTGGGGGGAAGTAAAATGCCATGTCAGGCCATCCGGGAAAAATGTGTTTAATTCCATTAACTTTAGTCTTTGTTGTTATTTGATAACCAGAAATAAATAAAACAATTTGTATAGAGGCAAGAAAAAATTGACTTCAGGCAGTTTGTGGTTGAACCCTGTGTGTGTGGTGTGTGTGTGTGTGTGTGTGTGTGTGTGTGTGTATTATGATGGCACCATGGGGTCAGCTGACTAACAAGCTTGACCAGCAGCCTGCGGCCTGATGTAAAGCAGTGTGGTCGGCACAGCGCTGCCTGTTGTCTTCCAGAGGCCCCAAGGCTTTGTTTATATGAGCAGAGCCAATCTACAGAGCAGCAGGAGGCCTTTAGTTCTATTGTCCACACTCAGTTGGATTACATGCACTTTAAATGGGCTCACACAGAGCTAACAGTGTTACAACAAGCAGAGAATCATAATGTATATATGGTGGTGGTGGTGATGATGATTCACCTCTGGTATCATGAGGTCAGGACGTCACAGTCACTTTGTCAATTTGAAGGCAATCAACAACGAGATGGACGAGGAGGACGTTAGAAACTCATGACACTATTGTATCACTAGTGAATGATTCATTTTTAGCTGCGTTTGATTAATCACATTTTCAAGATATGCAAAAAAGCTCCATTTTATTTATTTATTAGATAAGATCTTATCTTACAGCTGTATGTCTACCATAAATAATCTCATATCTATTACTGTTAGTAACTGTTTGACATCTCTTCTCATAATAATAGATGTACAGTCAGTGGGATCTGGTTATATTGAGCCTTTAACAGGAAGCTGTGAGGGGAAGACTTGACATGTGGGAATGTGTCACTGAGATGACTGCAGCCATGCTTCAAAATAACACGCAGACATGGAGCAAAGACGGGAAAACGGACTGAAAACAGAGTGACTCTACAAGCATTTAAATCAAATGTCCAGTATGAAAAGAAAGCAAATTCCCATTGTGTTAACATTAATAATTAATGCTCAAAAATACGTACATACAGTAAGTGCTGTAATTTTGCCAGTAAAGGTCAGTTTAGTCATCAGTATTTTTCTAGTTTTCATTCCACAATTAAAAACGTATAGTAAGTATTTTAAAGGCTGATTACAGTAATTTTAGATCCAATATATTTAAATGTGATTACTTTAAGGCCAACAAAAATAGATAAATGAAGAATACAGAATTTCCCTATAAGAGTTATATTCCTGGCAGCATGGAGAAAGCTTTGAAACATTTAAACCTTCATTTTGGGAAATAAAATTTACAGGAAATATAATTTAACAGAATGACTCAATGGATAAAATATAAAAAATCCAAATAATTAATCCAAATTTGAGACTTCCTGTTTGGTGTTTCCCTTTTTTGAAGGGAGTGATGCATTGCAGGGACTTGGAATAGATATCTCAGTTTTTCCAAAATCCATGGCTATGACTATGCATTTCTGTTGACACTCCTTCCATATGATACAAATAATAATATATTTTATTTACAGAGCGCTTTTCAAATAGCCTACTCAAAGATGCTTGTACTTGCTTGTACTTTCAGTGTGATGCCTCACACATGCATATATGTAAACGTATAGACGCTAGTCGGTCAAGAATTCAACAATTGCTTTAAATGCTGTCATTTAACAGAACTCCATTATAAAAATATATGTCTAAATACACTCATACAACTGTTCTATCACAAAGTCTACCTTTATGATGCCTATAATTTTCCATTTCTTTTTTGTTGTTGTTTTGACACTGTTGTAGAGGTGTTAATTCAATTATACAGTATATCTATTATTGAGGTCAGGTCAAAGGTCATAGCGGTCCTGTTGAACTGGACTGCATTATATTCTGAGGTTTTTCTAATATTCTGCTCCCCTCATGTGTGTAAATAGGAAGGACAATAATTAGAAACACCTTCCTATACAGTGTAGTCCACTACAACAGCAACTTTAAATAGTAATTGAATTTACACATTTCTGAAAATGTCACCATACAGTATATATGGTATATATACAGTATATACAGTATATACTAATATATACCGTATGTCTTAATACATATTTCTAAATTGAGCCTAAATGTAAAGAAATTACTTCAAATTGAAATATGAAATCTTTGAAAAATAGAACACCGTCTTTTACAAAATGAGTCAAATGACTCATTTAAATCATTTGTTCCACATTCCAGAGGAGCAGAAAAGGTCATGTGAATGTACCTTAGCCAAATGCACCAAACTGGTGACACTTACACAGACTTGAATAATAAATCACATCTTTTTAACAGAAAATGTACAGTTGGTTTTTAAACCTCATGCCAACAGTCGTTGGCAGTATAATCAGTATAATACAGTATAATCTACAGTACACTGCAGTTATTTTGTCTATTGTGCAGAAAATATTGTGCTGAAAACTGTGAAACATGTGAGTACCCACAGCAGCTGATACGAATCACCAACTCAGGAGAATCACACTTATATTCACACACAACAAAGACACGATGAGATGATTAGAATCAAAACACACATGCACGCTCATATCCCCCCCTACACACACACACACACACAGCCCCCCTCCTCACCCATAGATAGAAGCGTAGTGCGTCCAGGCTGCAGAGGCTGGTCCTGAACGGGATGATAACCACAGTGTAGGATCCAGAGCCGGGGGGATGACAGGCCATGGAGAGGAGATCAGTCACTGACAGCTAGTACTACTACTACCAGTGCCCCATACAGCTGCATGAGTAACAAACAACAAACCACAGCTCGCCAGCGGCTGACTCAGAATAATACCACAGAGAGAGAATGAGAGAGAGACAGAGCAGGCAGGGGTGGAAAAAAAAGCAGCAGGATACACAGGCACAGGCAGCATGGTGCCCCCGGGGCGAGGTAATGAAAAATTCCACATGTCACTGCCATGACTGGTTAATCGACATACAGTGACAGAGTGAGAGAGATGGGGGGGAAGAGATCTGAGAGGAGGATACAGGTGTGATCAGACATTTGCAGCTTGTGTGTTTGGTTAAAAACCTTGTTCACTGAATCTCAGCTGTACAACAAGGATAGTTGGGTTTCCACAAGCTTTCTCTGCTCAAGGGATTGGCAGAATTTTCTAGGGATCATGTCATCCTGCAGCTGAAGTTCAAACATGCCATTCCTTTGTTGAATGAAAAGAGAGCGTGTGTGATTATTTTGTGCTTTGGTTTCAGGTGAGCACTCTGTCCTGACATGTTCCCTGGAATGTGACATAACCAGGGGATGAGGTGGAGTGCGTGCCAGGGGACATTATAGCAACAGAGTATAGCAGTTAACAAAAACAAACAGAGCAGTCAAGTAGAGTTTGGTGAGCAGAGGGTGGGGATGAGGAGGGCGGAGCGCTCATGGATTTCAGCTACACTGCATTGACATTAACATCATTACTATCAGCGCTCAGCTGTTCAGCCGGGCAATACCAGAACAGAAAATCAGTGGCACATGTTGTTTATTACTGCCTCAGGCCACACTGGCTGGAGACAGGAACAGTACTGTTGGAGAGATGGAGAGAGGGAAGACTATGAAGATTCAGCCCACTAAAAATGATTATCTTCAAAATTAACTGAAGCACAAGTTAACGATGGCTGATATGATAACAGTTACACACTGGTATATTAAAGAAGTACTCACTTGAATAAAAAGTACCAATACAACAATGTAAAAATACAAGTAAAATTCAAAAACCTACTTCAGAATACAGAATACACATAAAAATAATTTTATCAAGTATTATCAGAAGTAAAAGTACTCATAATGCAGAAAAAAAATCCCAAATAGTGTGATTCAAAGCTCTGTTATATCCTCTGTGATGTATTATTTGAGATTTGATATGCCAACAACTTTGTAGATTTGCCCACAGCCTCATAATATCCATGTTTCATGAATATAGTTTTTTTCTGTATTTAATATATAGCATCAATTCCATTTTGCAACTTTGTTTTTATTCAACTTATTATTGTGGCCCAATGCATTCTTGTGCGCAATCTGTAATTCTTCAAGATGAGTTTGCAAATGATTGAGTTTCTCTTGTGTAAGTTTCTTTAATACAGACGGTGATACCCCTCCGTTATCATTCTCTTTAAAGTCAGTTTCAAGTTTCAGTTGATCTCTCATCTGGGGAACTTTTAAAATGCTTGAATTATTAATGTGTATTGTCAATTGATCAGATTTGATTTAACACTAAGGTTTCACTGTGTATAGCAGTTTGATCAAGAGGTGATAATATGAAGAAAAAAAAAAGGTTAATTGGGAATTAAAGGCACACTCCACAGATTTTTTTTCTGTGGCTCTGGAAGACCTTTGATAAGTGTAATAATAAATAATAACCCCTCATGATGTCACAGTGATGTCTTTTGGCTTGAAATTACAATTTATTAAAAGAAACCCCACATTACAACCTGGGGTTGTGAAGTTTGAAAGATGTGGGCATTTAACAAGCAGGGAGGTTCTAACGAGGAGATAATATTACAATACGTTGCATTATGGGAAATGTAGGATCCAAAGTTTTTCGGTAAGACCGATACTTTGGACTAAAATCAGAGACCATGTGACTGACTCCTCTAGTAGGATGTTCCCGCTGTTAACAGGAGCTAAATTGCGAGAGTACTCTTTTAATCTCTGACTATGCTGCTGAGAGGAAGGCTATACATACAGTATATATTGTGTTTGATTATCCAGAGGGTGCGGCTGAGTTTGTTTCTCCTGACAACTGACATCTTAACGGACCTCCCTGTTTGACGCCGTCAACATAGATCCACCGAATTATCACACTGCTCTACAGTTAAACCCCCAAACTGAACAAGTTAGAGGATTTTCTTTTAATTATTTGACTTGAACGTGACTATCTTTACATGTAATCATGAGTAAGACCTTAAAACCTATTGAGTAAACTCACTGACTGGCTTTACCACTTTAAAGCTGCAGTCCTGCTGCATCACCAGCAGAGAGAGCTATAAGTGCACATCGCCTGGCTAGAAGTTGAGAATCATATTCAGAGCTGACATTTTGTGACTCTTTATGATATTCTCATTGAAGCCGTAAACTGAAGCTTTTAGTCAACGCCAGATGGCGCAGCTCAATGAATACACAGAGCACTGAGACTTCCCTAAAAGTGTGTCAACTATTTTCAACCTGTTACTTAAGACATTTCTACAGACTGCAATTCATAGAAAAATAACTCTTCATAACTTCATCTCAATCACAAAAGATGACCTTATTAAGATCTCTAAGAGGTCACTTTTACATAACACACCTCTACGTTACATACTGTAGGTATTCCCTGTATTAAAACAAAGCTGTATTTTCATGTTGGGTCACAAGCTTAAGGCCAGTCAACCTCGAGGTTTAAGGACAGCAGTTGAATCAAAACATAGGATTAACTAAGTTGCTACCGAGGAATGGCTCTCTATGCTCCAGCATCTCTGAGATGAAGCCTGCAGGGAACCCATGACCCCGTGTTACAGCATGAGACACATGATGCTCACCAGAATGAAGCCTAAAGCTCTACATGATATCATGAACACTAACAAATGATGTGTTTTCTGCTGTGAGTCCTTATTTTTAGTTGATCATGTGCTTGGGGCTTTTTCTGTGAGTAAAGAGAGGCCACAAAACATCAACTTCTGCACAGCCTTGTTGTTATCACAGATCATGATGAGTTTCCACTGTGGGGCCCCCGAGGGGGAAGTTCACATTGTCCCACAAATAGTGTTAATATATTCACACAAGCTGCATTTCACACATGTATTCACATCGGTGTGCTGTTAAGGTTCACTCTCATGTTTTAAATACACACAAGTTTATATACACACACTGCAGTCACATTTTCCCCCTATATACGGACTCTTTTTAGTCACTACTACTACTTGCGGCTGAGAGTGGGCCCCTTGTTGCTTCCTGTCTCACTCCCTCATACACACACATACTTTCACACACGCATATTTGCTCTGCTGCTTTCATACAGATTTTAAAACCACATAGAATGAAAATGACACGTGAACGCACACAGACAAGCAGCCGGAGTGAAATACACATACAACTCTTGAAAATAAAAAGTGAAGTGAAGAGTGCAGCTCTCCATTCAGCGGTGTGAAACAGGACTGAAGAGGCTCAGCCAGGCAGAATTGAGACATTATTCTGGGCCATAGAGAGGTTGCACTCCCTTTCGCCTCTCCAGCCCACGCCAGCACCGGCCGCTCAAGGCTCACTGTTCCAGATCATAGCTCCAAGGAATCTGATCCAGATATGTAACCCCCCATACCCACTCACTTCAATTAGGAATGAAAGAACTGCGTCTCTCTGGTCTCTCGAAGGGGCCTCATTACAGACAAACACTCACCTCCTTGTCCTGAGAAATCTACTGTAGGCAATGAACTGAGGAAAAACAACAAAACAAAACAATGTTATTGCAGAAATAAGATAGCGGAAACTGAAAATCATTGGAGTTATTCATGCCAATGACGTTATGTTTTTTTTAAGTTACACCAAGCAAGATTTTTCAATGTAAAATAAAGTTCTCAAATTTAGACTGTAAATGTACCAACACACTGAATTGAGACTAAATTTGCTTTCTTTAGTTAAGGTTAGGCATTGACCTTGAAGAGTTAAGGTTAGGCATTGACCTTGAATGGTTAAAGTGGCAGTAGGCAGTATATTTTTGGCATCATTGGGCAAAAATTCCATAATAATCTTTCAGCATATTGTAATTCAAGTGTTCTGAGAGATAACTACACTCCTGCACCCCCTCATGGCTCTGTTTACAGGCTTTAAATTAAATTTTTTTCAGGTTATCTGTTTCATGTACTACTGTCACGATAGCGACCGTTTTATAAAAATAACTTTTTTAAATCATATTTGCTCCAATCTCGCCTACTTCAGCTTAAAGGTTAGGATAGGTCATCGGACACTGAGTCTTCGCAATTTGCAGGTTACCTTCTAGACACAACCTAAAATTGGTGGAATATATTTGTATCAATAAGAAACACAATGACCCCCCTCCAGTCTCTTTTTCCATCATTCCCTATCTTTCTATCTTGACAGTTTCATGCAGTCAGACAAAACACACAGCAGCATATGGATTGTACCTATAAGCCCAGCTGGCCCTGTTACCATTAATACCAGGGGCCCCCAACACAGGCACTCCAAATACCTACCCCCCTCCTCTCCTGTTCCATCTCCTCAACATTTATCCCTCTTTTCAAAGAAACATCTCATCATCTAGAGCTCTCTGCACAAGCCTATCAGGCCTCTCACTATCAGAAATTTGGCAAAAGATATATCGCCATTGGCTGAACTTGGATTCTCCGTGATCACGCTACTTTTGTGTTTAATGATGCGTTCAACACTTTAATCAATGACTTTTGAAAATCATCCACCTGTGGAATCGTTCCACCAGCGAAACTGGACTGGAGAGGTTTTCCACCCACAAATGTCAAACAGATAAGGCTGACTGCGAAGTCATGCATGCACATTTATCCTCTGATAGTCCCAGGTGTTGAACAGACTGCACTAAATACCTGCTTTTCACTTGTATATGTGACTTTCACATATTCAGACAGCAACGTTAGGTAACACAATCACACACATACTTCTGTCTCTTTTCATTTGCTCACTCACTCATCCTCTCATCCAGCCAGTCACGCACACACACACCCAAACTCACAAATATATCCCGTGCCCTCTCCTTGCCTTTCTCTCACAAACACACACACACACACACACACACACACACACATATTGTCACGCTCATGCACAGCCCAATACTACAAGGCCAGGGCCAGATGCAAACCAGATGTTCCCCAGATGTAGATAAGAGCGAAAACACATCAGCTGAAGCACACCACCTTTTCACCTCAGCTGCACGGAGTAGAAACAGATGCAGGACACGAACCTCCTGAGTTATGAATGGCTGATACAGTGTGTTTTTCAGAGAGTTAAGATTATTAGTATCATTACTGTAGTTATAATGGAGTTAAAATAAGCATATCTAATATCAGGGGAGAGTGGGTTTCATGTGAAAGCAGCATTTTGTGGGGGAAAGAATTATTTTTTTTGGTCAGAATAAACAATATTTGCTTGACTTTTACATAATGTTTCATATTTCAGACATTCCTTTGTGTTGCTGTGGCTTTCTCTCTGTAGTTTTGACATTGAACTAGTCTCAAAGTCACCTCAGTGAGACCAAAACAAGTCCCCCTCAGAAAACATATGCAGGGACGAAAACAAAGGATTGACTTACATCCGCCTCGGCCCGCCCCTTTTAAACCCTCCCCTCCTCCCCTCCTCCCATCCTCCCCTCCTCCTCTCCCCCTCGCCCACAAACACACTCTGCAAAAACAATATTTCATAGAGCGCCGTGTTATCCCCTCAAACCACAGACTGCTCTCAAAAGAACAAGAAGTGCTTTACATCTACAGATAAATACTCGAGGGCTATACGCACATTCACTGGCCACCGCTGCTCAAAGAAAAATAAATCCGAGACCCCAATCTGTATGTTACACCGGCACCCCCCAGGCCTGCCCATGAGGACTCCCACCCCCCCCCCAAAAAACAAACACAGTGAGTCAGGGTCTCCTTGGGCACATTTCATCTTAAACCTGTTCACCCTGACATGCAAGCTCCCCTGGTGAACCCCTGACAATATCCAGCTGCCAGAGAGCTGCCTCGCTCTCCCTGCACCCCAAATTTCTTCAGACCCTGCCCTAGAAAGCGCACACACACACACACACACACACACACACACACACACACACACACATATGAAATCAGAGTACGACTCACTCCTCGCCCCACAACCCCACCTGTGGCCTCCACAGCTGGGCGAATACTCCCATGGAAACTCCTCCCACTCCACGTATGTACTACTTTCTGTGTGCATGTGTGACTTCATTTTTGGGTTCACTGCCTTTTTTTTATTCCCCCGTGTTTCTCCCCCATCCCCCCCTCACAAAGTACAAAGTTCCAAATTTAGTTTACACCTCACAGATCGCTCACACTTGGAGATATGAAAGAGCAGAAAGAATTGCATTATAAGTTTCTCCCCGTTCAGTATTTATACCCCTGTAATAATGGATTTGGTGATTTGCAGGTCAAACCATAACTAGATTAGACATCTGCTGTTTAAATCACATTACAATTTCTATATTTCAGTGTGTACATATTAAAATATAGTGATTTAAATGCGGTTTATCCATGCTTACTGATCAATTCATTTTCCATACTCCTAATCTAACATAGTGTCTGCACTAGTATAGCCTAAAGGCATCCTTTACTATCATCGTGCACACTTTGTTTTGAGTCAGATCACTATCTACTGTGAATGTTTGCTTGCTTGCGAGTGTAAGGCTATTCATCTCTCAAACCACCCGTTAGCAGACAGCTCTGAAAGCTCGCCTGATTGATGTGCTGACATCGTTTCATTTTCAATTCTGCTGCTATCTCGCTGTAATTCTCTGTCATTTTGCCATTTAACCGCACCGCGTTTCCTCATAATGTCTCTCTTCTTCTCCTTGCTCGGAATTTGTTGTGGTGCGTCAGTAAATCCCGATTGACGTAAACAATCTACTCTCTGTGGCGAGCCTCTTCTCAGTATTTGCCTCCGCAACTGAGGGGCAGAAAGGATGTGGAAACCCCCACACTGCACCTGTGAACCAACAACTTCCTCTCCCCTGTCTCTCCATCACAACTTCCTCCTTCACCGCAGACACTTCCTGCTGAAATGAGACTGGCATATGGTAGGCACTGTACATCCTCTCGGTGTTTCACTGAAGAGCGCCTTCGGCACCAAACTCTCAGTTTCAAGGTTCTGGTTTAGCTAATGACCTTTGACCTGCAGCTTTCTGAAACCTCTGTCTCATCCGGAGTGAAACCAAACATTTGCTGTGATGCAGTAAGCATTACTAATGATATTAGGTGGTTTACGGTTGTACTAGCTGTTGTACTGTGTCATCACATTAATTAAAACCACAATTTGTTGTTTTAACGCTTTGTTCTTTGTGCAGATTTTACAACTGAGATTTGAAGTGTCAATTTGTGAGTTTTAGAGGTGCTGGTAGACAGATTTTGTTAAATTTGGAGAGAGACAGGCTAGCTGTTTCATCTTGATTCCAGCAACATCAGTCTTTATTCTATGATAAGATAAGCTAACCAGCTGCTGGCTCCAGCTTCATATTCAGCATACAGACATGAGAGTGGTATCAATCTTCTCTAACTCTAAATCTAAATCATATTCAGTGGTGGAATATAACTAATTACATTTACTCCAGTACTGTACTTAAGTTCAATTTTGAGGTACTTGTACTTTACTTGAGTATTTTCATTTTCTGCTACTTAATATTTCTACTCCACTACATCTCATTGTACTTTTTACTTCACTACATTTATTTTATAACTTTAGTTACTAGTTACTTTTTACATTAAAAAAAACATATGATATGCTTTTATAATATGATGCAGTACTGTACTACTAAATTACCCAGTAGTATATAAAGTATCTAAATTGATTAAAATGTATTTGTTAGTGATAAAAACAGTATAACATAATATTTCTGATAATACTTCTGTACTTTTACTTAAGTAGCATTCTGAATTCAGGACTTTTACTTGTAATGGAGTATTTTTAGACTGCGATATTTGTACTTTTTTACTTAAATAAAAGATCTGAGTATTTCTTCCGCCACTGATCATACTGATTCCATCTACCTTTAGTTATCTTTAGTTCTTTTTTCATAACCTTTCCTCACAGGAATACATGATAGTAATCATCACTGAGCAGCATCCTTCCATACGGCTTTGTCAAGCTATATTTGTATTATTATTTCTCTCTCTTATCTGATAAATGTCTTCCAAACACCATAACGTTATAAACTGATTAACAAACTACATATATTTGTAAAAACCCTGCCTGTAGTTGTAGGATGTATGTATGGTGAGTTTCTTAATGGCTTCTCTGTTGTGTCCTTTGTTTGTTTTACGACCCAGTGAATCAGTAACATTTGAATGAAAAGAGCTGAATTGATTTTTTTTTCCGCAAGCACAAGACCCACCGTGACAGTTCCCCAGCACGTCGTCTTCTGACCCGAGTCACATTGTAGGCTACTGTGTGACTGTTGTTTTACAAACAAGCTGATGTATTCAAAGGGCACTGACCGTGGAGGGAAGACAATGGGCTTAATGACTGTAACGAACTGTAATACAGCACAGGATTAAGAATGGGAGGAGGAAGAGGGAGGGCACACCAAAACACACACAGCACTGTAGACAACAAGAAGAGGATTAGGAGATGTAATGTCGAATGATAAGCTGACAGTAAATACGGGTCGGAGAGCTGACAAAACAGTGAGGGATCATGCTGCTGAGGCTTCATTGTCTGCTGATGAATCCTCAAATATGACATGTTTATAAAGGCCACTTGACACACAGATTAGTAGGGATTTAGGGAACTGGGGCACAACCCTAATTGACTATTATGTATCACGATGGGAGAGACCTAAAATAACACAGCACGTAAGAAAACAATAAGAGTTTGTGCTGATGTCAGTGGAGGAGCAGATCATCCAGGAACTATCATCACATCTTTGTTTGATTTAGGGACTGTACGGAAATTATTAGGGGGGTCAGAAAAGGGGAAGGTTATGTATTTTTGTGTGCACATAAAGGTGCATTTAGTCATATGCAGAGGACAACTATAGTATCTCTGTATCAGGGCTTTATTTTCTACTTGACAATTACATTAACTATAGCTAGTTAAACTACACAGGCTGTTCTCATACACCGTTCGTACCTACGAAAAGTAATGCACTATAATTCGTATATATTCCATGAAATCAATTTGTATATAATCCACCTAATCGTGAACCAGGAAGTATATAGAGCGACTTTCGCCCAGAAGACCGGTGTTTATGCCCCGTGTGAAACCAGAAGTCAATATTTATTTATCTGTCAAGTAACTTCTGTACTTAAGTTACGCCACTTCCAGAGTTACTTTAACCCAAACCACGATCTTTTCCTAAACCTAACTAAGTAGTTTTGTTGCCTAAACCCAACCAAGTTGTTTCCTGTGAATACGGAAGTTTGTTTTGAAAAGACTGTACGTATGAAACGAGCGTAAATTGACACGTGCGACGCGCGTTGCAGGACATTCGTAGGAAAACTCACAAAAAATTTACTTTTAGTAAGGTATGTGATACGTTGAACCATAATATCTTTATAGTTAATAGGGATGGAAAGAACGCACCATTTTTTCATTTGCCAACAGTCGCCCTTAGTTTTTGGTTTGCTTTTATGTTTTTGGCAATTGCTAATTGCACCCCTGACGTCTGAAAATATACAGTAATTATGACGGGAAGTAAGGTGATGTTGTTATAGAGTGACAGGTTGATGGATGGGTCAACAAAACATCCAACTTTAACATTAGAGGCCGCCGTTCCTTTCCCGTTTCCTACAGTCCGACATCATCGTCACATTACCACGATTGCTCCCTAACCTTCACCAAGTGTTTGTTATTGTCACCATGACGATAAAGCTCCCCCGACCTTAACGACGAAGTCATTTTAAACCACAATGTTTCCCTAAACCAAACCTAGTGTGACTAATCCTAATCAAACCTAGTTCATACGGTGGTGTTGTCACATCATAAAAACATATTTATTTTTCAACTGTGGTTTGTGGAACGGTTTTGGAAGGCACAAACACATGATGTCATCCTGCTGATGAGGTGTCAGATCTGTTCTCTGTGTCGTTCTAACAAGGTATTTTGTTTGATTTGGTGGACTCGTTCATATATTGTTTAGGTCTTTCTTTTTAGAAAGTCAAGTATAAGGTACCTCAGTAATTTTCATACAGTCCCTTACCGTTCAGAAATTAAGTAAATTAAGTCCAAGGTTGAGATTTATGCATCTTTGTGAAACACACTTGGAAGCATATGGGGAGATTGTTTGTTTGCTTTGAGTCTTGTGCTGAGCTGCCTTGAATGTATGATAAGAATGTGAAAATAGCTTTTTCCTAGAAAGCCACATTCCACAGTGGTGACGTAATTTCTTCTAAGCTCTGTCACACACAGAGCACACAAACAATGACCGCTCCACTACCTGCTATGACATTATTAAAGCAGTGCATCTCATAAACCAGTGGTTCTCAAACCTTTTTCACCAAGTACCATCTCATAAAATATTTGGCACTCCAAGTACCACCATTATGACCGATGTTAAAATACAGTAGCGTAGGCCTAACCTATTCAGCAATGCACAGCTCACGCAGGAGGCAAATTTATTCCTAATAAGAATATTACTTATTGTTGACTTTTGTCAGCCACGCTGTACAAAGGGGGAGCAATAGAACTGGTACTGAAACTCTTCCACACAACTCTCATACTACGCAAGGGGCAGCCTCTAACACGAGGCCTGCACCATATGAGGAACATCTGCCATGTGCAATAACACTGTTCAATATTGCGATGACGATATGACTTGCGATAAATAAACAAATATTGAAGTGTGCATATTAGCTATACATATACATATAGTGTATTTAAAATATAATTAGGCAAAATGTTGTTTCTAGAGCAGCAACAGTAGAGTTTACAACAGTAAAGCCACCATATAAACTCCTTAATATCTCACTGGAAACAATGTAAAATGTTAATAAAATAAATCGTATTCCTGACATGAAAATACTAAGTGAAGTTTATAAAGACTGAAGAACACAGACTTCAGTCAGTATCAGTCCTTCCTCCTGTCCTCTGTCCTCCAGAGCAGATTGAAACGTCGCTTTCCTCCATGTTTAAGCGTTTCATCGTGTCTATACTTATTAAAAGGTGTAATGATAACGTGTCTTGGCTTTATACTTGCAAAGTTTGTGACAGGTTGATGGATGGGTCAACAAAACATCCAACTTTAACTTGAGAGGCTGCTGTTCCAGTTTCCTACCGACAGTCATCGTCATATTAACTTTTACCAAGTGTTTGTTATTGTCACCATGATGATAAAGCTCCCCTGACCTTAACAACAAAGTCATTTTAACCCAAACCACAATGTTTCCCTAAACCAAACCTAGTGTAACTAATCCTAACCCAACTTTACAGCGGGTCTTGCTTTTTAAAAAGTCAAGTGTTTGTATTTCAATTGTTGTTTGCTTTGAGTCTTGTGCTGAACTGCCCTGGACTTATGATAAGAATGTGAAAATAGCTTTTTCCTAGAAAGCCACATTCCACAGTGGTGACGTAATTTCTTCGAAGCTCTGCCACACACAGAGCACACAAACAATGGCCCCTCTACTACCTGCTATGACATTATTAAAGCAGTGCATCTCATAAACCACTTGCAGAAACGTTGGCCTATATTTGCAGTGTCTGCGCAGGGAAAACATTACTGGTATGAGGCAGTCCAGATGTTGACTAATGTATAAAAATAGTAAGTAAGTAAGTGTAAAACCTAGAATAACCTTTCTGAGTGAGGGGCGTTGGCCGGCCAGCAGGCCTCTCAAATGACTCGTCACTGAAAAGCTATGCAAACAACAGGCTACCCATGTAATACACAGAGAGCCTATGTAATAATAAGGAGGAGAATCTCATGTAATAATAAGAAAGAGGAGGATCTCTTTCTCAAATACAGTAGGAAAGAAGAGCCAGTATTTCATAATGGAAAGAAAGAAATGTGTCATAATAGGTGTTGGAAGGGTTATGGGAAGTGAACATGATGTAATAAACAAAGGCTGTCGAGCAGTCATTCAAGAATTGGAAATAAAGATATTACAAAAGAGTTTGATGACAAAAACAAGTGTAATGTAAGAAAGGAAAGAGTGAAATGTAATACTCAGTGATTAAAGTAATCAATAATCTGCTTTTAAAGATGGGAAAATTAGATACATTGTCACTTTAAATTTTCATCATCGATTAATCTGATGATTTATTTTCATTTAATTGATCATTCAGTGAAAAATCTCAAGTTCTGGGAGCCCAAATTACATTCAAATGCCTAATTGTGTCCGACTAAGAGTCCAAAACCTAAATATATTCAGTTTATTATTAAAGGAAAACCAGCACACATTCACATTTGAGAGTCTGGGACTGGGGAATGTTTGGCCTTTTTTTGCTTAAATGTGACTTAAACGATTATCTAATCTGTTGCTGATAATATGTTTTTTCTTTGAGCTGTAAAAACTCATTTTAAATTTCCATATTGCTTCATTTGACTCTGATGCATCATTTCAAGGCATAAGTCAATTAAAAGGTCAAGAAGTCATAAACTATTTTTTCCAGTTATAAAGAGAGAATAACAATGTTTCCTCCTCACTTCTCCCATGAGCAGCCATAATGTACATCATCTTGGCATTCAGGGCATTGGAGTGCTTTTCTCTCCACCTCATGGACCTATAGGGTGCATGTAAATCTATAGGAGGAGAAGTCAAGATGGAGCTGTGATTTCCCGCTCACATTGCAGTTCAACGTGACTTTGGGATGTTGGCAGGGTGCCAAACTAAATGTGACGCAAGAACCCTACACGATAATGTATGTCACATTTAAGGGTGAAGGGGAAATTGCCGCCATTGCCAAGATATTTGACCAACTTGTACTTTTCCCGCCGAAGGAAGAGTAGGGAGAGTGCAGGAGCAACAGGTCTGGACCAGGAGCACACACACACTGAATCAGAGGATTGTAGCATCATGATAAGAGGGTAAGAAAGGCTTTCTAATAATTATTAATAACCTAAATTCACAATAACGTTGCATTGAAGGCAGGTAAAAAAAAATATCTTTGCATGCATTTTAGATAGTTTTCTGCACACCTTTGCAGCAATGCAACCACAGTGTGTATATAAAAAGTATGCAACTGTAGCTTTTTAATCATTATTAATAACCTAAATTCACAATAAGGTTGCATTGAATGCAGTTATATTATTTTTTTTTCTTTTCATGCATTTATAGTTAGTATAGGATAGTTAGTATAGGATAGTTAGTATAGGATAGTTTTCTGCGCACTTTTGCAGCAATGTAACCACAGACTGTACATAAAAAGTATGCAACTGTAGCTTTATAATCATTATCAATAACCTAAATTCACAATAACGTTGCATTGAATGCAGGTATATTATTATTTTTTCTTTTTATGCATTTTAGATGCACACTTTTGCAGCAATGCAACCACAGACTGTACATAAAAAGTATGCAACTGTAGCTTTATAATCATTATCAATAACTTAAATTCACAATAATGTTGCATTAAATGCAGGTAATTTTTTTTCTTTTCATGCATTTTGGATAGTTTTCTGCGCACATCTGCAGCAATGCAACCACAGACTGTACATAAAAAAGTACGCAACTGTAGCTTTAACAGAAAAAAAAAAGTACAACATTTTCCTCTAACATTTTTAAGGATATATTATGTTTGTTATTAATAACCTAAATTCACAATAACGTTGCATTTAATGCAGGTATATTATTTTTCTTCTTCTTTTAATGCATTTTGGATAGTTTTTCTGCACACTTTCGCAGCATTGCAACCACAGCCTGTGCATAAACAGTATGCAACTGTAGCTTGTGTTGCGTTTACTTGTCGTCAGAATTCACAGAATCGGTGTTCGCCTCCTGGCTGCGCTACAACTGGGACTGTTTTGACGGAGACCACGTGACGGAGTCCTCTAGTAGGACGTCCCCGCTGTCTTTAGAGCCCAGTGCAAACAAGACCAGCAGATAAGGGGACACGCAGGACCCTCCCGTGGGCAGTGGCGACTAAAACCTTTCAACGTGACACTTGTTTGGCTGTCAGGAACACATTGTATTCCTCTAAGACTGGATGAACTGTGCGCAGTTTGTGGACGAAACGCTTTGAATACTTTGACATATTGACGCTGATGGTAAGAGGAAAATAATGTTTTCTTGTCTTTATGTTATTATAGTTTATTTGTTCACGCGTTCTTGTTTGGGTTTATTTGAGTTTTGTCTGGATACGTGGAAACTAAAGTTGACGCAGTTTTAGTGGGTTTTCACCGCTTAACAAACAGTCATAAATGTCCATTAATACTAGTTTGTTGTTGGTATATTCAAGTTATTATTACGTGGATGTTGTGTGTGTGTAATATGAGTGTTACAGTGCGCTGACAACATGCGGACTGTTAGTGTCGCATCTCATTGACCCACATCCTGCACTACCTCTAACTGCGCCAACAAGTTTTACTACGCACTTTACACTATCTTTACTCCGCCTCTAAGTGGACCTTATGGTGTTGTTTTGTTCAACATTGTACGATTATTTGTTGTTGTGGTTGCAGAGATAGTTGGTGCATTTTTAACTGTAGGTAAAGTTAAAGTTTGGGGTTAGATAATGAAGGTTTTCTCGGTGTTTTTCTGCAAGTGGTGACACCCTCCGCAGTAACCTGATATCTGCGCACCGACCGCGCCCACTTTATCTTCCACACAAACAACTCTCACTGAGAGATAGAGAGAGACAGAGATAGAGAGAGAGAGAGAAGTTTTTTGTTGTTGTTGTTTTTTTACATTTATCCTTTGATATTGCAATAGATTGTTATTAATTGTTTTTTTATTTGTTTTATTGACACAACAAACATGAATGACGTCTTTATTCTTCCATTTACATGCATGTTTTTTTAAAATATCTATATATTGTAATTTGCTTAATGAATTGTATATATGTATATATATATGTTTTTGTTTTTATTTTGTTCTTTTTTTTTAACTTTTATTTATTATTGAATTTACGCTTTGGCAATATGGTTCACCTGACTGACAGTCATGCCAATAAAGCAAATTGAATTGAATTGAATTGAGAGAGAGAGAGAGAGAGAGAGAGAGAGAGAGAGAGAGAGAGAGAGTTGGTAGAAAAAAAAGCTACTATGGTTTTGTGTTTTAGTCTTTCGATATTAATCCAGCTTTATAAGGAAACATAAAGGAGGAAGTTGTGCGTATTAAATCTATTATTGTTGGTGATTACGCACTTAAAGTGTTTGAATGTGTCGCCTGCTGTGGTTTCCAGCACATGGTTTTAACAGATTATAGGAGTAGGACAGACATAGTAAAATTACAGGATGTTTGAGTGGTGAAAGTGCTCTTCCTAGCTATATATCCTGTAGGTGTCAAACAGTTGCACAACACTCTGCTCCTCCTCTCAGCCTCCTCTGGGCTGTTTGTGCAGCCAGATCTTGGGCTGATATGATGTTGTTGTTGCTAAAAGTCATTATATCTCCTTTCTGTGTTTGAACTAATCACTCAGATATAATGAATGGCCCAGAATGTGACAATATTATGTCCATAATTATTGGTATTTTTGTCTAATCTCTTTCTAAACTAGAGGTTATTGGGGCAGGGCTGGATTAGCCCACTGTGGGGCCCCTTCTCAGCTTCCCACACCCTTTGTCCACAACTTACTTTGTGATCATCTGATGAGATGCAAATTTATTGAGCTATAATATGAACCGTGTAATTACAAGGTTTTGACACAGGCCCTCTATACAAACAGGGCTTTAGATTAACAGAAAAAAATATAGAAGCAGGCCCATATCAAAGTATTTAATATTGTTTGTTAGTGATGCATATCATTACACACATTTACAGTTAATCCTGTTGAAACCAGTTGAAATTACCTAAAGGGGGAACCCTGAGGGGCCGTGACCTACTTTGCTAAATTGGTAATCCAGTGTTTTGTTGGTATAAGGTCTTAGAGAGGAAAAAAAAGCATAAATAATGTTGATTTGAGAGCCAAACTGACAGAGGCACTTGTTATTGAGTTAACTCAGTCAAATTAGTCTAGAAATCAGTGCAAGTTTGCAACATTTCAGATCGAAAAAATACATTTTAGACCTTCTATAGTATCAGCAGCAGAACCATACATCTCTCAGCTCTATAGTAGCCACTGCCCATCCCAGAAAAAACACATCTGCTTCTTTTACTGCCTACACACAGCTGATAAAGCACTGAGGCTCAGAGAGAATCAGCAAGGGATGTGGTTATGATCCACCTATATGGAAAACTATATCTCGCTCTATATAGAGATAGTGCAGGCTGTGGATAAGCGGGGTAGAATATCAATTACATGTGCAGAATTCAACAGTATTGCTCTAATTAAATGGGTATGTGGGAAACATTCCTCACATGGGCTTTTTCTCAATGTGACCCACTGACCTTGACTGTCGACCTTTGACTGGCAGACACCAGAGCAGGTGGAGAGTCATGTTCACGTTGACACGGCAGGGCAGTGAATTCTGTTGGAGATTTATTTGGTGTTGGTTCAGTTACCTGTTGCTGCAGTAATTACTCAGCGGGTTAGGGCACATGTGTGTTTGATCACATAAAACTCAAAAGGCGCCCAGGAGAGCCGATACTGCTGGTGTAAAAAACCCAGATCACACCTCAATGAAACTCTGCAGGCCCAACACTCAACCTCTGACCTTCCTCTAACACTTTGTGTTTGTTCTCCGACAGGTACATGGCGATGGCCGCTCCATCAACACCAACAGCAGGACCAGCTACGGCGGATAACCCCGAGCTCTCACGCCTGGGGGGCATTGAGGACTTGGAGATGAAGGTGGGGCCGGTGCGGAGGAACCTCTTCGGGCCCGTGGACCACCAGCAGCTGCAGAAGGACTTCCAGCGGCTGCTTTGCACGAACGTGGAGGCGGCCAACAAGCGCTGGAACTTCGATTTCCAGAGCGAAATGCCAGGAGAGAGCTCCTCCCACATTGAATGGGAGGAGCTCAGGTACCAGGACGTACCGGCGTTTTACCGCAGCTGCACGATTAGGGCAGCGCCGCGTCCGACGGCCAAAAGGTGGACGTCGTCTTTTTCGGGCGAGTGTTCCCCGGGGTACAGCAGCTCGTGCGGGTCCGGGGAAGAGTACCTGGAGGTGACCACAAAGGGGTGCTACCGGATCCAACGGCAAGGAAAACGCAGACAGTCTACCATCACAGGTCAGTCGCATGAGTTCGATGTTGTCACATCTTCTTTTAATCATAAATCTACACCAAAACTTGGGCATATTTTAGTTACGAGACTTGTCTGGAGGTATTTTTTCCTGACTTTGCATTGTCTTCTTTCACCCTCCAGATTTCTACAAGGTGAAGAAGAGCAAGCTTCTGCATTACAAAGCATCTTCTCGGCAGTAGAGAAGCACAACGAGAACCAGCGGAGGATCACTTAGTGGTCGACATCCCTCCACACGTCACCTCACATAGATATGTGTCATATATGTATATATATATATATATGTAGCAAATTGCAACTGACTGTCCACAAGCTCATCCAGCATGGGCTTAAAAACTCCTCCAACACCATATACCTTAAATGTTCAGCACAAGGAAGCTACCATTTTCCTGGTTGATCAACCTCAGACTTTTAGGAACGGTTCTTGTTGATAGTTGTAAATATTATATATGTTCTATATACTGTTTTCCTCAGCCTTTTACTATACTGTGAAATGATTGTGAATGCACTCTTAATAACAGAAAGCAGGCTCTAGTTTTAAGAGGTTCATTTTTTTCTGAACGGGCCTCGGATAGTATTTGACCTCAACCTTTTTTTCTCCCTCTTGCTAAAAGTCATAAGAGGGTTTTGATTAGATGAGTTACTATTCCTGGCCTCGCTCCACACTTAGCCTTTAGTCTCCCCCCAGGGCTCCGATAGCACGAGTCAAGCCGGGGGTCAAAACCTCACCGAAGGGCTCAGAATTTAGCAGCGCGACTGTGATTAGCTCCAGGGCAAAGGTCAACGGTGGAGGTTAAGCAATGAGGTAATGTGGCCGTACCTGTACAACAGTGACTCAAATTCCTATGTGACTATTTATTTATTATTCACGATGCTAGATCATCGTCAAAAAAAAAGAAAGCAACGTGTAAAACGAGGTAAAATGAAGTGTTTGTAGAAACCTGTGCCATTGCACCCAAATTCTGCCTTAGACTACAAGTCATTATAGGTTATATACACTCCACCGTTGCCACTTAAAAATATTGGCCATATATTTAACAAAAATATACAAATCACATCCCCTTTACAATTTTCATTATTTTCATTATGGGGATGTAAAAAAATCGATATTTGTTTGGGCAACAGACCAGAACATACCTTATTTAGTTGTATGTTGTCAGCTTTATGCTCATAATGTAGCATTTTTCTACTCTGTCTCCATGTGACGTCCCCCTTTTAGGTGTTAAACAAGCCTCTTTTCTCCTTGAAGGGATTGTAGCGTTTTATCACCGTGTTGCAGCTCAAAGGAATCCCAAACTTTTGGTTCCGCTTTTGGTAATTTCTTTCATATGAAGAGTCGAACTGCTTCACTTTTCCCTGTGCCATTCTATAAGTGTTTGTGTACATATGCATAGAAGTGTTTTGTGTATGAATGCGTTGATTTGCTGTTTATCTTGAGGTTTTATAACAGTCGTGGCAGCTGAGGCAGTTGAACCAAAGAGAAATTGCTGTGCCATTAAAATTAGACGCACGTCATTAATACAAGTCGCTCACTGTTTGGAGGGATCAGTCATGGGTCACGGAAGGTCTCAAACATGTCAAGATCTTCGAATATATCGTGTAAACACACCACAACTGCTCAACTAACAGTTTTGGTGACTCAAATAAGATACTTTTTACCCCTATACCTACAGTCATTCTCATTTCTATATGGATGAAAAGCCATAATCTGGATTAATCCGCTCTTACTACCTCATGAAGTGATTCAGTAAAACAAAAAAGAAAACCAATGTAGCTGAGGTTGTTTGCGTCTACAGGCGAAAGAGAGACGGAGAGACAGAAACAAGGGGGGTTGGAGAGGGGGGGTGTCTGATCATTTTGTTGTGGTAAAAGCTGTCGAGGTTCAGCGTTCAGAGTCGAGTTTCACATCAGGTAAAAGAGTCAGTGTGTCAGAACGGGGCCCAGCTCCGAGCAGAGGAAACTGGGGTCCCTCAGGGGGGGGGGGGGGGGGCGGCTTTTGTTGTCTCCCCCATAAATAGACAGAGGAATAGTGGTGGGGGTGGTGGGGGGGAAAGGGACAAACTTTAATAAGGGAACCTTCACCACAAATGTCTTCTGGATCAAAGGATTTCTCCAGCCAGACAAGTGGCCAGCGATTCAGACACTCTTTTGTCTGCACCCCCTTTAAAGTCTCCAAGTCTCTCTTTCATGAACAAACCGCCTCAGTCTCTGCGAAGAATCGGCATGAAAGCAGTTGTTCATAATCATGTTCTTTCATGGCTCAACAACGCGATATTTCACAGATCTAAAAATAGCCAACATGGCTAGTTGAAATTGTTTTTGTCAAATTATCTATGCGTTTGTTTGTGTGTGTGTGAGAGACAATGTTTGTGTGCACCGATCTTCTCAGACGAAACTTTCAAAGTCTATATTAATTTATTTTGAGTTTGTATCATTTGTTATGTAGGGAAATAATTTTAAATCCCCTAAGTTTTTTTTTGGTATAACTAACTAATTGTGTTATTTCTGAAACTATATCTTTGCACTACTTTAAACATTGTTGACAAGAGAGATATTTTTTATGGTAATCTTTAAAAAAAACAAAAAAAACAAACAAATACTGACTGAGAAACTGAGGCACAGATTATCACATTTGAAATGAATAAAAAAAATGTTTTCCTCAAATCACACTGTTGGACACAGTTTCTATGTGTTCATTACGTTTTTTGTAGCCTTTTTAGTCTTCCTCAAGTCTGTTCGGTGGAAAAAATAAATCAAGGAAAACTAAAATGATAAATATTGAGATTGACTGGTTAGTGTCTCACTGTCAAACTTCGCTTTCCTGAATCACCTGTCGCAGCTATATCGAAGTGTAGCGTACTAGCGTTTGTTTTTTGTTGTTGTAACTTTGTTTATGCATGAATGTATGATAATCTTTATACAACATTTGTAAGAATTTTATTGTAATTTAAATCTTGTTTATGTTCCCTTGCAACATGTAAGAAGTGTATTTGTATGGGATCAGAATCATATCCTTTTTGATAATAATTGTAAAGAAAATATATTGCTGGATTGTTGGTGCACGGTTGCCTTCATATTGTTGATTTCTTATAGCGTGCTCAAAATAATAAAAAGAATGACTGAGATTGATACAAACTACAAAATACTGGTCTGAAGTTTTTGTTTCCGCTCTGTTTTTAAGTGTTATGATCATGAATGCATTAAGAGAAGCAGAGACAGATTGAAATATAAACTTTCTTCTTGATTAGCAGCACCCCCTGGTGGTTTAATAGTTAAGATAAATTCCATCTACACCATTACTGTCTTATCTGAAATAATCTGTAGATAACTCACAATTTGCAAAATGTAGTTTGCATTTATTTAAAATGAAAATTTGCATTCACATTAGTTAAAACCCTAAAAGTACACATAAATAAAAATAAAACAAAAAAATACACCACAGATAGTGTTTCACATTCAACACACGTTTCAATTTACATTCTGTTACATTTGGCAAGTTCAGAAACATCGGAGGTGCAAGTGTCATTTTAAGCTCCAGTGCTGGAGGTTTAGCATGAGGAACACGTCTCGTACCACAGAGTACTTCTCAAAAAGCATTTTAAATGCTCTAAATGCAACGGAGCAAACTACCGGTTTTGTCTATTGGCCACAGTTGCTGGAAAATCACTAATTCTAGTCTCTTTTTACTGATTTTAACCAAAACGATTGATGGCTGGTTGCTGACTACTGTCACGTAAAGCAGACAACCTGCAGAAACACTAACTAGCCCATGGCTGATGACATATGATAAGTGATCTGATCATGAGTAATTATAATCTAAAAGTAATTTACCTCTTTAAACATAATAAATCTGTTCAAACACAGATTTGCAGTCAAGTTCCCCAAACAAACGTGCAAATGTGCAGCTCCTGCTGCAAACAGGCAAACCCTGTCTCTTCTGCAATGTCAGTATGCGGTTTACACTTGAATGTGCATGAGGCATGCCTCGCTGTAAACTCAATGTAAAGAGACAAGACATTGGTAGAGTTTTCTAATTGTGTTTCTGTCGGTGTGTTTGTTGGCGTGAGGGTTTTCACGGCGATTGCTTGTGACTTAAGACATTAAAACTTAAAAAGGAATGAGCATATATCGATCAGTGACTGACACACATACAGAATCAAGAGAACCAGTCCCCGTAGACAGTATAGTTTCTAACCCTGATGATTGCACAAAATGTACACAAGAGAAATCAAGTGGCTGCGGTGAAAGTTTCCCAAAACCCAGCTAAAATCTGAGTGGTGCACTAAAATCTTCAAGACTAATTACTGTATACTACAGTGCAATATTCATTATCTCGACCCAAAGCAACACAAATATCATACATATCTACAAACGCTGACAGTACATCTCTACATTATCGTTATTATTCACATTCTTTAGGCCATCATGACCCCCAAATTGTCTCCGAGGGGCTGATCTTTAAGTTAAGAACTCTTGATTTAAAACTTGAATCAAGAACACCTACATTTAAAAAAAGGTTTTTACATCCATTTAAAACCTAAAATATATACAGTAGTACATTCTGTGATGGCCCCGCAAGGCCTGAATTCACAGAGTGGACAGCTAGGGTCCCTTTAAAAGCCTTTGTCAATGAGGCACTTCAGCTCAACCTTTAAATTCTTGTGTGCACACTAAAAGACGTGTGCATTTGCATTTTTAGGCTTCTAGTGAGTGGATAAGACTTCAGTGTTGTGCTCAAAGTCGCTCTGCCTGCTCACATGGGTGTTAATGGACAAACACTGGTGGTTTGTGGGAGTTAAACTGGTGGTTCTCTATCTCCAGGTTACCTTAACCATCGTGGCTGTGAGAAACAGCATCCCACCTCCCGAAAACTCACGTAAAAGGAGCCGTTTGTGAGCAGCCCTGCTGATTAGAGGAGGAATATTATGGCTGGCAGATGTTTGGCGCGTTCACAGCTGGCGTCGCAGCGCTTGTCTGTCTCTCCACATGGCACGCACCTCTTTGACGAGCAACGGAATGATGAACACGATGCTGCCCCCTGTCTGTGACATAAAAAACACAAGAATCAAAAGTTACACAACGGTTTTGTTATACAACTACATGGTGTGGTGTTGCTGTGGGTTATAGGGTTCCACCAATGTTTCCACCAGTGAACAAACGAGTCATGCTAAAAGAAGGAAAATGCACATAAAAAACATCACGATATGGGGTTATTAGCTAGAAATTAAAATGTACTTTAAACCTATGAAAAACATACTACAGTACACACATTAATATACTTAGAATTGGCAATTAAAAAGTCATATTTATGCCAATGTATTGTATTGTAATCAGCCTTTTTCACAGCAGCCCTTTTGAATTGTTATAGTAGGTGTTTCCCTACTGTTTCATTTTCCAATCATTTTGGCTGTGTTAATGCATATGGCATACATTTTGGCAAGGATATGAGGTTTTGGAAGTTCAACCTGAGCTCCTTTAATAAGTCTATAATAAACTGTGTAGCCAAAATACTCAGACCCTTAAGGACAAAAACGTCCCCATTGAAACCCATTAAAAGCACAGTTTTTGATCCCATGGCCATTACAGCATATAATCATTCAATTAGCTCATGCTTTCAATCTAGAGCCAAAATGCTAGTTTTAACTATTTTCCACCAGATTGAGTCATTTTCTCATGTTTGCCCTGTAGGGTAAATACATGCTATTTCTCTGGTTTCCTGCAGAAAAAATAAAAATGCATCAAAATCAATGTTGCTGCTAATCATTGCCATACTCAGGACTGTGAAAAAAAGCCCCCCCTTGCATTTAGTATGCAGAATAGAATTCAATTTTTGTGGGGTTTTATTTTCTCATGTTTTTATGAGAAAATAAAACCCCATTATGTTCAACAGTGGTATTATGTAAACAAACTGGCATTTAAAGGGTTAAAATTCTGAAAATGACTGAATATTTGGTAGTTATCATCAGCACTGATGTCGGTTAAAAAATTGAACCCTGTGAAAGTGGAAAATAATATTAATATAGTATTAGTATAGTATAGTATTTTTGTAGCAGTTTTATGAGGGGGACATTTTTGTCCTCTGAGGTAACAATTGAGAGTTTTTAAAAAAACAATCCGACACTGCACAAAAAAAAAATGAAAAACCACCAAAATCAATATTTTTGCTAATCATTGACATAGCCTAGACTGTGAAAAAATCCCCCTAGCATTTAATTTACATAAAAAACAGTGGCATTATGTACACAAACGGGCAGTAAAAGGGTTAAAATTATGAAAAATAAATGAATATTTGGTGGTGATGATCAGGACTGAAGTTGGTTAAAAGATTTAACTCAGTGAAAGTGGAAAATAATATTAGTATATAATTTTATGGCAGTTTTTTTGTCCTTTAAGGACATCAGAGCAACGTTTTCAAAAGTGAGACACAAGGGTTAAAAAGTCCTGTTGTGATTTCTTACCATGACGACGAAGAAGTAGAACACGCACATCCAGCCCAGCTTGTTCTCAATCAGGGACACCAGGTACTAGAGGATGACAGAGGTATTAATGCACCAGTCTGATGTAATCAGTGTGTGTGTGTGTGTGTGTGACTGGTATAATACACAGCCGTGTGTTATGAAAGTGTCGATGCAAAACTAAAATCCAAAACTAAAACCACTGCAGTGCTCTCTTAGTTGATGTTAATATAGAAAATGTAACTATTTCATAATGCATTAATGCCGTTCTAAATGTTTTTCTTTTATATAATTAGGACAATGATGACTAGTCGACGGGTTTAGCTGGGCAGATCCATCAAAAACCATCTTTTATGTCCTTTATTCTGTAATTTAATCTGGTCTCTTCCTGCTGTTTTAATGCATTTTTTGTATAGAAAGAGTTTTACTCGTGAAATGTCCCGTATTTTTGTTCACCTGTCCCCCAGCAGCTCCTATACTCCCAGTTCCGTCCACTATGCCAGTGACAGTAGCCAAAGCCTCCTGACTGCCCCTCAGAGCGTCCTGTCTCCCTAGATCAGCGGATATAGCCGAGCTGATCATATTGGAAGGACCGCCAATGAAGAAGCCAGTGGTAGCCAACAGCGCAGCGTTTATCACCTGGTCATTAGGGGAGTCTGAGAAGGAGAAAGAGAGAGAGTAGTAGTGGTAATACTGTGGTGATGCCACCATCAACCTTATATTATGAGGTTTTGGTCGATTGCTGCTGACAGATTTTCTGTTGATCACTTAATCAGCTAATGGTGAACTCTATACTCACGGCTGTATCCCACCAGGGCTCCCATCGCCAGCGCCAGGCTAATGGCCAACACCGGGGCTCTCTTTCCCATGAAGTCAGAAATCAAACCCTGAACTGTCCCTCCTGACACAAAGACACAAAATGACAGAGACACAATGAGAAAAAGACCGTAGGATGTTTATGCATGAAGGAGACAGAGGAAGAGATATGTCTTATTTATCGCTAAAATTGAGTTGACCTGTACAATTAGGAATAGAACTAAAATACATTGTAATACGGTATGCTGACCACTGTGGTTGCTGGACCAGTAGTTCAGCTTCCTGGATCAGAGAATATTACGAGTATAATAAACCCCAAAAATGCACTTACGGAAATCACTTATATAAATTGATATTATAATATTACCTAATCATTTTAGGTGGCATTAAATGCACAAAAATAAATGTCCGAAATTGAATACCATGCACTACATACCCAATATATGTAGTTATATACAATATCGTTCAACATACTTTTGTGTGAATTTTTGGAGGCACTGGGCATTAGTTTACATCGTCACTTCCTGAGAGCCTCCTTGCCGGTTGGAGACGCGTAACCATGGTAACCAGTGCCAACCTCGTGTGACCAGAATGACGATTTGTGAGAGTCAAAGTCTGAACTAATAGCAAAGTGAAATCTTTAATTGAAGCTGTCTGTCAACGTCTGTTATGAAAGTTGTCGTCACTACCGCATTGCATCGTGGGATATTGATGCCGCCGTAGTGTCCAGCGTTTGCATGCTGTAATATTTCACTGTGCTATTGGTTTCATACTAAGGTTTCAGACATACTAATATCTCACATACTGTTTTAGCGTACTAAATAGCACGTTAGTGTGGAATTTTCAGACGCAACCCATCATTTATTTTGCATATCCCAAAAAATGTAATGTGTTTATTCCGCCTTACATTTTACTGTACCAGTACCAATGTCACTTGAAAAAAGTGAAATTTTTTCAATAACTCAAATTTCAATGAGACTATGATTAAATAAAGGATGAAAGAAAATGCATAAATTTGCTTGCCACTCACCGATAATTCCTCCGACATCATACCACACAGACAGGCGGTCGGCCTCAGCCTCCTTCCAGCCGTAGTTGTTGCTCAGGTAGAAAGGAAGCCAGAAGAAGAAGGAGTAGTTGACCAGCTTCAGGCACGCGTACGCCAGAGAATACTACAGTACAAACAGACACAGAGTCAACATGTATGTTTGTTGAAAAGTAAACAAGTTTGTCTCCACTTGTTGGTGTGGTGGACTCACAGGTAGCACTCCAGGCAGACAGAAAGCCTCGCAGAAGCCGATGGCTCGAGGAGTCTCGGTCAGAGGTTCGTCCGGCTCCTGAACTGACTGGTATCGTCTGGAATACGCCTCCGCTTCCAGCTCATCCTCCTCGTCGCTCATCAAAGGCCTGTGGCTGTCTGTGTCCGTCTCCACCAGTCCGGTCTCCGACTCCGAGCTCAAACCTGACGCACACAAACACATTCAAGCTGTGGAGATTAAATCACTTAAGGCAATCAAAACCCTAAACTGGTTCTATTTCAGGCAAGTTCAAACTGGCTTCCGTGGGAATGAGGTCAATTTAAAGTGAACATAGAGTCGGGTGGTCCTGTTCTGTACACATGTTTTTCTAACATGTTCCTTGCAGTGCTTACCAACTTCTTTTGGGGAGGTAAGCAGGCCGAAGAACACCACCACCCCACCGGCAAACTGCACCACTGAGGTCACCAGGAAGGCATACTGCATGCAACAACACACGGTACATCATATTAGCATTTAGTTGCTGAAAAAAATTATAGTAAAAGACATCAATAAATATATGTGTGTGTGTGTGTGTGTGTGTGTTTCTTACCTCGTATCCATACTTGAGCACACTAGAAGCCAGGAAGGCCCCCAGGATGTTGCCTACAGAGGCACAAGCACTCCACAGGCCGAACACAAAGCCGCGGCTGGAAAACAACATCATGAATTCAATTAGAAAAAGTTAGAAATATGTAGATTTTTTTAATATTAAAAGCGCTTCAAATACTTCAAAACTTTAACAAGCACAATTTCACAGACAGCTCTGCTATTTTTATATTCAGCAAATTATGTTCACAAGTCTGAGGCCACTGAGGAAAAACTGAGTCTAAATGGCGTCTATGTTTTGGCAGCAGCGCCAGTGAATGCATGTCATTGTGCGAGTGTGAGCGTGTGTGTTTCCGTGTGTGGGCGTGGATCATAAAGCTCCACTTGACAGACACGAACTGGACTGAATATTTCTAGGGCTGGATATAGATGTTGCACTTGTAATACTTGAAAGCGATGTTAGATAAATGCAGGTTTTGTAAACAGGGAAAATGTCACGCACCCCGTCTTGCCGAACCAGTTGCCCATGACGGCCACCACGCAGGGCCAGACGGCCGACTGCAGCAGGCCGTTCACCACCCACAGGCCGCAGTACAGATAGATGTTGTAGATGTGGAGCCATTCGGTGAGAGTGCCAAACGCAAACTCCTGCAAACACGCAGGCAGCGACAGTTAATATTCAAATAAGAATCCATACATCAATAGTATGCAAAATGTACAACTTGACACTATCAAGGTGTACAAACCCGGCCGAACACAAGGTCTATGAACTCACCACTATAGCAGAGCCACAAAGGCCGAAGCAGAGTACGTAGCGCAGGTTCAGTCTGTCTCCAATCACACCGCTGAAATACAGACCCTGTGTGGACAGGACCGACGCAAAGTCACACAAATGACAGAGACGATGACAATTAATGCAGGATCATGATGTTCTCTACTCACCACTGCGTACGAGAAGAGGAAGATGGAGTCCAGAGCTCCCAGGAACATAGTGGCCTGCTTTTCATCTTCAAACAGACGATTGGATTCCCACGTCTGGGGACAGTCAGACAGAACACAGTTGATTATATGCAGTTTATCTACAGTACAGCAGGGGTTTAAATGCTATTATGGACCATCATGCTGCTCAGTACCTCGCCAGGAGAGTAAGCCGGTGCGCTGCCATTCTGGAGAGACGGCGTCCACTGGGCCGAGATGCTGACTTTCACATTGCTGAACGTCTTCCTGGATGCGTGTAGCAACACATAGCTGGAGAGACAGAAAACAGTTTCACTCAGCAAGTTAAAGGCAACAGGGGTTTGATAGAGATTTATCTAAACCGTCCACATAGCATGAACAGCTCAAAGTTCATACTACAGCTGGCGGGGATGCTGAACACATGTTTAATATACTGGAACTTTCTTCTGTTCATCAGTTTAACTGCAAATGGTTAGTAAAATGGCAATTATTCAAATAATAATACTTGGACCATTAATAGTCCTTTAAAAGGTCTTTGGCTACATAAGGCCAAATAAAGCACGCAGGAAGTGAAATTCCAAAGTAGTAGCAGTTCAATTCTGCTGAAATAATTTACTAAGAAACAGGAAATGGTTTTCTGCTGAACAGTTTTTTGCTGAACAGCAGTATTCACTCACTGTGTGCTGCTACCTGCTGCAGACGGCCCTTTGCTTTGCTCCTGATAACAGTGTTTTGACGTGGCCACAGACGTGGTGTGATACCACGTCTACTGTAATTAAAGATTAACAGCACTGACTGAAAATAAACATATGGCAATGAAATTTACTGGGTGGCCATAAATATGATTTATATCCTGCTGTTTAACGTTGCTATACATTCTACATTTACAGTGTTAGATAGATGTAGACAATGAGCTCTGTAAAGAGCAAATGCCTTTGCAAACATGTTATTTCCAAAACAAAAATACAAATACAAAATGCATGTTTTCCTTTTTTGATTTTTTTTTCACAACATGAAAATATTATAATTCGTTTTCACTACTTATTAAGACTTTTTCAGTCTGTGTAGCAACCCTGTCTATTGGAAATCACTACTTACTGTCTATGTTATCTTGACCTCGTCTGACCTGGGTTAGGGTAACCTTGTTCCTGTAATGGCAATTTTCATATCTGCAGTTTAACACTGTACCTTTAGACAATCTCAGGGCCTCACATGTTCAACTTTGTCACCATAGGACAGTGACCTGACATTTTAGATCTCTGTAACTGCAAACAACAGATTGCTGAAATACTTGTTATGTCTTGTGATGCTCTGTTGTCTGCTGTGTGCTGACGCATTGATATACTTTCTATCCTTCTCTTCCTTTCTTCTTTGCACTTATCTTCATGTTATGCTTTAAATGTATAAATACTGACTACTCTTTGTATTCGGGGCTCACTTGCCACAGTCCACAACAGGTGGCTGTGCTCGTGAGTCCATCTGCAGATGCTTTAGTTATTAATGTATGCCTTTTTATTAAATTCACTGAAAGACAAGTTGTTACGTTGGTTTGTGTCTTGTTTTAACAGAAACTGCCACCACACTCCATAAACCTTTCACCTAAATTTACAGTGCACATCCATTTACAGTGTGTTTCTGCACACCTGGCATTAGGGGTGTAAAAAAATATTGAAAATATTGAGTATTGCTATATTGTTTTGTGATACTGTATCCATTCTCAGAAACACTATCGATTTTCAATTAATTAATTAATTAAATATTAAGTCAGTCAATAGTGTATTTCATTTGCAAAGATGTGCACCGTCTCGCTGTGTGTGCCCTCTCAAAGTAGTGATATGATGTTGGATGTTACAGGGACTCTGATGAATGCAAATGCAGATCCAACTGTTCTGATTGTTTTATGCATATAGTGGTGTGTTCTTTATACAATAACAGTTTTCCTAAAATTTGATTTTAAAAAATTGCAATATATCGCCTTGCTTACAGTATTACAATATATTGAACAGTAACCCCTGTATCATGATGCGTATCGTATCGCAAGATTCTTGCCAACACACAGCCCTACATGGCATCCTCTTATTCAACTCCCCTTTTTTTTCTTGTGGCTCAGTGGGCTATGAATGGCTAGTTAGATTTTTGTTTCAAAACTTACTAAAATAACGTCTTCAGATGTTTAATTGAGTTACTATACTATCCAGTTTGGTTGGAAACCGAATTTCCCCATCTATCCTTGTGACTCTTTCCAATGAATAAGCAATAAAGAAACAAGCTAATTAAAAATAATCTACAAAGTCATACTAGACAGGTCACGTGTCCCAGTCTAGCCCTCATTGGGTCTCCAGTTTCTCCGAGGACATGTCTGGTATCACGGGGGTCTTCTAGAAACTAACATTCACAATGGTAGCAGCAGGTTTGAGGGAGACCTTTCAGATTATACCTAAAGAAGGTGAGGAGAAAGGCAACCAGATGATGATGAGTGTACTGTGACAGGTAGCCACAGCATGGGGGAGGCATCACAGGGGCGGCCGGAGGGAGGAAGAGGAGGTGGGGGACGAGGAAGGAGGTGGTGTTGGTACGAGGTCTTCAGGGGGAACAGCGACAGGACAGGGAGGGGGTTCAGCTATAGTGTCCCACTATGTCAGATGGGACAAGCACATCACTAGGGGAACAACAAAGAAAAGAGGGGATTGGAAACCAATGTTAAAACGCTTAACTGTATAATGTTTACTATTGATTATAGGACAAAGGCTTGTACAAAATCACAACTCCATAAATATATTATTTATCCTTGGACGAGTAAGTGAGAAAAAACAAAAATATTTTAAGGACAAACAAGTCGTGACCACATAAATAGAAACCCATGTTAGACTGCCTTTGGCCCGACTACAACCAAAACACCGCACAGTGTTTCATCCCAAAGTTTAACAACGCAGTGTTAGAGTTCACCCAACATTGTGGTGAACATGTGATGAATAAGAGTTTACCTGATTTTAGCAGTCCTGGATGAATCCCGTACTACAACAGGCAATACTAGCTTTTAGAAAGTATCCATCCCTTTAGGGTAAAAAGGCGAGTATGAATAGTTGCATCTGGTCTGAATGCTGGGTAGTGCACCGGCACCCACAGGTATCAATGGGCCCAGTGTGTCCCGACTGCCTCTAAAACCATTACACCTCCCCCACCAGCCTGTTCAGCTGTCACCATGCACTGCCTTTTTTAAATCAGGACCTCAACTTGGTGAGTACTGATCCAATACCAGTTCAGTTGAGTTCACAGGGTGGAACTCATTAGATTCGTGTTTTTGAAAAATAAACATGAGACCAGGATTTTGCTGTAGTACGAAAAACTGGAACAGTGACTGAATAAAACAGAATGTTGAGAAATATTCATTGAAGAAATACAGATATGAAAGTCAATGGCCTCACTTTCATTTCCTTGATAAATTATTTCCTAACCAGTTGATATTTCACATGACTTTTACTCCACCCATGAAACCCTGGCCAATATTTACCAGTAAATCCACTTCAGCGAGACAGATCCTTCATTGAAGGTATTACTTAAGTAAATAATCAGGAAAATGTACTCAAACTGAGTATTAAAAGTAAAAGTACTCAATGCAGAAACATTTTCCCTGTGACTGTTATTATTTTTTCCATAAATCAATTGATTGTTTGGTTTGTAAAAATTCTGAAAATATTGAGAAATGCCATCCCAAGTTCTCAGAGCCCAAAGTGACACCATCACAATGTTCACTTTGTCCAACAGCACAAACTGAAATGTTTTTGTATGAAAAATGACTGAAAATAGTTGCCAATTAATTTTCTGTCAATCGTTAAATTGTTTCAGCTGCTCTTGTACAGTATATATGTTGGGTAAATTAATTTATAAGAAAACCTCATATTTTATAAGCTATGTTTTAAATGCAAAAATCTTAATTTGCAAAGTAACTAAAGCTGTCTAATAATAATTGTAGTGAAATAAAAAGTACAATATTTCCCTCTGAAATGAAGGGGAGTAGAAGTAGAAAGTGCCATGAAAAGAACAGACTCAAGTACCTCAGATGTGTACTTAAGTACAGTGCTTGAGTAAATGTACTTAGTTACATTCCTGTCACTCAATATTTCCTCATTCTTTTTGCAAAACACAACCTCTAGCAGTTAAAACAGGCAGCTGAAGGCAGGTTAATACTCTCAAAGGGCTTGGCAGACAACTCCCTGAAAGTAAATAAGCTTTTCCGGGATTTGTTTGGTGTCTGGTGACATTTCCAAATCCCTGCTGATGCAGTGACTGACAGTTGGGACTATTACTCTGTATACAGCACACCTCACACCTCACTGACACTGAAAGGGACCATGTGAGCAGGAGGTCCTGCTCAGAGGACATCAGTTGTCTGTAGATTACAGAACAGACTCTAGTTGTAAATCACTGTTTTTATGACTTTTGTGTTTAAATAAATGGTTTTAAATGTTTACTCACATACGTCCATGAATATTCAGTCAATTGAGTTCATTTTCACCAGCATGTAGTTGTTTTAAAGGGAGCATATGTCTCCTCCTAGAGATCAGTCTGTGTCCCTCTCAGCCTCTCTGAGTGACATAGCAACACACTCACTGTTAGCTAGTTTACAGCGTTACCTGGTAACAGCAGCCTCTCTATACCTACACACACAGTTCCGGCTCCGTTAACACGTTAAAGTAACAACAGACGTCTACGAGCAAACAGTTACAGTGTCAAACTCTTCATAAACACACACAAACCGAGGCGTTTTCTTACCTTTCTGCTCGTGTGGTCGTTAGCTGGCTGGCTGGCTCTCCGGTGTGGCGACAGTCTGTGTTTACTGCTGGGGACTCCTGACTGTGTGACGGACGAGGCTGCACGCAGAGCGCCGCGGTGCGCTGCTGCCACCAGCAGGACAGGAGGGGAACTACAGGTGTCACAGCTGTTCAGCTCTCACCTGTCACTGTGACACTTGTGGGGGGTAGAGCCAACTTATATAGAGCCAACTACATAGTTTAAAAACTGCCCCGCCAAAAAACACTTTTATGAAACACTCCAGCTCACTGCCTGACACTGCAGCAGGGATCCAGCACTGAACTTGACCAGCACTTTAATTCTGGTAAGCCTTTAACAATGCTATACAGTAAATTTGCTGTGTGTACATATTTTAAGGGGTGGTTCCATAAGATTAGATATTGTACCAAATTTCCATTGTGGTTAAATTTACTAGTATTAAAAGGTATCATATAAAATGATCAATGCCATGAAGGTATTCGGGGATTCAAAGGTATATTTGTACACATATTAAGTCATATGTGTAGTGAAGTGTAATGTTGTGCACAAAGCTAAAAGACTAGTGTGAAAAATAAGGATTAGCATAAATAAAATTCAAGTAAAAGAAAATATAAATATATGTAAAAAATGAATAGGCCTATGTCACATGTGCAAAAATAATTAAAGGATTCAAAGGTATATTTGTACACATATTAAGTAATATGTGTAGTGAAGTATAATGTGGTGCACGTCTAAGGTGTGAAAAGACTAGTGTGAAAAATAAGGATTAGAAAAAAATGATATTCAAGTAAAAAGATGATAAATAAAACAAAAAACAAAGTATTACGTTGTATACTTTCTGTTCTGATTTATGAAATGATTATTCTTCTGAAATTGTAGGATCTTACTTAATGGTCATCTCTTGGTAATGTGAGTTTATTTACATTACAATAGAAAAAAAGCACTTACTGGTAGCTGGTTTCTCTTTTCTAAAAACATTTTAGAAGTCCCTTGTCATTTCTTTTTTTCACTTGCAAATCCCATTGGGACTCTCTTATACTTTTCTATGTAAGTGAATATAGCCCTACACCACCCTGGGGCAATGAGTGGGGGCTGATATGTTACAGCTGCATCAGCAGCCGTAGCTCAGAAGCAGTTGTGATGTGAATTCCAACGAACTTCAGATTTGGAGGGAAATAATGTAATACAATGACGTCTGTCCCATGTGTCAGTCGTTTCAGTCAGTATTAAGAGTCATTCATTCATTCTACAGAGCTTGTTCATAATGTCAGCTATGAGAGGGACAACCAGCAGATAGAGATAAAGACAGAGAGAGAGAGAGAGAGAGAGAGAGAGAGAGAGAGAGAGAGAGAGAGAGAGAGAGAGAGAGAGAGAGAGAGAGAGAGAGAGAGAGAGGGAGAGGGAGGAAGTCATATCCAGAGGGTGTGGGGAGAGAAAGAGTGAATGAAAGTTGGAGATTGGAGAAGAGACAGGGAGAGAAGTGTTTAGTTTCTGTTCTCACTTAATGAAACATCTGAAGACTCACGTCAAGGCTTTAAGTCAGACTGTTTAACGTGGACATACAGCACACCGAGGTGGTCTGGAGGTTATAACAATGGATACTGTTATAGCAGCATGGGTTGCATTATGCTCCCATTTCACTAATGAACACATGGAAACTGTACGACAGAAGGAGGTAAGATGCAGATTTAATTTTGTGTTTTTTATTATAGGGTTGTTTCAACAGGATGTGTTGTCTCATATTTTCATTCAGTGTTTGAGAATAATGTGACTTCATTCGGAATTAAATTTAGTCATATATTTTCTGCTTAGTCACTTTGATAATCGTAAAAGAAATAAAGTTGGGTAATGTGATTTCATTCTAAATTTAATTTTGTCATATATTTTCTGATTAGTCACCTTAAGAACTGTAAAAAAAATAATAATGTTGGGTAATGTGATTTCATACTAAAATAAATTTAGTTATATATTTTCTGCTTAGTCACATTAACAACTGTATAAAAAATAAAGTTGGGTAATGTGATTTCATTCTAAATTAAATGTATATATTTTCTGTTTATTTACCTTAACTTATTAAAAATAATGTTGGGAGGGGAGAAAATAAGATGTGGTATATTTCTTTTGGTATCTGGGCATATGTATTTTGTAAAAGCAACCTCTAACATAATGAAAACGGAAACCACTTTGATTAACTAAAATAGCTCTGGGTGGCTTTCTGTCTTTATCACACAGTAACTGCATCTAGATCTGTTTCCCAGCTAATCAGCTGTAGTCTACGTCTTTCAGGGCTGCATGCAGTCTCCCTCTGCTCATGCACGCTGTCATTTGGACAACATATCATCTAAACAAATGATGACAACAGCCTCAGAGCTGGGAAAATTACCAAGCACTATCTTAGAGGCCACTGAACTTTGAAACGTTGGCCTAAGAGATGCGAAAGTACGAGAGTCAAGAAGAGGAGAGCAGAGCAGAGCAAAGGTCTGTCTCCTGTATAAGGAGAAAGCAGCAGCAGAAGGAGCATAGAAAAGAAAGAGAAGAGTGATTCAATCATGCAAGCGCTCCCTAATGACTACTGAAATGTTGGTTTGTGTGATGAACTGCCCGAGGGAGTTGCACTCAGTCCCTGGCTGTCATGTTTTTCCTTGAGTTTGCCCAGCTGGCCCCCAGAATACCATACATTACAGCTGTGAATGAATGGCCACACTGCATAAAATGTAATGTTGATACATGGTGTGAAAAAGACAATCTTCTCAAGTGTGTGCAGAGATGTTCAGTCTCAGTGAAAGACGCTAATTGTCAGTTGGAGCCAAGCCAGGCAGGATGACAATAAAAATGCTAATATCCGAATTGTGAATGCCTCACTCAGCAGAGCTAAGATGCTTTCCTCTCTATCTCTGTCTCAGGTGTTCAGTGATCATGGCGGCCTCTAAAAGAATGACAATCACGCCGGACTGCATCTACTCCACTGTCAACAGGTTTGTATCAGAACACTTTCCCTATAGGAAATTAACATTTTCCTCACAAATTCCTCCTGAGAAATAACTAACACGGTTTAGGTTGCCCTTTACTCATCGCATCCATTAAAGAAAAGGTCTTTCAACTTAGCCTTCCCATTTCCTCCTGTTTATTTATTAAATCATAACAGTTTGATGAAACGGGCTCCGGTCCAAGTATGTGTTTATTTGGTGAGGCCGATGAGAAGAAGATGCTCGGTCATAGGCTTGTCCTCTGGCATTTACTCTCAGGCTGAATTTTCCCACTGTCGCCAGAAAAAGACTAAGTGTCCCCAAACTGGCAGTCTCAGTGACCGGACTGGGAAGTTCAGTACAACTCTGGTAGCAGTCAATTACTGAGCTTTTTCTTAGTATATTGTTGCATTTATTTGATTGAATTCAGGGAATCAGTGACACAATTATCATTTAGAAAGATGTGTTTTACTGAGAACTTCTGTAAAACGGTGTTTCCCAACCTTTTTTTGTCTTCTGTCGTACCCCCACAGCCCTATCAGATGAGCTCAAAAACCCATTACCAAATGTGTACATCTCCACCCGTTTCGACTGTTATCAGCTCATGAGCCGTTATAAGCCTCATAGATGTGGGTCAGTAGGGGCCTGCTACACCTACTACGTCGTAAAAATGAAAGTGAAACTTAAAAGCAACCTGTTCTAACGGGTTGTAAAACTGAATGAAACATTACGTTTTAAACACAAACATGCTTGTTTAGGTTTAGGCAACAAAACCACTTAGTTAAGTTTAGGGAAAAGGGTTGTGTTTTGTCTTAAAATCACTACGTTTGCAAAGTGAAACTTAATGCTTGTGAACACAAAGACAATTACAAATTGTTGGTTTCACAGGGGACGCAAACCCCTGACCCCTTGGTGAAAGCCTTGTGTCCCATCCATCAACCTTGACCTCCACAACATGGAGTTTCACGCTGTCTATACTACAGCGCCTGACTTTTACTCCTGTCATAATTACTGTGATCGCTAGAGGTCGATGCTGTCTTCTTTTATTCCATCTTTCAGTGATCACCCATGTGAGTCGATGATAAAACCTACTAGTGGGTGTAGCAGGCCCCTTCTGACCCACATCTATGAGGCTTTTAACCACTGATAACACCCATGTAATGACCTGATAACAGTCGAACCGGTTGATATTTCAATGGATTTTAAAGTAGATGTTATTTAATGCCTTTAAAAAACAGATATTATAACAATATATTTTCATTATTGGTTTCATTTTGGTTTGGTCAAGTTTTTTTATTTGTACTATACTTGCAGTGGCAGTAGTGAGACATTTCTTCCAGTCATCCATCACTTTTAACTATTTCAACTCTTTATCCATTTCCTTAGGCTATGTTCATTTGTAACACCCAGTCAAAGTGTCTTTTCTTTGTGTGTTTAGGGTAAAGAAGGGCTGTGCTGGGGAGAAAAGTGATTTCCATATTGTTTCAGTGGAAAACAAGAAAGTTGGGCAAAGAAGAGAGGTGGCACCGAAACTCCCCTTCACCCAGTTAGACAACCTGAGCAACCAGAGGGAAGAATCACCCATGATGGCTCACAGGAGGTCGAGCTTTGACCCTCATAGCAATGAGAACGCTCTCTTGGTTGGCAACAAGCTCCCCAGATCCAATGCAGGCAACATCAAGGACAAGATTTCTCTGTGGGAGGGGAAGGAACCCACCTGTCTACCCACTACCTCAGGTCCTTTGGGCCAGTGCACCAGCATAAAAAGGACAGAATCCCTTCCAAAAAACAGCAAAACGTCTGATGAGCAGAGTGCAGAGAGTTGCAGGAGAGGGGCCCATAAGGAAAAGGAAAATTTTGGAAAAGAGAACGTGGTAAAAATTGGGGATTCAAGGCCTCGTTCACCTGTTGAAACTGGGAAACAGCAAAGAGGGACGCTCAAAAGCAGCAAGCCCAGTGAGAACCAAAAAGAGAAGGAGGACTGCGGCAGAGTTGTCCACAAGGAAAAGCAAGATCACGAGAAAGAGAATGTAGAAAAGCTTGTGGGTTCAAGGTCTTGTTCGCCTACAGTAGCAGCTCAGCAGCAGGTGGGGACGCTGAGGAAAAGCAATGAAAGGAGAGCAGCAGAACAAAGCAGCCAGGAGAAGAGAGCTGTATTCACTCTTTTTAAAAACCTGGATGCTATGGGGGAGAACCACGGTAAAACTCCTCCAGAGCTCGGGAACTACTTCAGCCCACCGAGCAGGGACAAACAGGTGGGTCAAACTGGTGCAGTGAAAGGGAAGCAACACCAGGAGAATGTGTACATGGAGCCAGGGGAGCCCCCCATCAACCCAGTCCCCAAACCCAGACGTACCTTTGAGCATCCAGCTACCGCCCCCATCGGGAAGAGTCAGAGGAAGGAGACAGGGCAGAGGAACCTCCCCCCACTGCCCTCCATCTCTACCAAAACCTCCTCGAAACCTCCATCTGGTGTCTACGGGAGACCCAGGGGTGAGAGAGTCAGAGACAACGTCAATAGGTACAGAGGGAACAAAAATTGAGTTTGTAACTTGTATACTAGCCAGATCTAAACCAACACAATATATAGTTTTGTGGCCATAGTAACAGCAAACATTTTATAATATTTAACAAATTATTTCAAACTTTAGAAGCACATATACATTAATTTTCACTTTTCTGTTCCCCATGACAGGAAGTCCTTTGAGTTTGAAGACCTCGCAGGGTCAACTAGCCCGCTCTTCTGTCGCTCACCATCTCAGGAGCATCACTACGAAGACATCCCAGGTCCAAACATCTATTATCCTTCCCTTTTTAAAGGATTGGTTTGACTTTTTGGCAAATACACTTGTTCACTTTCTTGCCAAGAGTTAGACGAGAAGATCGATACCACACTTAATGGTTGTTTGGTGAATATGAAGCTGCAACCAGCAGCCAATTAGCTTAGCTTAGCATAAAGACTTGAGTTCTTAAGGGGGGTTATGTGCTTCTTGGCTGGGTGCAGTGGTTTCCTGAGTCTCTCCTGGTTGTCAGATTTTTTTAACTTTTGGACAGAGCCAGGCTAGCTGTTTCCCCTGGTTCCAGTCTTTGTGCTAAGCTAAGCTAACTGTCTACCGACTGTAGCCTCATATTTCTCAGCCAGATATGAGAGTGCTATTGATCTTCTCATCTAACTCTTGGCAAAAAACGGAATAAGAGTATTTCCCAAATTGTCGAATTATTCCCTTAAATTCCAACTTATGTCCACATGAATTTAATGTTTCTGACGTTTTTCCGCTCCTTCATGAGCAACATTCTGCAGAAAACTATTAATAGGCCATGTTTTATGACACGGTCACATTTACAGATATTGGGTATTAGGCCTACTACTGGCAGCTTCAGCCTAAAAATATCAGAATATTCTTCAGAATCCCGTATTGTTTGAACCTTGAGACTTCATAAAAACGTCTATAAACATGTGTTGAACATTGCCATCTTTGGTCTCCCTGCAGACTCGACTAAAGAGAACCCATATGAGGACATAGAGTTGGAGAGTCAGTGTTCCCAGCAGTCTTTGCCCTCCTCTCCCGGCGCCGACACTACCAAGGTTCCTGCAATACTTAAGCCAAGCATAATACTTTACAGTGACACCACGAAAGTGTATTAAATGATTGTTTTGTCTATAGACCTCGAGGCCCGGCTTCTTCAGGCAGAATTCAGGCAGGAGCTTTAAGCTGCTGGATCTGCGGAGAACCAACCAGTCGCCCCAGAGCACCAGCAGCGGGGGGGTTTCATCTCCACCCCGACTCAGCCCTCCCTCAACTCCCCCTGGGCCTGAACACACTTCCTGGCTGCCTGGGGATCCCTACAGCCGCACCTGCCGCAGGATACCAACGGTGTGCATATTATAAAGCTGTATATGTAGATTCTTATCCAGAAGAATAGCTGTTTTATCCTGCAACTCCAATACATACCATATTTCAGCATTAATTTAAATCAAGTGTCAATCAATATTATGAATTGGTGTTTTGTCCTCATCCTTGAGGAAAGATATCATAATGTAGTATTTCTTCACACTGAGTCTGAGCTTTTTCCCAACAGGTTGTGCTAAGAATCAACAGCATCTTTGAGGCCCGGATCGGGAAGAAACATCTAAGAAGGATCTATCATTACGCCGAGACAAGCTCAGGCAGAGGTGATGATGTTGAAATGAAATTTTATCCTATGTATTTTCTAATGCCAGTACTGTAAATGTGGAGTTTTGGCTCAAGAGACATGACTTTTGTTTGCAGTAACAGATGAGAACAGCGACTCCGAGAGTGAAGTTGAAGAAAGAGTAAAAGGTAGATTACAGAAAACCTCTTTTTGTCTTTTTTTTACATCTTTTGACAGTTTATAATCATCTAAATTTCTTTGTTTCCAGCTCATCGTCAGCGTCTCGTGTCAGTCCAGTCCATACTGAGCCAGCCTAGCCGGGCCCACTACAGCGGTACCAGCACCAGAAACAGCTCTCTGGAACAGGAGCTCCACCAGCGTCTTCTCTTTGAATATTTCCTAGTGGTGTCGCTGCAGAAGTCGAAGGCTGGTGCCCGCTATCTGCCAGAGGTCACACAGCAATTCCCCCTGAAGGTCAGGAGCAAAAGAGTGCTTTAATCTTTGTTTGCTTTTTGTGGTAATTTTTGTTTTAAAGGGACAAACCACAGGCTTGACACATAAAGTTCAACTAACTCAGGAAATGTAGGATCCAGTCTTCTGCTTTTGGACTCACATTAGGGATTAAACTTCGGCTGCATTGACTCTAGATGTCTCTTGTGAGTTCACAAACATCATGGAAGTGCAAATATTAAAATCCCTGAAGTACCCCTTAAACTTTTGAGACCAAACGCCTCAAAACAAAAATTTACATCTTTTACTCCAGACAGACAAAAGTCAACATTTAAAGCAATTTAAAATATGTGACTGATCCCAAGTCTCCCAGACAAGATGCTGTGAATGCAAAAAGCTGAACTAGCAAGAGAGGAGCTTCAAACCAGGATTTATTTGTTCATCCAGCAGCATTTTATCTATCCTAATTCAAATCTGTAAACTTATACTTGTTAATAAGAACATGCAAATATTTACCTGTGGATTATGGATAAATATGCAGGAAATAGTGATGAAAAAATGGAGATTAAAGGAACAGTATGTAACATTTCGGGGAAGCAGAAATGGAACATAATGTTTTCATTAGTGTATAATCACCTGAAACTAGGAATCGGTTTGTTTTCGTTAGCTTTGAATGAGCCGTTCATATCTACATAGGGAGCGTGTCCTCTTCACAGAGTCCGCCATGTTGTTCCGCTATGTTTCTACAGTAGGGCCATTCTGCAACACGCTTGTGAAACTGTGGTAACATAAGCCGCAGGGTGCAAAGCTGTGGTACCGCCAGCCGCCGTCTGACTTCCGTTGCTCCTCAAGTAGTGTTATCATGTTGAGGATGGCCTCTGAACGAGGCGAATGGCGTTACCACGGTTTTGCAATCGTCGGCTCACGTTACCGCAGTCTTGGAAAGGGAGGAGTGAGCGGAGGGGTACTCAGTTGGTTGCAATCTGCAACCACACCACTAGATGCTGTCAAACCCTACAGACTGTACCTTTAAGTTAATGAAAATGTATGAAAGTAGCAAAAATGAACTTCTAACTTTCTTTTGGTTGCAGCTGGAGCGGAGCTTCAAGTTCATGAGGGAGACGGAGGATCAGCTGAGGATCATTCCTCAGTTCTGTTTCCCTGATTCAAAAGACTGGGAGCCGGTGGAGAACTACCCAAGGTGAGTGTAAAAAATGTCCTGCTTTCTAGCTACTGTTTATGAAATTGCACATAAATTAAAGATAATTGAAATGGTCAAAATAAGAGGAGTTTCTCTCCCATAGCAACTCAATATTAGACACTGAGAATTGTACTCTTATTACCACTAGAAGACTTGCTGATATACATGACTGGACTGATGATGAATGTCAGTTTGTATGTATGTAATATACAATGAAAATATGCTAATCACCTGTTTATTTGTATATTTGTTGTGGTTCATCCCTTACAGTGAGATGTTCTCCTTTGTTTTGACTGGAGAGGACGGGAGCAGGAGGTTCGGTTACTGCCGGCGTTTACTGGTAAATACAAATGAGTAGAATAAATAAGTGCACTGCTACTGAACAGGAAGTGGCTAAATACCACGATGACGGCTGAGTAAATAACTGTGCCAAAATAGTCGGCGTGCCTGTGGGAAAATAGTCCATCTGAGAGTCTGGGAGGAAGTGTGTGTATGTGTGTGCGTTTGCATATTTTCTGTCTATGTGTTTCAGTGCCGTTGATGTGCATATTAATATGTTTTCATGTTTCAAGCTTTTATATGACCTCTGACATGTGGAAACCATGCAACTCTTTGGGATAGATTGTCCTTTATGACTTTTTGACTTGTAAAATACTTTAAAAACCCTGTTGTTAATTCAAAAAACACATGACTGTTAAACTGAATTACTAGAGTTACGAAAACGTCAATGTTTTGGAGATTTTCACTCAACAGCTGCAGCAAGTAAACTTCCATCCTTTCTTTTCAGCCCAGTGGAAAAGGTAAACGTCTACCAGAGGTCTACTGCATTGTCAGTCACCTCGGTTGTTTCAACCTGTTCTCCAAGGTATACCCCTCCCACTGGTGCCCTATGATGATATTTTGACATAAAAGTAATAAAGCAAATTTACAAGGTGTGTGTGTGTGTGTGTGTGCTGTAGGTGCTGGATGAGGTGGAGAGGCGGAGGGCTTTGTCTCCAGCCCTCGTGCAGCCTTTTATGAGAGCCATCATGGAGGCTCAGTTTCCAGCTCCAGGCAGAACCATCACCATTAAAACGTTCCTCCCTGGCTCCGGCACTGAGGTGAGTGACACTGGAGGCTCCAGAAATGTGGAACTTAAAGAGGAAATTTGATCTTTTTCCCTTTTCCTTTAGTGTGTTATATAGTTTTTTGTGCGTGTAAAAAGTCTGCAAAGTTACAAAGCCCAAAGTCTACGCCGAAGGGAGTTACTCTCCCCTAAAGAAACACTGCACCTGAACTACCTGAGATGCCTTGCTTGAAGTCCCACCTTTTCTTCTGTAACGTGGTGATGTCACCAAGTAATACATTTGCATAATACCTACCTAGCAGCTAGTTTGGCACGCCCCCCTAAAACAAAGCTAGTTAGAGCGAAGCTGGAGCGGAGTCCGAAGAGTTTGGTTTGGTTGACCAATCACAACAGAGTGAGCCAGCTGACCAATCAGAGCAGACTGAGCTTTTCGGAGGGGACAGGACCTCAAACAGAGCGTTTCAGACAGAGGGTAAAAAGAGGTGCTGCAGCAAAGCCAGTATGAGAAAAATAAAGCATGTAAACATGTTCTAGTAGAAACTCAAAATACAAGTATGTACCTGAAAATAAGCATAATAGGTCCTCTTTAAGAGTTTGATGAAAAGAAAAGAAAAGAACCTGTTTTTTAAGGATGAGGTGAGATTTAGTGATGAGTCATGTTTTACCAAAATTTAGAAATGTATCTCATCTAGATATGCTCCATGTAATGTTTCAACTACTTTCTTCAAGATTATTTTCAAATCGGCTTTCAGTGATAAGCACCTCAAAAAAACAGTTTGGTCTGTAAAACTAGTGAAAGGTCAATAAAGGTCACAGTTTAAAACCCATAAACTGCAGTGTTTATGGAGTTCTATAACTATGTAGATTCATCCGTCTCATTCCCAGGTGATGGAGCTCTGTCGACCCTCTGACTCGCGCCTGGAGCATGTGGACTTTGAGTGTCTGTTCTCCTGTCTGAGTCTGCGCCTCCTCCTCCGGGTGTTGGGCTCTCTGCTGCTGGAGCGAAGGGTCATCTTCACCGCCGACAAACTCAGGTTGGTCCCTCCAGTGGAGCTTTTTATACAGAAATCTATATATCTCCCCTCTACGTGACAGCTCATTTGATCGCTCTTAAAATATGAGGTTGCACTGACCATCCTTCCTCCAATGTTTATGTAATTAAGGAGACGGCAGATATCAGGTTCAAGCATCAGGGATGTTTTCATTATGAAGTTATAAGAAATACGGGTGGTCCGGACCCTCACTTTTAAATATATTTAAGGCAGCCCCAGTTTTATTCAGGGAACATGCCAGAGGGATATTCTGAGGCTGTTGAGTTGTTGTGCTGCTGGGGCCAGATTGTTTGTTCTGAAGTAGTGGAATGCTAAGTTGAGTTACGTAAATGAAAGAAGTATGCAGCTTTGCTTTCCTCTCTGGGAACTGTTGATACTGTTGGGAATAGTCACAGAGATTTGATTATTTAAGACCAAAGCACCCTCATGTGGTGGGAACGAGTAAGTTACTCACTTTCTGTATCTTTCTCTTCCTCTCTGTCAAACTCTCATCCAGAAAAAAAAATCAATTATATCATCTTTAAACATGTGATCACCTCCTCCTCTCATTTCACTCTCCTTGCAGTACTTTGTCCCAGTGCTGCCATGCTGTCGTGGCGCTGCTTTACCCCTTTGTGTGGCAGCACACTTACATCCCCGTGCTGCCCTCGGCCATGCTCGACATCGTCTGCACTCCGACCCCGTTCATCGTTGGCCTGCTGTCCAGCTCCCTGCCTCAGCTCACCGAGCTGCCCCTGGAGGAGGTCAGAGAGGCACTTATGAAGTGAAACTTGAGTCATCTAGAAAATAAAAAGTGACTTATTTGCAGCTGTGAACAGATTTATCACATCAATACAATAATAATTCAATAATCTCGGCTTTCTGTGCACAGGTTCTGGTTGTGGATCTTGGAAACAGTCGGTTTCTCAGACAGGTAGGCCATGCGTTGAATCTTATTTATGTGTGTTTTAATGGCTCTGCATGATCCGTATGGATGTGGAACAAATGATTTCATCCTTAACATACCTACAAATTAGTTTTCTATCCTGATTTGTCACATTTAGTTGGACGATGAGGACTCCATCCTGCCGTCTAAGCTCCAGTCAGCCCTGGAGAACGTTCTGGAGAGGAGAAGAGAGCTCGCTAATGAGAGAGGAGGAGACACACCCGGTGGTGAGATATAACAAGGACTGAAACTGAAAACTAGCCATGTAGAAGCCATTTAAAGGAACAGTGTGTAGCATTTAGGGAGGTATAAGTATGTTTTCTTTAGTGTATAATCACCTGAAAATAAGAATAATAGTTGTGTTTTTGTTGCCTTACAAAGAGCTGTTTATATCTCGAGCGGGTTCTCTTCACGTAGCCGACCGCCATGTTTCTACAGTAGCCCAGAATGGACAAACCAAACACTGGCTCTATATAGACCATTTTCAGTTTCATGTTTTCACGTCGGCCACCGTAGTTGAAGTTTCAGTTGGTAGCAATCTGCAACCTCACCGCTAGATGTCGCCAAATCCTACACACTGAAACTTTAATTTTGCAACTGAGTTCCCAAGTTCACATTCCAATGTTTATCCTCTTCAGATTCTAGTCATCTCAGCACCGTTGTGTCGGAGGCCTTCATTCGTTTCTTCGTGGAGCTGGTAGGCCACTATCCACTCTTCATCACCGGCGAACGGGAAGACGGCTACTCCTCCTCTTCCTCCTCCCCGGTCCCCTGCTCCTTCCAGCGCGAGGGTTTCCGTAAAGCGATCCCATCTAAGACCATGCGTCGCTTCCTGGAGGTCTTCATGGAGACCCAGATGTTCGGCTGGTTCATCCAGGAGAGAGAGCTCCACAGGCAGGCTCCGAGAGGTAAAAGAGCTGCAGAGAAAAAAGAAGAGGTTTAACTGTTGAGAGGTGATCCAGCGATTCATGATTCTTTCTCTTTCATCAGGACTGTTTGAAGTGAGGGTGCAGGAGTATCTAGACTCCATCCACGAGAATGAACACCGGAGGGTTAACAGGTTTCTCAAAGGCTTGGGTAAGGTTGTCTTTCTTTGTTATAGTGAAACAAGCTCTGTACAAACAATCTCATTCTCACCTTAAACCACTCTTGTTCCCTTCTTCCCTCCAGGGAACAAAATGAAGTTTCTTTCCAAGAAATAATGCCACGACAACTGCACAAAAAGAGACACAAAGTAAAAAAGAAGAAGCACTGAAACAAGGAAAAGACTTGCAGAAATCTGACAAAAGAAATGATCATTTGAGCACTTTTCCAGATCGTTCACGCCATCCTCATCTGTGTCAATGTGTGGGACTTTTGCTCAAAGGCTCATGATAGACACGGGGAAGCTCCGGTGAAAATCCTGCTGTATTTCACATGAATAAAGAAATTTGGGATTGTAGACTCACAGAGATATTTAAGAAGTTCATCGTTGTTTTTTTCTTTTAAATTATATTCTTCAGGCATGAGCACAAATGTATAAAAATAATATTGGTCCTAGGTATATTGCTGTAAGATACATATGGTTGGTAAATTAAAGGTAAAACCTGAATAGATTAGTATGGAATGCTTCTATATAGGGCACAAGGGGTCACTGAATGGTTCGATGAGTATAAAAATGATGTATTATGGTAGTCAGTCACCCTTTGTATGCACTGTAACTTGACTGTAAAGTTCACAGTCATAGTATTCTCTGAATCCACTAGGGGGCAGTAGTATATTTTCTGTGATTGGATGATCTTGACACTGTCAGTGACTGACCAGAAAATGACACAGACCTGCTTTCCCGCTCTGTAATGCTTAAATGTTTCTTTTATAACTGTGACAACATCACAAGTAAATAAATATTATAAAACAAATACATCTGATTGTTGTTTTGAACTCGCAGTTATTGTCTTGATGTTGTCATGTTTTTTCCACGTTGAAACAAATGTCTCATATAATCATTGCATTACATGTTTAGAGTTTGGATGTCAGCATTGTAAACTTTGTAAGTCTCTCCCCCCGCCCCCACACATCCTCCAGTTTGTAGATTACGAATGACGAAATTAATTTCTGGTGAAAACAAACTGTATCCAACGACGCTGTGCACATTTGAAAATGATTGAGTGTTTGTCACACACTGGAAAATCCTGAGCAGAAAATCAAAGCTAAGTAAATTGTGTTCACTCAGCATTTGTGTGCCAGTTTTACACAGTGAGTAATCCACATACCACCCATTTGCTAACCATTCACTGCTGTGTTTGTGTGTTCGAAGTTATTCTGCCTTTTTACTACAAAGAGCCTCGCTTCAGAGTTGGTGGCAGCTTTACTATTTTAGTCTCTGAGTCATGGAAACAAAGCGGATCTTTAGCCCACGAAGAGGAAAGCACATCTTTGTCAGCATGAAAACATAACACAGGTGCAGAGCAGAGCATAGTAGTGTATTGTCTGAGGACTAGTGGGCTCAGTTCGTGCCTGCTGAGTAAGCCCAAGGGCCCCACCCCCCCCACAGGGCATCGCACAGCACCTAACCTGTCACCTTGTTAGTGGGTAGTTCACACACACCTGCTGACACAGATGTTGATGCATATACACAGATGCACAGAGAGCACAAAACATATATAAACACGTTCAGGCCTATACACACATTGTATATACTTTGAAACTACACTACACCACTACAAATGCACAAAAAGAGACACAAACTAAAAAAGAAGAAGCACGGAAACAAGGAAAGACTTCACAGACTGCAGAAATCTGACAAAAGAAATGATCATTTGAGCACTTTTTCAGATCGTTCATCCCAACCAGAGGTACTTGTACCCCAAAGGGCACTTCTGAGTTACCAGGGAGCACATGGAAAGATTGTGGAGTAGCTCAAAGGAACCTTTAAAGTGGCAGTAGGCAGTATATTTTTGGCATCATTGGGCAAAAACTCCATAATAACCTTACAGCATATTGTAATTCAAGTGTTCTGAGAGAAAACTAGACTTCTGCACCTCCTCATGGCTCTGTTTTCAGGCTTTAAAAAATCTAGCCCGTGATGGGAGACTGCCTGTTTTCCTCCGGTCTGTGAAATCTTGCAGATGCCGTTAGGAGCACCGGAGGACACAGAGGCAAATGATGTTTTTCAGGTTACCTGTTTCATGTAATACTGTCACAATATAGCGACCGTTTTATAAAAATAACTTTTTTTAATCAAATTTGCTCCAATCTCGCCTACTTCAGCTTTAACTGGTTATGAAACTGTCTCAGTTCAATACTGATGCCTCGACATGACCTATGTAAACGAGACCATCTGCGAGAAGATCGGCTAGTTCTATATATATTCTCAATGTCTGTCATCGGATCTGGCTTCGCTGCTGCCTTTGACCTGCAGTCAGAGCTCCGGTGGGAAGTGGAGAGCTCCGTGCCCATGCAAAAGCAGCCCCTCCTCCAGCCAGGAGCAGAACATCACTTTGCTGCGCCGCTGGTCCCCGCTGGGAGCAAACACCAGCACCACGCTGCTGGAGGCCCACGCCCTATTGCTGGGCCCGCGAGAGGAAGGGAGACACGGGAGAACCAGAGCCAAGACTGAGCAGGGCAGACTGTCAGACCCTGCTGCAGTAAGATGAGAGATTTTCTAAAAAGACTCTACCGCTTTTGTCCACAGGGACCGCCAAAATCAACACAAAATGAAAGTTCCTCGTAGTAACTTTAACTAATGTGAACAAAAAGTTTTAAACACTGAGCTTAAAGTAGGCTAAATGGTTGAAATAGTCAGCTAAAAGTCACTGATAAATGGTTATAGGTAGCTTAAAGTGGATAAACAAATGAAATAGTTGTTTTAGGATAGCTGAAATTAATGGATTAAGTGTTAACAGTTGGAATAGTTGGCTAAAAGTATCAGCTAAATAGCTGAAATTGAAAGGTAAAAGTATTGGATGGCTAAAAATGGATAAACGTTGGAAGAGTAAATTGTTGAATATATTGTTAACAATGGCTAAATGATGAAATTAAATGATTAAGAAATAGATAACTAAAGGTAATGCATCAAATAAATAGCCACAACTAACACATAGAGGGTTATACTTGTTAGCTAAAAGGGATAAAAGTATTGGATAAATGGTTATGAACTAAAAGTAATGGATGAATAGTTGAAATAGTTGGTTAAAAGCAAGTATGACCACTTGAAATAATGTTAGTTAGCTAAAAGTATTTGATAATGTCTAAATAGTTCAAAATAATGAATAAACAGTTGAATCAGCAAAAAGTAAATGGTTGAGACATCCACCTTCTGCCACTGCATGCAGTAATAAGAATGCAAACTTGACCAAACCAAGCTAAACATTGACAGTTCAATTTGATGAAAGAAATATTGGAACAATATCCACTGTTATATAATCATTAGTTGTAAATAACATTCAGTCCAAAATCAATTCAAACTAGACTGGCACTCGGAGAGCGCAGACCTCCGCCAAGCTGCCCAAGTACGATTGCCCCCCCCCCCTCTCTCCGTGCAGCTTGCGCCATCATCCACATGTATTTTTGTTTATGTTGAGATCAGCTGTACGTAGTGGAGCATCGTAAAACACTTCATTCAAACTGGACAGAAACAAAGTAAAACTCACCTAAACCGTCATCGTCCAACAATCACCAAGTGTGCTTTGGTCGAACTCAACTGTAATTTCAAAGAGTTTAATGTGAAAAAACGCCGAATCTACAGTTGTCCCCCCCTCCCTCCAACCCCCACTCTCTCTCTGTCCCTCTGTAGGCAGAAGGAAAAAGGCAGGGTGACGTGTCATAAACTTGTCATCAGTTACACTGCGCATGTCTTAAAGCCTGTGGTGTTAATGCACAGGCTGAGCGGAGTTATTAAAGAAAATTCCCGAAGCCGGATCATGATCTGGTTCGCCACCAAAATCTAATGGATTGTTCATTCTACCACACCCCACCCCTTCAAAGAATTTCATTCAAATCCATCACAGACTTTTGGAGTAATCCTCCAAACAGACAAACAGACAAACAGACAAACAGACAAACAGACAAACCAACAAACCAACAAACCACCAAACCAACGCCGGTGAAAACATAACCTCCTTCCAAGGCTTTTGGCATTGGCGGAGGTAATGACCCCATTTGGGACATGGCGTTTGCTGTCGATGAAGGGCTAGTTGAGCTCATCTGACGGGGCTGTGGGGGTATATCAGACAAAAAAAAAGCTTGGGGAGCCGCTGCTCTAAAACACAGGTTTTCAGTGAAGCTGTCACAGAGTAACAAATGTGAAAATCATACCGCAGCTTCCTATCTGGCTCCCAAGGTGGGAAAGCTGCGGCGCTGTGGGACAGGAGGCGTCTCAGGAAGATGGATGGATGTGGGGAGAGAGGAGCACTGACGGCTGCCGACATGTTTGCTCACTCACTCAGGTCCTCGCGGTGTGTTTGTGTGTGTGTGTGTGTGCAGACGGGCGAACACCAAACCCAAATTGTCACATACTGTTTCCTGCTAAACACCTGGCCGCGGCTCAAGACAACTGGCTCGTTAGTGCGGAGGTAATTATGGTTTAGATTTATTCCAGCCAGCAGGGGTTGACCCCTAAAGCCTTAACATCCTGCACTGATGTATTTCCACAGCAAACCTCCCTGTGGAACACCTCTCACCACTGCAAACACGAATGTCATGCGTTTTCAGTCAGGGAGAGAGAGTACTCTTATCTGCCACTTAGGAACAACAATAGCTTGTTGAAACTCTAATCTTCCCTGCAAAGTGCCTTTCACAGGTCCCTATTACCTGACTGGATTCCACCTTTAAGAGCTGCTGCACGGCGATACCACATTATGATGTTAATTGAAAACATCTACCTGCAAGTGAGAACCTGCTGCAAGACTCGGCAATGCAACGTACATAAGCCTATTATTCTCAGCAGAAATAAAATCATACAAACATCACGGCCCATTAAAACCTACCACCGATTCAATTATAAAGCCTCTCTGGAGATTTATTGACCTCATTTCAAGGCTTGCAAACTCACATTTAGAAACTCTCTGGAGGTTGCCTCTGCTAATTACATGATTTATGGTGTAATTTATGGAGGCAGGGAGGTGCGGCGACTAAGCAGCACTTGCCATCAATCAAAATGAAAAGTGTAATGTCATTTTCCGTCATAATCTTTTATACCTTCTCTCCCACAACCCTCAATCAAAAAGGCTGTTTTGGCAGGTTGAATTTGCTAAAAAGCTTCGGGTCATGGCGGTAACTAAATCCCAGGGTGCCATGTGCAAATTTTGTACAAATTATGCTTGTGTGCCTCTGGTAGTTTTGTCATCACAACACAAATATGCTACCTACAGGTTCCCATAGAGTCCTTACGTCTGGTTGGAAGTTAGGGGCCATGATTGAGTCCACTGCTCCTCTAAACACCATCTCAGACTGATTTTAAAGTTGCAGTAGGCAGAAAGGTTTTGGCATCATTGGGCAAAAAAATTCCATAATAACCTTTTAGCATATTGTAATTCAAGTGTTCTGCAACTTCTGCACCTCCTCACGGTTCTGTTTTCAGGCTTTAAAACATCTAGCCTGTGACGGGAGACTTTGGCCAATCACAGGTCATTTCAGAGAGAGAGAGCGTTCCTATTGGCTGTGCTCCAGCTGGTGGGCGGTTCTTAGTATTTCCTCAACAGATCTCAACATGGCTTCCGTGTCACAAACTTTCTCATTTTACAGCTAAACAGTACACTACAAGATGTTTCTGTAAACATTTTATGCCAGAAATAGTTATTACAGTAACAGGATATTGATTCATATTTGATCAGCGCTGCCTAGTTTGACCGTTTGGTCGGAGTTTACGAGTGATTGACAGCTGCTCAGAGACGGTAAGGCTCCAGCTTGGCTCTGATTGGTTGTTTTCCTCCGGTCTGTGAAATCGGAGGACACCGGAGGACACAGAGGCACATGATTTTTTTTTTAAGATTACCTGTCTCATGCACTACTGTCAGGTTTTATAAAAATAAAAAAAAAATTTTAATCATATTTCCTCTATTTCTACCCACTGCTGCTTTAATTTGCCTGTATGGGAGCAGAAGTGTGGGAATAACAAAGGAGAAAAAAAGTAGGAGAGTAAAAAAGGCGGGAAACAGAGAGGAAGGGTGCAGGAGGAGTTTGATGTATGAGAAAAATACTTGACTGTGCACACGCTACAATGCAAGCACAGTACACACACACACACACACACACACACACACACACATAGATTGAAAGGTTGCCGAACATGCACCCGTCAGCTTGTTTTTCGGAGCTGCAGGTGCAGTGTCCAGCTGCAGCCCTGCCATGCATGCCAGCGGCCTGAATCATTTCCCCCCCTTCCAGAGGAAGAGGAGCCGTCGAAGCATATGGACACCATAACAGCAGGACAGGAGGAGAACAGTGGAGAAGAGAGAGAGAGAGCAGGAGAAGGAAGGAGAGGTGTATTTGACGGGGGAGAAGTGAAGTGGTGCAGAATGTAGTGAAAAGAAGAAAAAAAAGGGTTAGTAGTGCAGGATTTCCATTTCCCTGCTGCTACGCCATGTTACAGCAAAGCCTTAAAACTGTGGACACAGACCAGAAGCTTGAAGAGAGGGTGGAGGAAGTGGAGGGGATAAGAAGGAGGGAGGGAGGGAGGGAGAGCAGAGGAGGAGGTGCAAAGGAAGAGTAGTTTGAGGAGAGCAAAATCATTGTGAGTTTTTTTGTGGCCTCTGTTTCTCGCTCTCGAAAGAAAGAAAAAGGGGTGAGAGAGGCTTAAAAAAAGGGTTTAAAGAGAGAGAGAGAGAGAGTGGGAGATTGGGTGTGGAGGAGGGGGGGCAGGGAAACTCAGGCCACACACATAGATTTCCAGTCCGGAGGGTGCGTCAGTCAGTCAGGCCTGTGGTCTGCTGTATGTGTCCAAGTTTATCCACACCACTATTACACCACCATTAGTCATGGCATCTGATGACATGGGCTAATATACGTCTCTCACTCGCTCATCCAGCTCTAAAGGACCTTTTAAAGGGTCATACACCCCATTTTTTATATTTCCCTATCTCACCTTACATCGTCCGACTTTGTGTCTGCGTGGAGCACGGAGAGGAGTCTGTCTGGAGCCTGAGGAATGGACACACACACAGTCAGACACCCACAGACAGACGGGTCGCAGGGGATTCTTTGTCAGAGTAGTTGCAGGGTGGTCTGGTTCTATAAGTGTCACGACGTAGACTCATCTCTCTTCATGTGGTTTGTATGCGAGGACTTGAGTAACTTTGTGTGTGTCCTGGAACTCCAATATGTCATCCTATTCAGACTTGAGCACAATGCAGCAAGCAAGCCGCTTCAAACGTTTGTTTTTAGGATTTAACTGGAACATTTGCAGCTCTAGAAATTGGTCACATCATGAAACAAGACAAAGGTTGTGTCCGAAATCACTCCCTGTGTGTCAACATGTAGTATGATGTTACTAAACTGTATATTACTATACTATATTACCACTCTGATGGGCGAATTAAAAAAGAATGGATTGTGCATCACTTGCAACTGCTATCTGCCCAGTCTCCAGATTCGATTCACAAAAGATATTGCACTAATGATATTACAGCGCCAACGCGCCCATAAAGTTTTGCAGCTGAGTGCAATTTCCCCCTTTTTTTGCATCTGATCGCAATTATTCATGTGGCAAAGTATAAATGTTGCCTTTACGCCAAGAACACCGTAGGCAGAACAATAGGGGAGAGAAAAAGAAAAATACGTTTTTCAGACCGCAGGGGTCAGGTGCTGGCCGCCGAGATGCAGAGGCATTCCTCAAAACTTCAGGCAAGGAATATAAACGTGACAGAGAGAAACCCTATTTGGGATTTAATATCCCACTCTGTCAGTATAAATGCACTTCAGTTCCAGCCAACTCTCTGAAGACACTAATAATTTCACTGTAACTGCGTTTGGCTGTTAGTGTTGATCTTTGTGAATTGGACTGTTTTTGCTATGAGGCTCATTTCCATAGAAAGGGAATATATTACTTAATTTAAATATGTGCAAATAGCACAGGAGCACCGAGGCGCTGTCGCTTGGCAGCACAGTCAGGGTTGCATTTAACCCTTTGCTGGTGCTTTGAGAATTACATGGTTTCTTTTTGTCTTATATGTGCAGATTTAGCGGCCACAAAAGCCGCACAATCCTTTTGTGTACTCGCCCCTGAGTGTGAAATTTATACACCGTACAGTAAAAATAGTGTCCCTATGGCATGTACCCTTTTTACTAACAATCCCACAATGTCACATTTTATATATGAAAAAATGACCGTTGTGTACTCTACGCCTGTCAGTGATGATGCAAAATGACAATGATTCATGTGTCTATTACATAGGAGGTGGTGAATGAGTGAATTTAGTTAGTGATTTCGAACACAGCTTGAGAGTTAAAGGTATAGTGTGTAGGATTTGGCAGCATCTAGTGGTGTGGTTGCAGATTGCAACCAACTGAGTACCCCTCCACTCACTCCAAAACTGCGGTAACGTGAGTACAAAACCGTGGTAACGCAATTCGCCTTGCTCAGAGGCCATCCTTACCATAATAACACTACTTTAGGAGCAACGGAAGTCAGAAGGTGGCTGGCGGTAACACGGTTTTACACTCTACAGCTCACGTTACCGCAGTTTCACAAGCGTGCCGGAGAACTATGGTGGACTTCAGGTAAAGTAAAAACACTAAACACTCTCTCTAGAGCCAGTGTTTGGTTCGTCTGTTCTGGGCTACTGTAGAAACATGACAGAGCAACATGGCGGACACTGTGAAGAGGACCCGCTCCCTATGTAGATATGAGCTAACGAAAACACAACGATTCTTAGTTTCAGGTGATTATACACTAATGAAAACATAGTTATGAATATTATATTCCATTTCTGCAAATAGATCCCCCGAAATGTTACACGCTGTTCCTTTAACAGCCAGCTGGCGGCTCTGTGAAGCTATAGCCTACTTAAGAACAGCACTACTTTACGCTCACAATGACAATACTAACGTGCTGATGTTTAGCAGGTATAATGTTTACCATATGCACCATCTTAATTATGGTATTTGATTGGTCCACCACCAAAGTGATAGACATATCCTTAAAGCCATGCTTCTATGGCTAAAATGCCTGTTTGTTTTGAACATACACATATTTTTCTATGTCTGACAACATCCATGTGCACACAGGCACGTTCACTGTGCTCTCTCCTTCACCTTTCACCCTCCCTCTCTCAGCGTCCCCGCTAGCTTTCCAACATTAACAATGTGACTGCCAATCAGAGTCCACAACAATCCTAATATCTTTTCCTGTAAAGTCTACCATCTGCTGAAAAGATACTCCAGATGAAATGTGATCCGCTCATACCTGCGATGGCGCTCACTCCGGCACACTTGTAGTTTTACAGTGGCCAGCGTGACATAAAACAGCTTGACTGACAATTACCGCTCGCTATAAAGGGGGAGATTATACAGTAACGCGTGGTTTTCACATTAACATGAGGCTTGCGTCGGAGCGTGTGTGCGTTTTATGGCTTTTTCGTTTGTATGCATAAGAAATCAGGGATTATCTTGCCACTAATGTGTTGACTATACAGTGATTTCATCTATTGTGCATTTTTTAAAAACAGAACTAATGTGCAGACATGCAGAGCGTACCCAGTGTGTTGAGAGAGTGGTGCTATTTGCAGAGAGAAAAAAAAAATTGCCTGACAACTGTACGCGCTGCCTGTGAGTAATGTTGCCATGAGGAAGTACGCCCATACAAATAGGCTCTGTCTTTAAGCTGTCACTCAGCCATTCATCACCCCGTGTATTTATTCCCGAGGATTAGAAATGCTTATCTCTTGGTGGTCGTGTTTATTTTCCTCTATAGAGGGCTTTTAGCTGCTGTCAACTGTGTGCATTCAGGATGATCTACACCTCCACTCAGGTGTATTTGCCTACTTCTCTGTATGCTTTAAATCTTCCTCTGATTTGGGATGATAATGAGCTGGAAAAAGGCCACAATTCAACCGTATTTGACGTGTATTTTTGGACAAGTAATACTGTACATTTTGTTCGAGCAACCTTGAAACTTTCCACAGCTTCCTCGCACATCCTGCCAAGATACTATCAACTCTCTGAAGATATGCAGTATATTGCTTCGCTCCGAATGTCGTATCTTTACTGTAATACTTTGGCTCATGCTGTTCTCCACTTACGATGACATGCTATGATGAGAAAAAAAAAGTTTTATTTCGGTCCTCTTCATTTTCCACTTCAGCCGGTCTTCTCGGTGATTTGTACTCCTGCAGGTTTTGAACCGGCATAAGTCTGGAAAGTTCTTTTTTCCCCCACCGGTGCAGATGGTGGATGGTGTTGAATCAATTATTGTAGGTCAAAGACAAAGGTTTTACTACCCCACAGCGAAGTGATTCAGACCCATGGTTTAAATACTGAAAATCCATTATTATAAAAATGAAGGACTGAAATATATGCGACATGTATTCACTTCAGATGATTTGACAAGTTCAGAAAAGAGAGAAGGAGGAACAGTAAAAGTTTGGCAAGGAGCTCCCACGCACATGGCAAATACATCGGAGTGTACTGTAATAAAAAGAAGGCGTGTGTGTGTGTCTTTGTACTGCTAAACTGCTAAAACAAATGATTCTTGCCACATTGATACAGGCATTCACATGCAGAAATGTGTCCAATCTAGTTTGAAAGTAATTCTACTAAACATATGTGACAATTTGTCAAGTTGTTTGTGCCGACCGTTGCCTCAAATCACCTAAAGCATCATGGAAAAGAACTTGACAGTTTATTTTCAGGCTCTGACTCCATAGTGCTTGCAACATGTCACACGTTTCAGTCGTCAAATAAAGATAGCACCATTTTTGGCTGACGACAGACGCCACGGTAGACATAATGTACTGTATGCACAGTTCACACGAGGTAGCCGGGCCTCGTTTTGATAAATGTGGGAAAAGGGGAAGTGGCCGGGCCGTGTGTTATCTTATCTGTGTACCGTCCAAGCCACTGAATGTGCTGTGTCCTGGGAGTGACAAGCACAGTTGTGTGTGTGGTAGCTGGCAGCCGCCTCGGGCCTGTTTCTCTTTACTACAGGGAGAGTCTGAGAGACAGTGCGGAGGTTTAAACTAATTCTCCCCAGGATGTTCCACTGCGCCGGGAGTTGATATGTACAAAACTGTCCGGAGAGAGAAAAGAAAATGTTGAAAAGGGAAAGTACAGTGTAATTGCACTTAGCTCATAAGCTGGTATTTGGCTGCGGAGCAAAGGCGAAGACATTTAATGACTACAGGCCAGAGACATTTAATGAAATCCTCTGAATGACATATGGGTCAATTTGGCTGCAATAACCCTTGAACATTTTGTTCCAAAATGAGATATCCATTATTGGAAAAAGGTGAAACTTTGTCTTGCCAAACAGCACACAATGAAAAAAACATCCATTGACAAAAAACACTTCTACATGTTGGATTCTCTTTATTCTAGAAACAGTGATTAATGACTTTTCCCCCGAAAGTCTTTTTCCCTCTATAAAATAAATGTATTGCATCTTGGAAGTGGACCATTTTCTGCTGCTGCAAAGGTAACATTTCCACTCTGGCCAAACCTTTTCAAACGTTGGACTTCAGTTTGAACAAGTTGATTGATTGACTTATGGACTCTTGCCAGCGTGTCCTCATTTGAACTGTCTGAATCAGAAAGGCCTCCACTGTGGTGGGAGATAAACTCGGCTCTCTCCAAAACCGCAGCAGGTGGCCTGCGTTTGGGTCGTACACTAGCTCAGTGTCGAGTTACCTCCTTATACACATGTTATCAATTAGTATAGATCCTCAGCTTGGTGGAGAGGATTGCTCATAGCTTTCTCTCTTCCAACCCCAAAGATATGAAGAGAGACAACAACAGAACCTGGCCCGACATGCAAAAATGCAGTTTACATTTCAGCAGCTCTTATAATCAGTTAGGTGTTGAAATTTTAAATAAACCGGAGAGCGGGTGGTCTAGTTGTCATAGCAACCATCAGAGATATCCATTAGTGATGAATTGACTATGAATGAATGTTTGCATGAATAACATCCATGCAACTGTGTGAAATAATGCAAGGCCACAGGTGGAGAACAGTAGGGCATGCAGATGAATTCCTGAGAAGTGAGGCAGGCGTCTGAAGACCCTGGAATCTGACTGGACCGTTCAGAGAAGGAAAAAAAAGGCTGTGCTTCCCAAAATCGTCCGTCACTTAGTCTCATTCAGAAATATGTCTGGGACCAGTCCTATGCGAAACACTTGTACAAACACACTCTGTCCTTTTATACGTCTTGGCTGTCGGTGGCTCAAAGAGCTTGCCTCCGGGGAAGGGGTCTCCTTCCAGTCAGTTTCCATTCAGAGGGAACCAAAATACATCCTGACCTGGCTACGGAGACTGTGACATTTCAGACGATGTGTACGCAAGAGAGACAGATGCACAAGCAATGTGTGAGCCTTTTATTGCAAAAGTAGGTGGTAGCAAAGCAATACACGCCTGAGAAATTAAACAGTGAATGTTGTTTCAGCTCTCAAAGCAAAGTCCAACAAACTCCTGCTTTGTATAATTCAGATCCTCTTGCCTTCCTGTGTGTGGCCTGATGTCGAAGGAGCTCCTGGTCTACTTTGATGTGACCACAATTGTGTAAAATACTCTTCCAGGTAAACAACTGTTCCAGTTACTGTTCTTCCAGGAACATTATTCAGGTGCGCAATATAGGACGAAAAATTTAGCTTGGATCGTCTTAAGCCCCATATAACCATCTGACACCGGTATGTTGTAATAGTTTGACATGTCCACACCCAAATCATTGCAAGGCAAACTGAAGCAGTCTCAACAAACTTGAACAGTTCAAACCGTCATGCCAACTCGTCACATACAGTCGCTTTGTCACGCCCCTTGGCATCACTTTATTTTTGGCATCAAAACCGCTATTAGTTACCCTCGGCGTCACTTTAAGATTTTGCAAAAACAACAACTATACAGTAGGTAAGGTTAGGAAAGAACTACATGGTTGGGGTTACAACTACTACGAACACTGGACACGAACAAACACCTTTCCGAACACACAATTTCACACGTGAGAACGCACAGGACATGAACATCGATCTCCTGGATTAAAGCCCTCCGCCTCCCCTTCTGCCCACCCGGTGCGTGTCTTTTCGCTCTTTAAACTACGTCACCACAGTCACTCCCGGCGGACTTTCTTGGAGCGTTTATTGTTGCCGCAGATGGGTTTACACTATAGTTAATGGAACGCTCGGTGCGCTGAAGGGTGCCTTTGTGCGGCGGTACTGAACGTCGACGGCCGTGACAAAGCCTCGGTATTTGACGCCCTGGGAATGAAAACGGGCTGGCTGTCCACATACTTTGAAGTTCTAGAACTTCGAGAACATGAGATTTGCTATTCATGGGTCTAATGACAAATTCTTTAGCATTTTATCACATACTTGGTTAACCAGTTGTAAAGGTATTAATCTTCTGTCAAACCACTTGAAAATGTGACTTCATTTTGTTAATCTTGTTTATGTTATCATCCCTTGGTTATTTTTGCCTTTTATGATTTTTTTTATTGTGAATTTGATCATATTCTATTTTACTTTATTTTAATTTTGTATCTTTATTTTTAGCAAACAGGAATATGTGATTATCATATTACTGATACTGAAACCAAATAAACAACCTCCATCATATGTGACGCACCCTCTTTAATCCGCATCCGGCGATACTTTGTCAGCTTGTCTTTGCTTTGGCACCATCTCTACGAATTCTGGTGCATTTTTTTCATTCTCATGCCCCAACTCGTTCTCCCGCCCAAACTCATACATGGTACAGACAAGCCAATTTGCCAAGTTGCCAACACCTTTAGTCTCAGCTAACTGGAAAGCACCCGCTCATTTCAGTACCTTCTAGCAGCACTTTATCAGTGTGATCTGTCACGCCAATAATCCTACAAAACACAAAGTGGTGCCAAGTCATGTGATATGTGTTTGCTCTTTGACACTCACGGGGTGCACAACCCAGTCACCAGAATAAAATGTTGCCATTGTCCATTTCTGCAAAACACGGATACGTTGAATCTTGACGTGTCTGAACCAAAAATATGTTTCATATCAACATTAAACTAGTTTAGGCAACAAAACTACTTGGTTAGGTTTAGTAAAAGATAATGTTTTAGGTTAAAATGAGTACATTACTTTTGGGACACTGGTTAGCTGGGTGAAAGTCCCGTGTTTGACCCAGCTATCCACCCCAACCCTCCTCCCTATGCGGACTTACACAGACATAAGCGGACTTTCATTAAACGTATTTGTAATATGTCAAATCCAAGCGTAATCCAGGAGATAATACGTTCCCTCGAAATGTAATTTACAATGCAGTTTCGTACTGTAACTTTTAGGAGACCAGTCTGGCAGTGCAACAGAACACTACATGGGAAAAGTTGCATTTTAATGAAAACAAAAGAAAGGGGGGGAAAACAAAAAAACATTAATTTGACAATAAAAAAATATTATTTGTAAGCAAAATACCACAGTAATCAAATTTACATATACCACAGGTGGTATGTATAGTGCTGGGGGCACTTCACGTACCACCTGTGGTACTGCATGTGTATAACAGTTGGAGAACCGCTGCAGAAGATAAATTAAGCAACTGAACACTGCAGACCTTCATTTTTTGGAGCCGATTTGCCGGATTGGCCAAACCCAATACAGGCGTAAATAACGCCAATTGTGTTTTATTGCCATTAAATCCAGATGTTGGGTTATGGGAGCATTCGGGGTAACAGGTAGGGCCTGCAGCCTCGTCAGGAACTCTCTAAATCCCCCAGCTCTCGGCGCTGGTCCTGATACAGCTCATTAAACTGTGATTATGCTGCTCCCAAGGGTTTGGGCCCAGGACCAGCTCATTATAAAGGCAACAGAAAACAGAGCTCGCAGAATGAATCGTAATAACGCCTCCAATCACTATCATCTGCTAGTTTGTCTCAAAACTGAAAGTTTCACATTGAAATTTAAGAAATTCTCATGTTGTGTGACACATTTAACAGGAAACCAAAGCTTTATAAGAAAAGGAACCTGATTGTGCCATAGTGTGCTACAGGCTATTAGCATCAGAATTAGCGGTTGGTTGACCCCACACGCCCTCCCAACCACGGCTCCACCTCTCACATACTGCAGGCAGTTACAGGGGATCTGGTAGGACTGGTCAAATTAACCTGACCCTATCAAGAACAGATTTTAAAACGCAGGTGTTTGAGAGGAAATGTCAGGGAGGTCCAGTTCTCACATGAGGCTTTTAATCAGGGTGCTTCATCACTTCTTGGCAAAAATTACACTCAAAGGCGCTTATTAAGTTAATTTCATACAAAGCAGCTGTTAATTTATACTGGTCAATGTTCTGCTTAAGTTGAGACATCTAACTCTTGTTAATTGTACAGTATATAAACATATCACATGTGATTGTTGTAGTAGCTATCGTAGGGTTTTAAAGAAAATTACTACCTTCTTCAAAATGACCTTGTAAAAGTACGCTCACCACAAAGTGTTTTTGACTCTTGTATATATCAAATTTGATTGCCTGTCATTGTTATTTATGTTCAGTGTTATTGTTTTGGCATTTTGTGCTCTTTAAAGGAATACTTTGACATTTTGGGAAGTACACTTTCTTGCTGAGAGTGAGATGAGAAGATCAATATCAATCTTCTCCTCCCGATTCGACTGTTATCAGGCCATTAAATAGGCGTTATCGGTTGCTATAAGCACCATAGAAGTGGATCAGTAGGGGCCTACTACGCCTACTACATTGAAAAAGTGAAAGCGAAACTTAAAAGAAGGACGTTCTAACACGTTGTAAAACTGAATGAAATGTGACATTTTGAACACAAACAAAAAGGCTTCTTTAGGTTGACGCAACAAAACTACAACTTTTTTAGGTTTAGGCAACAAAAACAGTTACGTTTATGGAAAAACATTGTACTTTGGCTTAAAATAACTAAGCTCCAAAAGTAAAAGCCAAACTTAATGTTTGTGAACACAAAGAACTACACGTTGTTGGTCTCACATGAGATGCGAACCCCAGCCTACTGGCTGAAAACCTGTGTTTTGTGTCCCATTAATCGCCCCGACCTCCACTTGTTATGGAGTTTCACGCTGTCTATACTACAGTGCCTGACTTCAGCTTCTGCTCCTGTCATAATTACTACAGTCGCTAAGTCGCTGTTGTGTTCTTTTGTACCTGTTTTCGGTGATTTACAACGAGAATAGATGATGAAATCTACTATTGGGTGTAGTAGGCCCCTATTGACCCTCATCTATGGTGCTTATAGCGACTATTTAATAGCCTGACAACAGTCTAATTGGCAGAAATGTCGACTAAAGCAACTAAACCAAAAAATTAAAACTGAACAAAAATGACAGCAAACACAATTGATCTGTTAAAGATGGAAAGAAATACATAAGATGTAACATTAATCACTCAAACACATGGTTACTCAGGCTCCATTTCACTACTCCACAAGTTGCACTGACACCACTTCACTGCCATTAATCATCATCATTTCAACAATCTTTCTCTCTCTCTGTGTGTCTGTACCTCTGTTCACCTACTCCTGCTCGGTATTTCAAGCAGACAAAGATTAGAAGTGGTGTCAAGTATCCGGCTCTACGTCTGGCAGTGTAACCTTCCTCCCGTGTTCTGACAGTCATTAATGAGGGCAGATAATGCAGCGACGGAGAGTGTTAATGCCTCTAACGGAGAGCACGTCCAAATGTATGCCAAAACAAGCATTCTTTGTGAAGAGAGGACAGGATGTTACTGTAATACCTTTGACCGGTGCCAGACTGTGGGGATTGGCCTCGGTGATAGATGAGTGCAGTGGATGCCAGGCTGAATACCAAGACCGTGAATTTACAGACAACGCAGACAGAGGAAACAATGGCTTTAACAGATACCGATAAAACCTTGACAAGCTGACTTTTCAATGGAGATACTTCACTATATTATAAATGTAATTAAACCCTGTCAGTCATTTCAGTCTTGTGTCAAAATAAGCTAACATGTGGCATCATCTAGCGCCATCATCGGGTCAAAAGCCAACAACACATAACACCGAAGAGGCTCTATAACAAAGGCGACGCATTATAAGCTCTGCCAATGGTTTGAGATGGTAAACACTTCCTGTCTCCTAAGTGGGCGTGGTCATGAAGTGTTCTCCCATCCCCCCACCTCGCTTGGAAGAATGAAAAAATGTGCATGATGCATTTTTATTTCATTCTGCTAACATTAGATATTTACACAGCTAACAGCCACATTTAGCATTACGAAAATTTGTTAGCTAAGACGTTAGCTAACGTTAGTTGCCAGGTTCTGATTTGTTGAATGTTCGGAAGAGATGTGGCTCGTGAAAAATGGGTCCAATATTTACTTTGGTGACTTCTCCCATTTGAGTTAATAGACTCAGCTAGTCTCATAAAGGGGGCGGGGCATAATGAAACCATGTGACACAGATACAGGAAATGGACTCTCAGTGCGCCGTCTCCTTTCTGAACTGTCTCTGATAACATACACTAACATGCGACCCTAAGATAATGAACATGGTTAACATTATATTTGCTAAAGTTCGCATGTTAACATTGCCATTGTGGCTGGTAGCATACTGATGTTAGCATTTTAGCTCGACATTTAGCCTCAAAGAGCTGCTAGCATACCAGGGAATTCTTTTTGTGCTTTTAATATAAGTAAGGTGCCAGAGTGTACTAAAGAAACATCAAAATAGATTAATAGAGCTTGTTTATAAAAAAGGAAGTGCCAGGAGGAGGATTCCCTGGACTCCACCCAACAGAGGTTCTATATTTATCTGTCATATAGGCCTAGTATCAATCCTTGTGCCAAGTTAATTTAGTTAACAAGTTAAAGGTGCAGTATGTAGGATTTGGTGGCATCTAGCGGTGAGGTTGCAGGTTGCAACTAACTGAAACTTTTCCCGTGTGCCAAGCGTGTAGGAGAACTATGATGGCCGACATGAAAATGTGAAACAAAAAATGGCCATCTCTAGAGCCAGTGTTTAGTTTGTCCCTTCTGGGCTACTGTAGAAACATGGCGGTCATCAGTTACATTGCGCTTGTGTTATACCCTATGGTCTTAATGCTCAGGCTGAACAGAATCCTTAAAAAAAACCTGATTCCAGATCATGATCCGGATTGCCACCAAAATCTAATGGATTGTTCATTGTGCTACAGTCCACCCGTCCAAAAAATTTCATCTTTTGGAGTAATCCTGCTAACAGACAAACAAACAAACCAACATCGGTTTGGCCTTGGCGGAGGCAAATATTATTATCGTTTGTTTGTTAGCTGGCCCCTGGCTTCCTGTTATTTTGCAAAATGCCCCCCGGGCAAAGTGAGTTGAGTATCCCTGCTGTAGACTCTCAGTCTTGTTCAAAGTAAGGACACCATGACCAAATGCTTAAAATGTATTGAATGAATTTACTAGCCTACTAGTCTTAGTTTTATCTAAAATTACTACATATTTATTTTACTACATATTTACAAAGACCTCCCACTGGTGTATTTTAATTCAGGTGTTCCCTCTAAGAACTTGAGTACATCTACAGTATGACCCCAATGCAGCAATTCCTCCCTTCTGTTTTTCTGTTTAATTGATAGTCAGGCCAAGTAGTTTTATTAATGTGTTTCTGCACTAAAGTGAGACAGGAAGAGGAGAAAATGTAGGGGCATGACACAGGCCAGATTTAAATTGCACACAGCACTGCGGTCACATACCATACATGCCAGCCTGCTTGAGTAACCAGGACACCAGAGCCTTAAAAATGAGAAGTTCTTTAACTGAGACAGAGTGAAATATGAACGATACTGTAGAGCTGAGATGCAGGACAGAAGCCCTGAGCTGCACTCCACCTCGTTCTGGAGAGAGCTCGTGTGTCATGTTCTCCGGGCTTCGACTCAAGTGTTATACAGTGCTGGATGTACACCATGAAAGGGTGGTAACCGTCGTCCTGTTAACAAAACCGAGTCTGTGCACCGGATGTGTTTATTTTAAAATCTCCAGTAATTACTTAACTATGCCTTAAAGATACGCTCGACAGAAGAAGAATGCTGTGTGTATATTTAGAGTAAATGCTGGGATAGTTACAGTCAAAACACTATATAGCAGCGCTAATACACCAATGACATTAAAATGAACGGCTTCCTGGCACTAATGTGCTGGAAAGTCATTCAAGGGAGACCTCGGCACTCATTTTCTATTAACGTTACACAGAACATTTTCAGATCTGCGCTGTTGAGGGCTGCGGTTGGTGTGCCATCGGGAGAGCTTTCAAACAATGGACAGAAGGGGTTTCCGTTGCTTTATGATGGAGAACCTGAGCCGTGGCCGCCTGCCATTTGCAGCGTAGCGACGGGCCGCAGTTAAGAGGAAGGAGCTGGCAGCATGCGCAGAAATGTAAGGGCACACGCTCAGATGAGAAGGCGCACACGTCACTTTGATCTTCAAAGCGGTTTGATGTTCTTGCTGAAAGGACAGAATAATCTGATCCTGTGGTGTGTTTTAGCCATTAGAGGTGAGGCCAGGGAGATGACTTTAACAGTGAAGATGGCTACAAAAAAAGGACAGAAACATGGATTTCCATTGTAATTAATTAAGTTTTATTTAAAGGAAATCTCGGTGACAGACTAACACTGTAAGTAAACCTAACAGCTAAACATTTCTTTTGAAATTTGTGGTGAGGCTCTTGAAATGACGTGTTCAACCCAATCAAGTGGTTTCAGTGCAGCTCAAAGAACAGTGAAGTGAAAAAGCCTCTCTCTCTCTCTCTCTCTCTCTCTCTCTCTCTCTCTCTCTCTCTCTCTCGGAGGGAAGCTTGTTTTTTTGCAATATTGTGACTGACTTATCACGGGAGGTCCAGACTTCTGCCATATGCCGAGCCTCGCAGGTGCAGGAAGCTGACAGCTCTAAACACTGGGCACATTTTGGGTCTATCACACGCCGCCTTTTGATACTTGACCCAAAGTATGTTGACTTAAAAGGCTTGTTGCATTGTCTGTGAAGTTTTTTGAGCATTCAGTTGAACAGGAGGCCAATTACTTTCCACCACGCAAATGTCTGTGTAACCAAACAGCAGCAAGGGTCAGGGGGTTCCTCACTGATTCCTCACTCTATGAATGGGCTGCAACATATTCTTCCCAGCACATTAAAGGTCTTATTGATAACATTTCTATGTAGACAAATAATAATAAAAAAAATACATCCACAGAGCTTTTAGAAAGGTACCGCATAAAAGTATGGCTTATCATGAAAACAAATCCTGATTGTGAATGAATCATTTTTTAAATTTTGGCAGGTCCAAAATGAATGAATGAAAACGGATAAATGGCTGGCATGAGGAGCTGCAAAAGTCTAGTTTTCTCTGAGACCACTTGAATTACAATATGCTGAAAGGTTATTATGGAATTTTTTCCCAATGATGCAAAAAATATTCTGCCTACTGCCACTTTAAGTTGACTTCTTTGCACCATCTTTTCAATAGCAAAAACGCTTAATTGATTTTGATTAAACGCAGATGACTGTTGTATTGTTTATAGATTTTCTAAATCTGAAGTTGCAATGAAATCAAGTGAACTTTTTCCCATCCAGCTGGCATGTTTTTCAGAAAAGTAAGAAAACTGGGCGAGATGTACATTTTTTTCAAAGTGGAAGCTCTTCAAGTCAACGTCTCAAAGAATACTGAAAGAAAACTATTTGAACCATATGATGCAAAAAATTAATACACATTTTTTCTCTCTCTGTGCAGCTGTGCATGCTGATTAAAAACACTTTTTGTTCCCTTTGAACATTTTTGGAGTGATTAAAAACATGAAACTGGAATCTTAAGTTTGAATCTGAAACCCAATCTCTGAAAAAAAAAAAAAGTGGAGGCTGCAGAATGTAATAAACAGTAAAGGTTTGAAACAAGGCTACTCTGACAAATATTGTCTTTGGACGGCAGCCAGATTCTTGTGCCGATGACTCTGTGCCAGAGGCAAAACTCATCCAAGTACTCTCAAGTGGGCCTGAGTGTTGTTTTGGAGTTTGAGGCAAAAGAGAATAGGCCAATGGCTCCCTGTGGGATAAACTATTATAATCCACTCAACACAAAAACACAGAACAGCCCAAATCTGTGTTTCTTCAAAATGTACTCTGAACAGACATAAGACAGATCAGGCTTTTGTTGAATCTTGATAGGCTGTATATGACTTGTGTTACGGTCCACATGCAGGTAATCCTACTTCAGCCCAAACTCATCTAGCTTGGCTTAGTCATTCATGTACTGTGTGCTGCCCCATTGTTGCACTAGATCCTGGCCTTTGTGTGCGCTTCAACTTTCACCAGAAGGGACTTTTTGGGTACTTTACGTGTGTGTGCGTACGTGCCAGAGTGTCTGGCGGCTTTCATACCATGCATAGTTGCATTTAGAAAGCTCGGGAAGTACCATGCTTTTACAAAGTGCATGCATACTTCTTTGCATAATTTAAATGTAAAAATGTGCCCAAGTTTAGATTTTATCATGCTGTCTAAAAATATTGTATTCTGATTAGATTGTACTTCAGGGACTTCTCAGAGGACGGTTTAGATTCCACAACTTTACGAAATATAGAAAATTTGCACGCAAACTTACAATTTAAATTTTGTTTTTGTTTTTCTTGTCTGTTTCCTTTAATCTTCATGAATGGTAGTTAAATCTGAAAGTGATAAGAGTGCATTAACGAACTATCCCTTAGATTATATTAAAGGAACAGATTGACATTTTGGGAAATACCATTATTCGCTTTCTTGCTGAGAGTTGGATGAGAAGATTGACACCACTGTCATGTCTGAATGCTAAATATGTAGCTGAAGTCAGCGGGCGATTAGCTTAGCTTAGCATGAAAAACAAAAGCGGGGGGAAACAGCTAGCCTTAACTATTCGATGGTCAATGCCTAACCTCAACCATTCGAGGTCAATGTCTAACCTCAACCATTCGAGGTCAACGTCTAACCTCAACCATTCGATGGTCAATGCCTAACCTTAACTATTTGAGGTCAACGCCTAAGCTTAACTATTCGATGGTCAAGGCCTAACCTCAACCATTCGAGGTCAATGTCTAACCTCAACCATTCAAGGTCAATGTCTAACCTCAACCATTCGAGGTAAACGCCTGACCTCAACCATTCAAGGTCAACGCTTAACCTTAACTATTCAAGGTCAACGCCTATCCTTAACTATTCAAGGTCAATGCCTAACCTTAACTATTCAAGGTCAACGCCTATCCTTAACTATTCAAGGTCAATGCCTAACCTTAACCATTCGAAGTCAATGCCTAACCTTAACTGTTCAAGGTCAATGCCCAACCTTAAATATTCAAGGTCAATGCCTAACCTTAACTATTCAAGGTCAACGCCTATCCTTAACTATTCAAGGTCAATGCCTAACCTTAACTATTCAAGGTCAACGCCTATCCTTAACTATTCAAGGTCAATGCCTAACCTTAACCATTCGAAGTCAATGCCTAACCTTAACTGTTCAAGGTCAATGCCCAACCTTAAATATTCAAGGTCAATGCTTAACCTTATCCATCTTGCGAGAGAGCTTCTAGATACAACCCTGTGTTTGTGGTTTTACAAGGCGTTGTTGGTCGGGAGCAGTGGTGTCCTGGAGGCTCCGCTGGTTGCCTGGCAACCTCATGTTGACGACAAAACACCTAACACTATAGAGCGTGTTAATTGGTGAGCTTTAGAGATGCTGGTAGGCAGATTTGTTACCCTTGAAAAGATCCAGGCTAACTGTTTTCCATTGTTTACAGTCTTTGCGCTAAGCTAAGCTAAGCTAATCAGGTGCTGGCTGTAGCTCCATATTTAATGTACAGACATGAGAATAGTATTGATCATCTCATCTAACTCTCGGCAAGAAATCTCCTCCTTTATTTATTGTTTGTGACGATGTTGATAACTATAATGGCAGTAATGTAACTTACTGAACCCATCATAATAACATGGTTTGTGTGTGTGTGTAGTACAGCCCGAGAGGCCTCTGTCATCTTTCCCATGACCCACTGTCGTACAAGCACACAGTCACGTCTCAAGCTAAGGTATTTCCTCTGTCATTATTATCATTATTAATAATATTTCTTTTCATAGCAACCTGGTGAGGACCCCTGTGCTTGGCTGCATAGCTTGCATTTTTACACACAAGCTGTTTATACAGCTGCGTATCCTTCGGAGCCCCGATCGGGCCCAGTTGGGTAACGCAGATGTTTGGGTTCTGCCTGGTGCCATCTGGTAGCTCTGGCTCCCAGCAGAACTCAGCTGGACGTGGATTTCACGGTTGAAGAGGGGGGGGGCGGAAGGTAGATATGGTGTCAGAGAGATGAGAAGTGGACAGTGTGGGAAATGCCAGAAGAAGAGCAGGAGAAACAAGGGAAGAGAGAGGGAAGGAGGACGGAAGAGTGATGAGAAAGAGCAGAGAGCTGAGAAAATGAAAGGGGGCATTAGCTAAGACGTGATAGAGGAGGGGGGTTAAAGTGGTGAGAGAAGAGAAGAGAGATTTAGGTGTGTAAGGAGGCAGTAAGTGGATATAGGGCAGCAGTGGCAGCAGCATGGAGGGAAGGAAAAGTGGTAGTAGGGGGGAGACGGAGGGGTGGATGGTGGGAACTTAGCGTGTGAAACTGTGGGCATTAGGAAGCAGGAAACAGCAGGTCGCGGGGGACGCAGTGCAAGTGTTACACTCAGTTTTCTGGTGAAAAATGCCTCACACATGCTGTAATAATCATTTTCTCACTGACTTGAAAGATAACATGTTTTTTGTGTATGGTGAGTAAGATGTATAACTCATGCTTGATTGAAACCCATTAAACACACAGGCTATCACTTCCAGAATGCACGTATCAAAAGAACAGCGACAACTTTATAAGTACATCACACCAAACTTTGAGATGTAAGACACTACTGATGTCACATCATTACTGCCAAACCCCGGCCAGTTCCTGTTCCACTGTAGTTTTAATCTATAACACGACTCTACAGCCATGCTAGCAGCTCAGTGAGGCTGTCGGCTACTTAGGCACAACATTACTTTGCGATAAATGCTAACGTCAGCATGCTACAGCCCGTTCCCATTCCCAGGGCGTCAAATACCAACGCTTTGTCAGACCGCTGTTTGTGCCCCTTGTGAAACCAATGTGTTGTTTGTCTTTGAGTTCACAACGTTAAGTCTCATTTTCACTTCACAAATGTTGTAATTTTAAGCCAAACCATGATGTTTTTTCCTAAACCTAACTAAGTGGTTTTATTGCCTAAACTTAAACAAGTGTTTTTGTTTGAATTCACAACGTTAACCACGTGTTTACTGCGACCGTAGAGGAGCGTCATAGATTGATGTGTTGGGCTATCAAGTGCCGACGGCAAGGGGTCCTGACGAAGCATCAGTATGTTAAGAGTTGGGAAATGCTAACATGCTCACAGCATGGATTTATAAAGAGAACTGGATAGAGCGTTGGAGGCAAGGCCCTGTTCATTCCTATGAAAGTTGCTCAGTGGCGCATGATGCCAAAAAATCAGGCATGAAATTACCCAGATCTTGCCCATAGAGCAAGCACAGTTGCGCTTCCTTTAACCCCGCCTCCAACCGCTTGGTCTCGGCTCGTTCACATGAACAGCAATTCATTATGCCTAGGGGAATAACTCTGGAATCGGCTATTAGTGAATTTCACAACTTTTAGGACATAATGATTTAATAAGGGCTATTTAAAGGTACCTCAATACGAAATTTAGAGCATTTCTATTGCCTCCACACGGCTCTTAACATGGAGAAGGTGGCTAGCAGCTAACGGTGCTAAAAGCACAAACGGTGCAAACAATCACAACAGTGCTGAGAGAGCTAACAGTGTTAACTCTAGGTGGGCGCTACGCTTTCGCGATGAAGCGTGGGTCGGGACTGCATTATTAGCTCTAACAGTGTGAGTGCAGTGCGTCGCGGCAGCCGTTGGCTAGCCAGCGGGGCACAACGGAGAGACTCACATGCACTAAAATGCACACAGGGCTGGCCCGGCTATGTAACAAAGCACGGAGAAGACTTCATTCTCTGTTTACCATGTTCATCAACTTAATTTAGGATCAAGCAAAGTGTTTTGTTGATCCAACCAGCCGGCTTCCATGAATAAAGATATAAATATATATGAGTGGTACGTTATCATGGAACCAAGCATGTGGATTGGAAAACAGTGGCCACGGACTCAAGTTCATGACCTCAGGTAAAAATTGTCTGTGGGATATGCAAAATTATCCTCAAAACCTTTGCTATTTAACAAAAAAAGTAAAGTTATGTTAGCTACTTACTTTGGTGATCGTCTATGTAAAGATTTTATATGATGTAATTTGTGTTTGGGTATAGTTGTGCTTAATGTCACACAGGCTCCATTGGTGTTGGAGCAATCAGACAGACTAAAACCAAATTCATACAGAAATCTACTGAAGTTGTGTTAAGAGTTCATCACAATAACACGCGCCCAAAATGGCCAAAACATCGACTTTCCAAGCCTTTTGAACATAAAAAAGTAAATTCTTAACTGCTCTTGACTCATGAACTTTTACATCAGTGAACAAAAAATATTGCCAGAAACGTCACTGATCTGAGAACGGTTCTTCGCCATATTGAAAAGATTATACATTTTGATTGCAAACATGTTCCCAGCAGGATTCTGTTGAGTGAATTAGTCAGTCAATCAGCAAGGCTGTATACAGCTGTATCATGTTGAAAGAGGGTCAAAACTATGAAACATCTGGACAATTACTGCTCTCCAAGCTTTTGAACAACAATCATGTGACTTTGGCACGGAGAGGTCGGTGCCATCTGACTTGTCATACTTGTCTGAGGGTTCCATCTGGACCAAAAAACTATAGAAAAACATGATTATGCTGCATACAGTGCTTAGGAATATGTAATCAGTGCAGGATGGCCTGATGTTGGCCTTAGTGATTGTGATTTTCTCACAAATCCAACAGAAATAGTACCAAGATTTCTGGTATTTTTATGTAGGAATATTATTACACAAGACAGTTTGGAAAGTAAAAAAGCAGAAGATGTGGACAGAAAATTTCACTTCTTCTAACGGATTATTTTTTTTATATTATCACTCATATTTTGTCATAATCAAACCCATGCAGGGATCCAGCACATGCCAACTCTCCTTGAACTTTTTTGAAATTAGTTTGATTTCCTACCAGACAACAATTGGCCCACATGAGGAAATGGAGGTTGCCGCGACAGACACGTTAGAATGCCGTATCGGCCCACTCCATTTAAAAAGTCCATATACTGTCTGCGGCTCGTAGCCTTGGGCCACGTCGGTCCCTTCCTCCTTGCTGCCTTTCCTGTCTATGCCCCTGCCACTCTTTGATTCAGCTCAGCTGTAATAACAATAAATCAGAGGTTTACAGGTTGTTTGGGGTGGAGGGGAAGGAACGGGGGAGTAGAACTTTATTTCACTTAACCTGCATTTTGCTCTCCTTTTCAAAAATCAGAGTAGAAATAAACTACACGGGTAGACAATACAGTTACAGGACAATCATAAATCTTTCAAACGTAAAAATATACAGGAGTGGAGTTAAAGGAAGGACAAGCAGAGTCTGGAAGTCGGCGCGTGAGCGGGAAGTGGGAGACGTTATCCTCCCAGACGAGGGTGCGGTTTTATTGGAAGAGAATGACACACTTCATAGAAGCTTATCCTGTAGGAAACCTCCTTAAGAATTTTTTACAACCCCACAGGAAAAAATGACCATAATATAACCTGCAAGGTGTTGAGAGGGTTGATGATCGATACCGGTGACTCAGCTAGTGTGTTGACATTTATGGCTTTGAAAAGTCGCGTTCCAGATTGTGTTTCGGTTAATAAAAACTCATTCCCTTGGCGTTTCAGGACTCTGAGCCCCATCAACCCAACTGGATATCCCCATTTTCTACTTCCCATGGACTAAAGGAGCCACAACTGGTATTTGGTTTGCATCACATTGGTGGTTCTGGCTAAGCTGGGTTCAATCAACAGTGTGTGCAATGCCATTCAATGCAATGCAATTCACAAGCCATAATCTTGTGCAACTGGGCGCTACCAACATAGCTGATAGACATTTAAACCTCTCCAGGAGAGGAGGAATCTGATGTGGTGTTAAGGTGTAATTTGTCTCACTCTAACAGGTGCAACCGAGCAAACACTGTGGTGCCTTCAAATGAAACTCGTGACTCATGTGTTTACAACACGGGAAGTCGTGTACACGTTATGCCTGGCGTTCAAGCGGTTAAGTCGTGAGAACACTCGTTCATATGGACACTTCTCGTTAACACGGTAAACACGACCCCATTTGAAGGCACCACTAGAGATGCCAATCAAAGAATCTGTAGACACTCAAGAGGCTTATCAGCAAAAATAAGTGAAATCACCCGTGTGTGAGTGTGTGTGTTCCACAGGTTTGCAGGGCCTTTAACAGCTCAGTATATTTGACTTACTTTCTTATATAAAGGGTGAAAATGTCCTCTTTTGTCTCTCTTTTTCACATAGTTATACTCATTCAGTCACACAGCATGCATATTATCCAAACTAAGTGTGTACTTATCCTTAAGCGTGTATGATTTCATTATCGCAAGGTCAAATTAGGTTAAAGACAAACAAATATGTCTCATTTTGTATGTGTGTGAGAATGTTGTGCAAGCTGCTGTCAGATGTTTATTTTGCAGTTACTGATTACCAAAGATGTGTCCATGCAAGTGGACATTTGGCCTCCAGACTCAGCATGAAATATGTATTAAAATTGACATCAAGAATACGCATTTAGGAGAGTGTATATAAGTATTTAAGAAGATGTTTACTCCAGATATCCTCTCAGGGTTTAAACCTCTAGTTGGTGCTCCACTAGGGGGCAGTGCATTCCAGTCTGTTTGCCTGGTGCACGGTTACTGAGGTCAAGTGAAAAGGCTCCTACTTATTTCAAGAAAAGTGACATAACATCTACTCCAAACACGATTACATAGGATAAAGCAAGTTTTTTAAACTCTTTTTTTTTTTGTATTTGTACCCATGATGAGGATTGAATTGATGTATTTTTGGGTTCTAAATGTCTGCAGTCAGATAGGCCTGTTTATCTAACAGGAATCAGAGTGTACAGATTGCATCAAGCTGTGAAGATTAAGGGACATTGTGTAGTCTCTGCAGACAGAAGCCCTGAACTGAACCTAACCTTAGTCATGGTGCGACGCTGAATTTAAATGGGCTTTCCCCTCCTAACTGGAGTCATGTTTGGGTGGAACACTGCTTGGAAATGTGTTGCAAATGCAGTCAACTCACATCAAAATTGTGTTCTTTTATAGCAGCTTTACATCTCGATGTGTATTAAAAAGACTTTGAGCTTGGGTTTTTTCATGTCACAACAGAAAAAATTTGCAGGATCAAAACATCTTTCTCCCTCTCTCCCACTCTGTCTTTGCCACAGACAGTTAAAATTTTACTCCTTCTCTTCTCACAGAATCCCAAAACAAATCACCTCATAAAATCCAGACTCAGTTTGCCATATGTGAAAATGTATGGCTCCCACGGGTGCCCTGAAGGAAAATTACTGGCCGCAAGACAGCGATAGAAGATCCTTGTTTTCTTGCTTTTCCTCTCCGGAAAAAAAAAAAGAATGAGTGCATGTACTCAGTGGGACTGGATGTATTTTTTGATGTGGCTGGGTGGTGCTAGTCAGGCCTCGTTATCCACAGTGTCCTTCAGTCGGTAAACCTGTCAGAGTCGGGGAAGCACGTCAGCGCGTCAACGTCCTGCCAATCGTGACTACATCTCAATAAGGAAATGATGTTAAAAATGCTTTTTTTTCAAACAGGGAAGTGGTTTCTGGAGGGGATTTAGAAGTGAAAAACTCCATTTGCCAGTTTCAGTATTCAATATTTCCTCAGGACCCGGAGTGTAAACGTCATTGAAACTAAACATCCATCAGTTTGTTTTTTTGGTTACATTAGATATGGGGTGGAGGATGTATTGCAAACACTGCATGAAAAAGAAGCTAAATCCTCTTTGTAAACACTGCTGCAGTGGCTGCATGCCAATTGGCAGCACATGTCAAAACCTACATATATGACATGTTTAATATGTTTGTCATAGCCCTGTTTGTTTATTTTCAGTGGAACCGTGGTGTCTTCTTGTTGAAGCTGCTTGTCTGTGTTTGGCCTATGTTGTCATTATTTCAGACAGTTTCCCATTGCATATTACATAATCTTTATTTTTTCCTAGTCTCATACTATTTTAAAAGCTTTTACACTGTTTGACAGGCCTATTTTTTACCTCATGGTGGTAATTGACCCTAATATGAGCCAACTTTGTAGCAGTAATTAGGTTCCTTCAGAGTAAAAGTCCTAAGCCACTTAGATCACATTACATTTGCCGTGTCCATACATCCAGTATGACAAGCCTTCAGTTCCTTTTTGGTTTATAAAGTGCCATAAAGTCTCGTTTGATAGTTGCACTGCGTGCCATCTGTCTGTCATTCAGCCCCCAGGCAACCTCATATCAGCAACTCTCAATAATCTTCCTGTTCTGCTGAATCATTTCAGTCAGAACGCTGGAGTTGTATATAGAGTTGCTTCCTCTTAAGACAGTGAGTTCATACAGGCAAAAGGTCAATTAATTTCACACTTAGTTGTAATATTGTTTTTAGCGGAACCATACTGTAGCTAACTTACTGTCTTTATGACAAAGAAATACAAGAAACGAGGAGTAAAGGGTGCAGTCTTACTACTATTATCTATGTTTTGTTACCCAATTTAACAGTTTTCCCATCTGATGTTGTAATCTTGCCATCTTTTTCTCACAACATTGTAAAAGACATAGAAATTCTAAATAACAATTGAGGAGCTTTGCACATTTGCATGTGTTTGAAACTGTATGACAGCAAAAACGTACCATTTATGATCACATATACAATATAAACACACATGCACACTTGAGTGAGCCATTCAAACTCAGCTGTAATTGATCACCACTGCCATTTGTTATTAGAGTTTGATCCTCTGTAAGGTCAAAAGGTCAAAGGAGCAGTCGGATGTGGTGGGTGTAGTTTGCACATATCATTGATGGGGATGTTTGAGCAGTGTGACTCATGGGACACTTGATCTGTTGTAACTAGTGACAAGGATGTTTCAATACTGTACAAGCATTTACTACAACTAAATTATTAGGATAGAAAAAATTGTTTTCAATGCAAATATCTGTTAAAGTGGCAGTAGGTAGTATATTTTTGGCATCATTGGGCAAAAATTCCATTATGACCTTTCAGCATATTGTAATTCAAGTGTTCTGAGAGGTAACTAGACTTCTGCTCCCCCTCATGGCTCTGTTTTCAGGCTTTAAAAAATCTAAGCCGTGACAGGAGACTTTGACCAATCACAGGTCATTTCAGAGAGAGAGCATTCCTATTTAGCTTCCTAAAATAACTTTTTTTAATCATATTTGCTCCAATCTCACCTACTTCAGCTTTAACTGTCAGCTGTGCACATGTACAACTAGAGCTTATATGTTAAAGGTCACATATTATACTCCATTTAAACTAGTTATTATAGGTCTCAGACACCTCCAAACCATGTCTCTGTAGTTTTTTTTTCAAAAAAACAATCAGATCATGCATTCCAGCATGTCTCTATAACCTCTGTTTCAGCCCATTTCCAAAAGTGCTGATTTCTGTGTCTGTAGCCTCTGTCTCCTCCCACTCTGCTCTGATTGGTCAGCGTTTTCTGTCAATCAAACGTCCTCAACAACACAGCGTCACCCTCCCCGCCCCCCTCGCGGCCTGAGAGCAGGGAGAGAGAGGAGCTAGAATAGAGCTTATAAACCACTTTAAAGTTTATAAACCAGAAACTTCACCCAGCGCACGTTACCGGAGGAATCTGATCAGAAATCGGCGACACATGATGAACATCTGCGGTCCAGATTCCAGGTTTTCCTGACGGTTTCTCTCAGGTAAATAATACTATTTATATCTCTGTTAGTTAGCTCAGTGTTTACCTCATGCATCAACTCTGTAAACCGTAAACATACACTCTGTTTTACGTCTGTCTTTACAGATCCATCTGTGAGAAATGACCGACAGAATCATCCCAGAGGAGAGCAGACAGCTGAGAGCAGACAGCTGTGGGCAGATGGGAGATACAGAGCTAACCCGTTAGCATGTAGCTACATGCTAACGGGTTAGCTCTGTTTACATGGAGATACAGAGCTAACCCGGTAGCATGTAGCTAACCCGGTAGCATGTAGCTACATGCTACCGGGTTAGCTACATGCTACCGCTATGACACGGTGTGTAAACACAGCGACCATCAGGGTGGAAAATAGAAGATGTGAAACAGTAGTCAGTTCATTATTTCTGCTAAAAGATAAATGTATGGAAGATCAGAGTAATGGTATATTATTTACTGTAGTAGCTGTCTCTGTGTTACCATGACTACAGACCACCGGAGCTTAGCTTACCATAGTTTACCAGAGCTGAAGACTTTCTCCTGTACCATGTTAACATAACTGCAGGTGAGATGATTACAAATGCTGTGAATAATTAATATTGTCATCTGTCTACTCAAATAAAGTTTGACTGTGAAACAGAAATGTGTTGTGTTGCTTACAAGTCACTATTTACTACCTGTACTCTGCTACATGCATGACATCAAATATATATAATATATAAATATCAGCTGTTTAAACAGTGTAATTACATAAAGCCTTTGTGAAAGAACATGTTATATTTAGATGATGGGAGTACATGAAGACTGTTCTGCTGGTTCTTGCAGACTAACAGTAGGAGCTACTTTGCTCAAGTTCGGTTGAGGAGGAGAGACAGTGACGCGCTGTGGGGCGGGGTCAGCTACTGAAGGTTCTGCTCTGGTTCGACCAGGAAACCCTTACATGGCTTGCATTTCTCAAATGACGTCAGAATACAAGGAAAAAAGCGAATTTTTTTTCTGCACCCATTTCCGGACAAACGGAGGAGGAGAAAAAGAGAGAGGATGGTCTTTTATGATACTATGGTGGCCTGTAGACACACTGGGGACAGATATTGATGTTTAAAAGACATGGAAAAGTGCATTTTGCATAATAGGTGACCTTTAAAGGTGCTAAATTCCAAATTCAGAGCATCTATCTCTATGATTGAGGGATTGCCTCCACACGGCTCTCAACATGGCGATGGCTGAGTTGGTGGCTAGCAGCTAAGGATGCTAACCCTGAAAACAATAGCAACAGTGCTGAAAGAGCTAACAGTGTTAACCTTGGGGGGAACTGGAGGGTGGGTGCTAGAGGTGACGCCCTGGGTCAGGATGAACCGTATGACCTGAGTGCAGAGTGGCGGTGACTAGCTAGCCAGCTAGAATACATTTTAGCCTCTTTTGCGTTTGATTTTTATACCACGCAACAAAACTACGTCGCAGTTAGGTTCAGGCAACAAAACCACTTGGTTAGTTTTAGGAAAAACATCATGGTTGGGCTTAAATAAGTACATAAACTAAGTAAAATAAGTGCAGAAAACACGTGAAAACATCACAAAAAAACACACAAACATTGGCCTCCTGGATTTGTTGGACCCATCCACCTCCCCTCCTGCCCACAATAAGCAGTCTTTCTCACTATTTATTCTACGTCACTAGTTCTTTTGACTTGTAATTACCGTGTCATAATCATGTGCCATTTCGTGCGTGATTTCGAGCCAACTTAAGTATTTCTTTGTTGTCATTATTGCTGTTATGCTCAGCTCATTTGCAAACAAAGTCTTCACACCACAGCTGTGAATCTCAGCCTTCGATTTTGTTCTCTCGTGGAAAATGTGAAAGTTCAAAATGATGGGAAACTTTTACTACTCCAACATGTAAACTTTGAAGAAACTAATTGTGTGTCATTATGCCTGCTACATTGCTCTGTTTCTCCTCCGTGTTTATTTAACTGAAAGCAAACCCCAAAAAGCTTGACTCTAATTGTGTGGTTGGTTTATTTTATTTGTATAAAGCAGCGCTATGCTCCTCCAAGCTTTAGATTATGTTCTGTGATATCTCCCAGTGCGCCACTTTGTGCACGGACCACTCGCATGTCTCTGTGTTAAACATTTGGATCACAAAGTAGTATTTTCCTTTTAAGCAAACCCAACAATGCCCTTTCCCGCCATAAATTCCTGGTTAAACATTTGATCTGAGTGGTAAAACGTGCTGCCACATTAGTGTTTATAATATAGGTCAGTCCATATTGCTTTTGAACATCCGCCGAGCGCTTCGAGTTGTTCGACTGGCTTGTTGTGACCGAGCTGAACCGTGCAAATGAAATGGTCCGTGTATCAACAAGTAGGCCGCATGCAGGGAGCGACGCGATGGCAGCGAATGGGTTTCGGTGCTGCAGTTGGGACGAGTGCTGAAAGACAGACGTGTGTCTCTTTTTATCTAACCGAGAGAGGGCCGATGTGGCAAACCTGGATTTCATAAGCGGCCCCACTCTCTGACTCAGACCGTTAGTGTGTGGTAAGGCTGCATGTCTGTCGGGAAGAGACAGAAAGAGGAGTGATCCTGTGGTGTGACCAGTAAGCGGAGCATGGAGGAACCCATTGACCTCGACAGCCCTCTGCTTCTATTCGCGCTCCTGCCATGTCTTTCACCACATGTCTATCATGTACCCACTTTTAATAATAGGCCCGAGCATGTGAGTCATGCATGCAGGATTTGTGTGTGGAGCGCGCGCGTGTGTGTGTGTGTCTAGTATTGATCAGGTGTTTGAGGTTGATTTAGAAAGTGCTGGTCAGGACAAGTTGAATGATGCAATCGTCCACACGCTTCTGTCTCTTTTTCACTTTTCTTGTCCAACTTTTAAGACACTTAACTTTGCAAACCAGCTGTGAAGCAGTTCACATCATTCTCATCTAATAAATCTACATTTCGCTGCGAGGGATTCTACCTAAAACCAACTGATGAAATCTTTTACATGTTCCTCGCTGGTTAGGGTTTTATGGTTTTGGATGTCGTGTGAGTGTTTGTGTGTTGGGGGGGTCTGAGCTTGACAGTTATAGTTCCTCATTATTCAGACCTCAGCAGTGGTTTCACAGCCCTGTGTGGTTTGCTATACCAGACAGCAGTTATCAACAGTCTATCTCTCCCTATGTCACACACCGCCCCCCTCGTCTGTCGTGCAAACACGACCCACTCGAGATGCAAACGAGTATTAACATGTCAGCAAATGTTATCGAGGGTATTTTTATATATTTGTGTGAGATATTTGATGTTGTGTGGTTTTGCTTTCATTCAAACGGTTGCAATGCTTTATCACCTATAAGTTCATTAGCAGGTCACAGCTTGTGAACAACAAAATTCAAATGCCAAGGTTTCAGTTTAAGTAACAACGGTTGGTTATCAGTTTTGTTGGGCAACGCAGGTTATTTGCTGCGTAAATCGGTCACAGCTGTGCTTAGTCACTCTTCTCTGTCCCTGTCCTAACTGTAACTCATTAAAGCCTGACTTTGATCAGGACTCTGAGTGCGTGTTTGTACTCTACATGCTCTTGCATGCAATTTTACGCTATATATATATTGTGATGCATTCTATACAATATGTGCTTATCTTGATGTTTTTGCAGTTAGCATACATGAAATGCACTTTGTTGTTTTGTACTATCAGGAAATGATACTAGAAGACATCGATCAAACTGCTACTTAGGAGTGCTACTGCCAATTTCAAATTTGGAAACTTATCAATGCACCAAACCAAAACCAAAGATGCAATAACATATTTTTTTTGTTTTCCAAGATCTTCCCGGAGCTGTCTCACCACTGTCCATGATTTGTCTTAATTATTTCCAGATGCTATGAGTTGTTTTGTTTCTTTCATTTCTGTTGTGCATAGAATTTTGTGGACTAAAGTGTCAAAAGTGAGTTCACTTGACTTCATCTTTAAAGGTGCTCTGTGGAGTTTTCTTGTTAACAAAGAAAAGGTATATTATATTCAGTTTTTCTTACCCAAACACATTGTGTGTATCCTTGAGGTCCAAAAAAACTTTTTAACAGCAATTTTAAAAATGTGTTGTAAATACTGCATTGTTTACATCTGTGTTTTTCATGCTAGCAGTTTTCTTCTTCACTGCCTTTATTGGCACATTAACACACTCCTTTGCAAGTTTCCTCCGCCAACTGTAGGTCAGTGGAACAGTGTGAAACCACGGCGGGGATGTATGCCGTGTGTCACCTGCGTACACGAGATACAAACCAACCAGGGCCCACTCGTAAAAACATCGCTCCATAGCGCTACTAGTGGCCAAAAACTCCACAGGGTACATTTAAGTTTACTTAAAGAGGCACTACTACAGATTTTATGCATTAAGATCAGTTTACTCACCACAAGGAGTACTACTCAAAACTACTACTGTATAATGTTATCACATTTTTAACAGGAAGTCTGTGACACAAACTGGGGGTGTGGATTTTGAAAGATTTGGTGTGGCATTTACCAGACAAATGGGGTCTAAGGAAATATGCAGTGGAATTGCATTATGGGAATTGTAAGATCCAGCATTTTTGGAGCTTGACCCATATTAAGGATTAAATATCAGGATATCTCACCTCTCCTGCATCGTTTCTGACCATTTTTTACATTGAATGTCGACTTTTCTGAACCAAAAATATGTTTCATAAATATGTTTCATATCAGTCTCGTATCACGCTCGCAGAAACGCACAATGCCGCGTGGTTAACATTGTGAAACGAGTGGTTATGTTTAGGCAACAAAACTACTTGGTTAAGGTTAGAAAAAACATCATGGTCTGTGTTGAAATAATAACTTCAGACTGGACATGAAGAACGGCCTCCTGGGTGAAAGTCCTGTGTTTGTTTAACCACCAACCCTTCCACCCGCCCTTAGTGGACTTTCTCGCTTGTTATACTGGTTGTTGATTGACGTCACTTGCTCTGCTTGTCACTCGTACTACGTCACTTGCTCTGACCGAATGCAAAAACATATCACGGTATCTGTGGTTTGAAGACACGTACAATGCCAATAATATTTCCTGGTGACTGGGCTGGTCTCACACAACTCCTCCAACTTTAAGAAACTGAAATACTAAATCGCTGGAGTCCCCCTTTAACTAGTGCGTAGTATGGACTTGGGACACTTGTCTTGTATCATGAAAATTTTAACTAAGAGAGAGAGGGGGTGGGGGGGCTTAAGAGGATTATGATGAAAGGGACAGGAAGAACAGTTTGTGGCCGACGGCTTAATCTTAAACATGTTCTTTCTACCATAAAAGAAAGAGAGACAGATAGACCGAAAGAAAAATAAATAATATCACAGAAACAGCAAAACAATCACTAACATTAGTTAGACGAGGGACATCTTTTGGGACTTTGCTGTGTCGTGTCCCTAGGGGTGCACACCGAGGACAGCGGCAACCGCGCTCAGATGTGCGTGAGGCCTGGCAGCGTTTAAACTCTGTAGCTTTGCATCACGTCTCACGAGAGATGAGAGGATGCAGAGCCTGGCCAGGGGGTCAGAGGCCAGCGTTATGCTCTCTCTGAGCTGCGATCGAATTACAGACGTCTGAACCCGCTGACACATCGGCGTGTGATGAAAGGCTTTGCTGACTCATTTGAAAGCCCAAGGAGAGGTTATTTATTTGTCAATGTCAGGCTTTTAAAATTAGAACAAAGAGAAGAAGAAGGAGGAAGAGGACATCAGTGAGGCTCGTATTTGCTTGTGAGTCATGCGAGGAGTTGTGGAAACAGCGTGTTAGTCCCTCTGTCTTTACTTGTGGTTGATAGCAGAAGCATCAGCCGTGATACAATATTTCCATGAAGCACCACATAAATAAACAGTGCTTTAATTTGTTTTTACTCCGTAACATCAAACATATTTTGTGAACAGCCGGATGAAAACTTACAGGTTTAGGGGAAAATTTTAGGCACCTATATTTTCTGCAGCATCAAAGTAACACGAAACACGCGTGCAATATGAGACCAGACGACTGAGCTGCTTGATATTTGGCCCGGGTCAACAACTGTCACTTTCATCTGCCTTCACCCGTCCACACTTAAGAGATAAAGCTTTTGTTCCTACAGATCCTCCTATTGTCTGTAACTGCCGTTTGTCATGTACATCACACCTGACCCCGACACCCTTTGACCCTGTCGGCCTTTTGAAAGAGACACACCAGTGACGGATGGATGGATGTTTTTCTGTTTTGTTGTACAGACTTTGGTCAGCCCCTACAGCTGCCTGATAACTCCACGGGGCCCAAAAAACGACTGACAGTGAGCGTTCCTCACATTCCTGCTGCAGGAATGTTCCCTTTTAAGACTTCAGGGGATCTGGTGACATCAGCATGCATCATATCCTGGTGGCAGACACAAAGTCTCCTCCTGAGGGGTCTTTTGAAGTCCAAAAAAAGCAGGAAGTTTCCGAGCAAAGGTCACCGTGATGATCCATCGTGCCCCAACGCACTTTGAATGAACGTGCTGATGTATGTATGTAATGGTTTCTGTGGCCCCTGATCTGAAACCAGTTTACCTTGGCTTTGAAGTTAAAATTTCTGTTGTAAATGGACCGTTACACGACAGCGGTCGTCCAATCATAGATTAGCAACCGTTACTAGGCTCAGCAGGCCCGTCAAGCTTTGGATTTCTTGGAGAGGCGTGCGTCAGGCTGTAGTACAGTGTGATTACTCACCATTTAAAGAGTTTGGAGGGTGTTTTCTTTGTTAACCTTTCTAAAGCCAAAAACACAAAAGTGCAAGGAAGGGATTAAACAGCATGTTTGTTCATTCTAAAGGTACAATCATTAGCATTTCCAGTAAACTAGCTTACTACAGTAGTAACCTAATCCAGCATTACTTCAAAGGCCGTGGAGCACAACACTAACTATGTTAGTTTGTGAGGTTATAGGTTACATTACAAAAGAAAGGTCCCATTCACAACTAGCACATCCACTGTGTAATATTTTCCCACTGTGTGAGAGCTGGTCCTGGATGTTACTATATCAAAGGGTAAGGAATGCTAGCGGCTCTGCTGCCCTCTTTATTACAGTATTTGGGGAAGTTTACTCTCCAGCAAACCTCAGCCAATGTTATCCGAGATAGCATTACCTTTGCCAAACACACTGGTCAGCCCTCTTCCTAAAAGCCTTTTCTCTTGCAATGTTAAACATGAAAACATATCATTTGGAAATGGTGCCATGCCATTGTTCCGACAGCCCATTATTCTGAAACCCCAATAGTCTGAAACCCCAATAGTCTGAAAGTCAGAAAGTCCATTTGTCCTGAAAACTAACGTCCATTGTTCTGAAGACCCCTTGCTCTGAAAATTCAACCTCTCCTGTGTACAGACACACATGGCTAATTATTATGAAAAATTACGTCATTGAACCTTTGCGATATTTTCTTATTTCTACCATGGCGAAGGCATGAGGTGACTCGTCCTACTCTGCCTCTGGTTGGCTCAGCCTGATATTTTTACCCTAAACCTAACTAATCTCACTCCTCATGCCTAAACCTAACCAACCAATGAAAGTAAAGATCGAGTAGCCTAAAAGTAGGCTTTGCTAATAGAAAAAAAACAACATGAGGGTCCGATGATGTTATTTTGCATGATAATTAGCCATGTGCTTCTATTTGTTGCACGGATAGTGTGTTTTTTTGGAGGGGCCTTCGGAACAACGGTTGTTTGTTTTCGGGATAACGGGCTGTCGGAACAATGAGCAGTGCCCTTGGAAATAGGGTGTGTAAACTAAGCAGTAAACAGGGTTATGTTAGAACAGTCTGATCTCACATTTTGCTTTATCATACTTAATAATACTGGGACTAGAACTAGGACTAATTAACTAGCACTACACTACGATACAAAAATAAATGACTTTTTGTCCGGGACATTTAGCTTTAGCCTCAGAATGTTAGCACAATATAACGTATGTAGCCATTATGTGCATATTTAAGAACCCTTGCACAAGATTCTTGTTTCAAAACGAATCAGCAGGGATTTGGTGTTTTCAACCAGCTCACAGAGCTAACGTTAGCTTAATTAGCCAGCTAACTACAGCCGATAAAATCTGCCAGTTGTTATTTCAGCCAGTAAAATCTACGGTTGCCGGCAAGAAATGAGAAGCTGCTTTTGTTGACCTCCATCCAAAAATAAAGGACCCGATATAGTAAAAATACTTAAGTGGTAAGTCTGCTTGACAGGTGTAGCAACAGTAGTGGAAGGAGGCGAGGCTTAGTCATTTGAACGTGACACTAAAATGGTCAATAAATAACCACAAAACCTGTTTTAATTATGTTAAACCATTAAGTTCAGATCATGTTTTTTTATTTTGCAAAATTGTCATATTGTGTGCCTCAAGATGTTTTTTTCTCCTTGTAATAAAAGACAAAGCAATGCTATGATATAACCAGACAACACTTATACACTTACACACAGAAATATAATCTCATCCCTAAATCCGCCTTAATTCAGTGTCTTAGACACGTCAAACCCAGACATGGTTTTGTAACACTGTAATGCTTTAGGATATGAAGGTGTATGTTTGTCTAGTTCTTAGCTGATCAAGTGATGAGATGGTGAAGAGCTCAGTCAGCACCTCGGCGGGGGCAGGTTGAGAAAGAGGAAGTTTTCTCTGACAGTGTAAAGAGTAAAGAGCGGGAAACACTGCACAGAGGATTTCAAATAAGAGACAAGATTTTCTGTATCATTTTTTAGTCTAACCACTTCACCTACGTGCAACCAAATTAAACACTATAATTAGTCGACATTATGATACAATAAAGTGGAGACTATTTTTATGACACACAGACAGACTCTTTTAACGGAGGAGAAACAGCTTCATCACGGCAGGTTCAGACACATAAAGCAAAATGCTAATTGCCAGTCAAAGCGAGGAGAAGAGGGGGATTTAAGGTGTGGCGGCGGGGATAGACTGGCTGAGACACGGGATGTCTGTTAAAATCCTTGGAGCAAATATCTTTCTCCTCGCTGACTCCCTGTTTTATCCTGTCTCGACTGTCTGGCTCATCTGCCTTTCTTTCTAGGCTTCTCAGTGGTGACCCAACCCAGCTTGTTTTTGAGTAGCCTATAAGTTTTGCTTTTGTTTTATATGTTTTGCATTTGTCCTATATTTTCTGTAGCAAGACAAGACAGAGATTTTTGTTCCAAAAATTACTTTTTTGGTAGCTTTAAAATTAAGATTATAGTCAAACTAGAGACCGTCTTGCGATGGGATCACACCAGCCGTAACGCCAAATCAGGCGTCACTTCCTACCCCCTTCAATCGGGCCCCTTTGCTCAGACCACATCCATCTTTGAACTCGGCCTTCATTTTGATCTCAACTACACACATGTAAAGTTTCATGATGCCAAATCTGGCCAGGGGCGTAAAGTGTAAAGTTTCGTGACTGTAATGACACTATAGCGTTGACAGAATCTGTCCACAGACAGACAGACAGACATATAAACACCTGGCAAAGCAAACCTTCTGTGGTAGTTCCCGCTACAGTAGGAGTCTCCAGGACCACATCTTGCCATGATGACACACACACACACAGACTCACAAGGTGAAAACAATGCCAGTCGCACGCTGTTGCAGCTGGTAAACGTGACTCAAATGTGAATTCACTGTAAGAAAGACCTGCACTTTTTGTTGTATCCTTCCCAGGTAGTGACTTTGGTGATATAACCAATGCCAAACTAGTGGTGTCATTTTAAAAGAAATTGTCTTAAATCAGATCAGTAGATGACAAACTTAAAATGTTATGTTTGTTCATGTTTGTTTATTAGGCCTGTTAGGTCACTGATAATGCCGCCTGACTCTTCTCTTCAGTAATGAAGTCATGTTCACTATGTAGGTCAGCTGATGACATCTTTGCTGCATACCAAATGTTGTAACTCTGTGTACCAATCACAAGATAACTGCCGCTGCATGCCCCTGCTCAGTACATCAGCTACTGTTGTTAACAACCAGCAACAGTCTTACTGACAATTAGTCATTCAGCAGCGCAATTAAACAGTTAATTAGAGACTTCATCAGTCAGCAGAGCGTGAGGGAGCAGCTCAGTCTGCCAGGCAACGTAATCTCCCCGTTCATTAGGTTTCAATTTTCACTTTGCGCCTAAATCATTTTGCAGTTTTTTTCTTTTTCTTTTTGATTGGACGCAGCTGCAATTTGGGAACAGATTATTTGAGATGTCATCATGAGGCAAAAATAGAGCTCTGCAGTCTCATGTTGCTTTTGAAAACTCACATTTAGAGCAGATTGCCAGAGCTCTTTTATAACTGACAAAAAAACTGTGATTTAGTTCAGTTTTCCATGAGGTGTTTCAAGCATCTGTCATCTCTTGAAGCTCAGAGTCATTTCATCACTCAGCCGGGCCACAAGGGAAGGCTTTCATTCCTATATCTCTTTTAAAAAAAACATCTCTTCTCGCAAAAATGACTGCTGGAATTAATATGTGTAATGAGTGTCAAGAATAAAATATGTTAATTCTAAGGGATATAATGATCTGCACAGTGGAAGCATTCAACATGTGGTGACAATGTGCGTGCAAAACAGATGTAGAGTGTGTTGCAGTGAAACCTTTCACACTGACTTGTCCAGCAGCCAGCCAGGCACTCAGTCCGTGTTCTACAGTCCTCACCCCTCGGGGACAGTGGCTGGCAGGACGCCCTGTGTTTTTGTCTCAGACACGCTATGCCTGTCTGCCACTCGGTGGTTCTTCTGGCTGCAGTTCCTCTGCCTCGGCCAATCACGGTGCGGCTCAGGTCGCCACAGAGGCCAGACAGGGCGGTGTCCTCTCTGGGCGCACGCAGACGGGAGTGGGAGAGGAGCTCACGTGAGACCTGTTTATTTGTCAGAAGAGAGATAGATAAAGGAGAAAGAGAGAGAAAGAGAGAGAGAGAGAGCATGCCTGTGAAATGAAGTTGAGAAAATTTCAGTTGGCGGGAAAGCAGGAAGGGAAGGGAGGGGGGATGGGAGGAGGGATCCAGGGAGGGGAGCAGAGGGGAGTGAAGGGAGGAGGAAGAGGAGGAGGAAGAGGAGGAGGGAGGCAGCACACAGCACTGGACTCTGCTTTAATGTTATAGATATTTCCACTCATCAGCTGTTAGTCATTGCTTTGGCTCGTGAGCTGCACACATTGCTCTACGTGACCAATTACTTTACCCAACCAGGGACTTTAGATTTGATTATACCGGTTGGCCTTTCCTGACTTTTAAGGAAAATCTGGTGATTCAATTACATTGTTCAGTTTTCCAAAGGTAAAGCAGTTGATGTACCTTTAGGAGGAGGAGAGATCTAGCAGAAAGTACTGGTACTGTTATATAATAATACAATTCCAGTCATGACTCTTAAGGTATCTGTCCCTGATCAAAGTTTCTGTAACTTCTTTTGGCAAATGACATCAAAATCTCTTATTTCACATCTACATATTGAAACAAATAAAGAGAATACACTTGTAACTATCTATAAACCCAAGTGCTGTTCAATTAAATACAAGGGATTATGGGTATAAGGAGGTAGTCGCAGTAGCATGTCAGGAAAGATTAAGAACATAATGGCGAGACTGATGCTTGTATGGACCTTTTGCTTAGCCTGTTAACAGGTATGAACAGCAGAGAAGAAACAGACAAGACAATCAAGCTGAGTAAAAGTTGCAGGAAATTGAATGGAGTTTGGTTTGATTCTGCCTATAAAGATCAACTTGCCCTCTTCAGGATACGATACAGTCAGTCAACAGTTGTTACGGGTGTTACAAATTAGGGCAATCAACTTGAGAGGCAACTCAAAGGAAGGCCTGAAAAAACATGTCTCAATAAACTCTGTTTTTTTAATACATTTTGAAAAATGTACTCCAAATACACACACAATATTTAAACATATTGTTTAAGTGTTCGTCTAAAGTAAAATAGTTATTTTTGGCCACTTGGGTACAGCACAACAAGCTGTAAACACTGAGAAATTATCACGGTATAAAGTTGATTATGGCTAAAATGTAACCATGTCATGTGTTTCTGGCCGCCCAATGATAGTAAGTCCAATATTCCCTCTCCTTTTAGCTCCGTTTTGGTCTCCATCAACTCCGTAGGGGGTCTTTAGTGGCTAAATGCTCCACTGTGTTTACTAGCTAGTAGCTAACTTTGTCTGTCTGCTGTTCAGTGCTGACCAGGTTGCGTACAGGGGGTTAATCAGAGCTATCTCACTGAAAACAGCTGTCCGCGCTTGGAAACGCTGCTGTTGAGAGCTGTGAGACTGAACCAAAACAGAAACGTGGCGGGCTGTAAGACCAAAACAATGAGCTGAAAGATGTTAAAATCTCCGTATAGCTGCAGAGAGGAACTGGTGATAATTCTTTATGTGTTTGTCTCTATGTGCGACACCTTTCACATTCTCTATATAGATTTGATCCTGTGTTAACTTAGAAATATTACATGGTGCAGCTTTAACACCACTTAGTGCAATAAATGTATTAAAGTTTCTATCATTTTACTAAAGCAAATACTTTTTATACCTTTGTGTTGTTGTTTTTTCTTTTGCACAGTTTTGCACAGTGATGTTTTACAGTTCATTGTATATCTTGTGGTGTGCATGTGATGATTACAAATCCTCTAGAATGCATAAATGACATATGATTGAAATATTGATACATATAGATGATACATATTAGGTTTATGCTGCATGGATGACCTGTGACCTCTGTCTCTGTAAACACATTGTGGTCTTTGATATTTGTATTTATTGTATATTTGGTTGACTTCTGTTGCCTGTTGTTTGGTTGTGTATAGCTTTATACTCTGCCAGCAGCACCTGTCTAGTTTCCATTTGTGTCTATCTCTGTCAGAACACACACAGGAGAAGCACACGTCAAGCTTTCTTAACAATGATTTGACAGTTACATAAGTAATGCTGAAAAAAATTCACTGTGAATGACTTTTAACTTTCTTCAAAGTGGAACAATTTCAAGTCAAAAATATGACTTTAATTTTTTTTTTTAAATAGAAAACTGTCCAAACAGCCAGTGCAATCCAGCAAACAACTCCAAGAGGCAGAAAACAGATTTTCATTGAAAAATCAAGCTTGCCAAGCTCCACATTGCTGTAATAAATCAGCCTCAGCCTACATGTCCTGTGTGGATAATATCCCAACTGTCTTCGCAGCGGCTCCCCTGCCCCTGTTTTCTCTGCTCCGAGTCTTGGTCCACCTCCAACTAAAGCACAGGCCTCCTTTTTTACTGGCTCCCTTCACATTTCCATCACTATCACTTCAACATTTGGATTCGCCGCGGGCCTCATTTCTCTCTCTGTCCCATCCAAGAGGTCAATACGTGGTCATAATAATTGAAAAGATGTGGGATGAAATGAAGGCAAATCATCTAAATATTGTGAAAACAAAAGGGGGCCTCTTTTGATGACAAATTGACCAGCTGAGCTTTATTTTTTTGCTCATATTGTAAAACAAAGAAATGATGTTGTTCCCCTTTTTTTATTAAAGCAGTCAAACTCTATTGGTTATTACATCAGCTGCATTGTACTGTAATTGGCATTACTTCACTCGCTTTGAAGGTTTCCCTCAAAGCCAACATGGACTCACACAGGAAAGAAAAAAAGTTTTCTTCACCCATCGCTGACCCAGGTCTGATGTCTTTTCCATGTTTAGCCTTTAATGTATAGATCACATACAGCTCATTACTGCTTCTGTAGAAATCCAGACATCAAGGCATGGCACAGTCATTTCTATTAACTTCCATTGATTCAATTAAGCATCAGTGCTGGTTGGTTTGCTGAGTGTGTAGCTGGTCTCTCTAGTGCCCTCTTAATGACCTCTTAATTACTGATTTACTATCTAACTTATGCTGTAATCTTCCATCGCTATTCTTTCTTTCTTTTGCCATCTGTATTGTACTTTGACTACAAACAGAAGTGCAGTACGTCAGCCCGTATCCTCGGGATCTTAAAGGGCCATTAACCATTATTAATTTTTACTCCCCCCGTTTAAAGGGCCATAATATATGCAGGGCTTTCGTAACTTCGTTAATCAGTGCCAGGATCTCGAGCATTGTTTTTCCAGGTGCTGCTGCTGCTGCTGTGTGCGCCTTTTAAAAATGCAGTACAGCCTGTACTCTCTGTTTTGGAACTGAATTGCCCCACCCACTGGGACGCACCCAGTTGACCAGCCAAGACGTTCACAATGAGATCCGAAGCACAATGAGCCTCCATCTCAACCCTGAAATAAAACCAGAGTGTAGTGTGGTTTCTCATTATTAGCACAGTTTAATCTATAGTAGCTTTCTTTGTTTTAGTCAGACACCACTGAGGCTCTATCGGTGTTGTTCACATTCATATGGTACTCCACAACATTTATTTGCCGCCTACTGTAGTTGGTAGTTACGTTGAAGGTACAAATTTGTTTACAAATAAAACATATGATTAATTTATAAAAACTTATTTAATTTTTTACTTTTGTTTAGTTTAATTTATAAAAATGTGTTTCATTTTTATAAATTAAACTAAACAAAAGTATATAAAGTTGTTAAAGGTCCCATATTGTAAAAAGTGCGATTTTCAGGTCTTTTATATTATAAAGCAGGTTTAAATGCTTTATAAATACTGTTAAACTATCAAAACGCTCAATATACGGAGAAATACACACACAGCCCCTATTCAGAAATTGTGCGTTTGAAACAAGCCATTAGGATTTCTGTCCATTTGTGATGTCACAAATACACAATATTTAGACCATTACACGGTTTTAAACGTAAACATTCTAAATGTGTTCCAGTTTATTTCCTGTTGCAGTGTATGTAAATAACATCAGCTGACAGGACATAAACATGGACCCAAACTGTTGCCTAGCAACGCAGTTCCGTTGTAATTCCATTGAAATGCACTAAAACGGAGCGTTTCAGACAGAGGGTAAATACAGGTATATTCAGGCAGAGAGTACGAGGAAAATAATATGTTTTTTGAACATTACAGCATGTAAACATGTTCTATTAGAAACACAAAATACAAGTATGAACCTGAAAATGAGAATGATATGGGACCTTTAAAATGAGCTCAACCTACACCAGCAACATTTAAATGCTTCTTACACATTTATGCATCAGTGATAGTAACAGTAACAGCCTGCATAATTATTACTTACATTACTTTTGATATTAGTACATTTAGTAGACGATACTTCTGTATTTGTAGGTATTACTACTTTTACTTACACTAAGTAAAGCATCTGAATACTGATTCCACCACTGGTAGTAGATTTGTTTTAGATTGTTATCTAGAAAACATGTGTTATATAAGTGTGGGTGCTGTAAAGTTTTGAAAAAGGGGGAAATCGACTTTGGCAGGCCCTGTGACCTTTTGACCACGGGACCATCCAGCAGCTCGATCTACTGGGAAAACAGATGCTGCTCTTATTATATTATCTTGTTACATCATAACAGCAGCATCCATCGCCAGAAATGTAAATCTAGCATGAAGAGATGGCCTGAAGTGATCTGGCATTTAGCCTTCAGCTTCACCGTCACCATAACGATGTGATAAACAAATAAACTCCATTTACGGCATTCTTCTGCAGTGATTAATGTGAAACTGTGACATTCACCTGCTGCTGTTTATTTACACACTCTGATACATTTCTCACTGTTGCATGTGGAAGATATGAACTCTGACACAGACATAACACCACCACAATACAAACTAAGCTGATCCAGATCTCCTTATCTGAGTTATGTTTTGCAAAACAGCGGATTAAAGTGATGCCAACGAATGCTGTTCTCTTGTCAAACACGATTCATGTTGAACTCGTGTGGCAAGGATACATTCGTGTTATGCAAATGTGTGCACAACGCACCCATCTCTTTCTGTCAGTGTACTAAAGCAACACAACATAAGTTTAATCCCATAATGGCCTCTTACGGGTACTAAAAAAGTTTGCTATTCTTTTTTTCCAGTTTAGGCCTGCGTACAGACTAGCGTGCAGCCGCCGTTGGAAAAGCCTTCAAATGGAATTATATTAGCCACCTGTTCCTGATCCGGAGGCATTAATGGACGAGTGGAAGTCGCGTGTGTGCTGCCTGCGGTTCAGACATGGTAAAGACATAGACAGAGACGTATACCCCTCTCCTCGGGCACATAAAACAGAGACGGGTCTAGGCACGGCACAGAGGGGGGAGGATGTGTGTGATGGGGAGAGTCGGGAAGTAAAAGAAGGGAAATGGAAGAAAAGTAAAGAAGATGAAAGGTGGGAGTGGGGGAGGAAGGTTTTTCATCAGGCATTAAAGTTGACCTCATTTACAAACACCAAACTAAGAAGTCTGTCAGCCTGGGAGATGACTACTTCAATGTCAATACAACTAATTAAAGTAATCCCTCTCCTTCCGTCTCTCTGTGCCTCCTTTCTGTGTCCTGAGTGAGTGCTAAGTGGTTTTTCAAATGTAGAGCTTGAGGCTGAAATGTGTAGGCTAGTTTTGAGTGTGTCCATATTTAGCTTTAGGTGTTGGATGTAAGAAAGAGATGGTATGAGTTGCCTACTTAGATGAAAAAGCTGATATAGCACTATATTTTCTTATTGTCAGCAAATGCAATGAAAAGACAAAATTAACAATGCATCATTCTTGTAATACTTTCTGACTTCCCTAAACTGTAGCACACAGCCCCATGTCCATTAATTCCTACTGAAGAGCTCAGTGATTTCCTAACACCAGCTGGGCATTGTATTTTTTAGCAAACATTATTTAAACAAGAGTAAATAGTGCATTTGGTACGGACTATTTTCAGTTGTGGATTAATATACATTTGTTGCCCTAGTGCAGGGGTCAGCAACCTGCGGCTCCGGAGCCACATGCGGCTCTTTAGCTCCTCTCCAGTGGCTCTCTGTGGGTTTAAAAAAAATATTTGTGGAAATTAATAACAGTTTTTATGTTTACGTTTTTTGTAGGTCTATGGTACGACGGAGTATTAGGGCCACATTGAATCTGAGATTTCGAGAATAAAGTCATAGGTTCACGAGAAAAAAAGGCATAGTATTATGAGAATAAAGACATATTAGTTTATATATATATATACATATATATATATATTTTTTTTATATATATATAGTAGTATAGTAGTAGTAATTTTACGTGTTATTTTCTTTTTTTACACGTAAAGTTATGACTTTATTGTCGTTATATTACGACTTTTTTTCTTGTAAAGTTATAACTTTATTCTCGTAACACTACGACTTTTTTCTCATGAAGTTGTGACTTTATTCTCGAAATCTCACTGTGGCCCTAACACTCCGTTGTACATTTGCACTTTGGCCCTCACTGCATTAGATTTATATACTATATACTTAGACTATAAACTGTGTTACCTTCATTACAATGCTCAAATGTTTTGCGGCTCCAGATAGATATTGTTGTTGTTGTTTTTTTGCCTAAATAGCTCTTTTGATAGTAAAGGTTTCTGACCCCTGCCCTAGTGTGTATTTACGACAGCAGAATGATGGTTTGTGGGATTGACTCAAAATGAACTACAATACCCACACTTATTGTAATGATGGAACATGTCACCAGTACAACAGCGTGGCGCATTGATGTGTATTTGACCGTTTTTGGACAAAAATGGATCAACACAGAGAAATAAACTATATCAGGCTCTGGATACTAGTTAGTAGGATCCATTCATCGTTGTTTTTTTGCTTTTTTAATAGGATTTGTTGACAACAATAAAAATCACCAGACTAATCCTTTAACCCTGGTGCATGCACACGTGCAAATACAATTCATGTGTATCATGCATTTTACAGTCACTGTTCTACATCAGCAACGTAGCCACAAGTGATGAAAACTCCTCCCTTCTTCCTCTCACTTTCTCATTCCTGATTATTTTTTGATCAAATGACCAAACAAGACAAAGGCTCTCAGGTTAAAACCTCTGGCGCTCCACCCTGTAGATTATACGGTCCAAAAGCCACAGGCGGGGACAATAACAAATGACAGGCCTTATCCAAAATGGCTTCCTCAGCTCACCCTCCTCCTCTCTCATTATCTGGACTGAAATTAAAACTTTTCATTAAGAATTTATTCAAAATCTAGCTTAAATATCTTTATTCAAAAGTTGTATTTGTATATCTTGAGTCTTTATTGTTTATTTGTTGTACAACTTTTTGTAGGTGTAGCTCTGTTCTTTGTCTGTTTAGGCTTTGTGGCTTTAGCTGCTAACAGCCCACTTCCTCCTTATTTCATGCCAAACTAACCACTGCTGCGGCCCGACTACCAAGTTCCAGGAAAATCCAAAATGACACCGAACTTTTAAGACAATAAAATTGTAAAGCTTTCTGATATGGGTAAAGGTAGAATTGCTGAAGCTTCAAAACATAATTAAAAACAGAAGATAAATGAGCACAGATGAGGAAGAATTCAAAGAGGAGTGTTTTCTTTGATTGATGACCTCACCACAGCACGGATGGCAAAGAGGGTGCAGATCTGTGTGTGTGTGTGTGTGTGTGTGTGTGTGTGTGTGTGTGTGCTTATGACTCAGCACGACTGCACTGTTTGCTCCCGGTTCTTTCTTCAAGCTGAGTTTCGGTGACATCATTTATCAAACAGGACTCTTGCTTGCTCAGACTGCAGGACTCAGACTTGTGTTTGGTTTGTTTTTCGCCCGCTGGTCAGTATTTGCGACAGGATGAGTTCACTTCCCGTCTCGAGCTGAATGCTGCGGGCTACAGACTGGAGACTTAGGACTTGCTCATGTGTGTGCATGTGTATTTCTTTCATCTGTTCTAGGGTTAGGGCTACTTTTAGGGTTTTTTATGGGACTCTTGTAGCAGATGATTTCTTGTACATTTTAAAGTTTTTTTTTAATCCTTTTAACTGCAATCAGTCAGTTTAAAGGAGTCACATGATCTATGGGTCCAATGTGTCTGAACTGTCCAATACATTTAAAAAAAGGTTACACTTTATGTGTCTTAAGTGGTTAATTAATTGTTATTTAAACTTAGATAATTGCTATTTTTCTGCTAGCAAACAATGAAATGATAATGAATAATGTTTATTTATTATAAGTGATGCAGAAGTATTTCTTAAAGATTACAATACCTTTAAGAAAGTGTTTTTAAACCATAAAGAAACATTACATAGATAGATGGACCAGACAGTAGAAACACTTTGTTAATGGTTAATAATAGGAATGTCTATAAACATTATTTGGATGCTATTATAAAGTTGCAACTTGTTAAATCCTCAATAGATACTTTGTAGAGCATCTATAAACATTATTTAGATAGATAGTTTATACTTTCTCAATGGTTAATAACTGGTTTCTGGTCCATCTGTCTTTGTGTTGTTTATAGATGTTTTACAAATGATTTCTTAAAAGTGTATTTATCATTTGGTAATCATTAACGAACACTTAATTGTTATCAGTTAGCTTATCAGCTATGATACGATATATGATTTCATTTTCTAAATCATTTTAAAACTGATTATTTCACGTAACACAAACTAATGATAAAATAATAAAAATAAAAATGTAAAAATAAAATAAATACAAATAAATAAAATTATAGCATTACTAATAATTAGTAAACATTATTAATTATCATTTCATTGTTTGTTAAAAGTAAAATAACCATTAACTAAGTCTAATTACAATTTATAAATTATGGTTATTATAAAGTGTTACCAAAAAAAATCCACAAAGCTTAATTTCCAAATGTATATACACAGTATTACAACTTTGTATAGAATGATGTTCAATAATAAAATGAATACCATCATCATGACCTTAAGAACTGTTGAACAATACTACATACACACAACAGGAATATTATGTTCTGAAGCCTTCGGCTACGTAAGAGAACTAATTTGAATTCGACACAGGGTACAAAGTGCAGTCCAGGACGGCGTGTGCCGTGCACACCCGGGAGTGTATACTGTAGGTGTTGCAATGATCTATTATCATACTAAATACTTAGTGGGTGTGTTAAGAGCTGGTGACAGTCATAGCCTATCATACCGGCTCCTCTGATTCACCTTAACAATAGTGCTCTCTCCACCCTGAAGGTTTGGTAATGGAGGAGTTACATCTGCTAATGTCTACACCCACTACAGCAGCGCGAAAACAGGAGGTCGCTAAGGTCAAATGATTTTTTTTTTCAATTCACATTTTTGGACACATTACATTCCTGGGGGTCGACATGTTTTTTCATGAGCAATCCACACTGTTCAACAATTATATTTGCCGTTAAATAACAATGTCGTACATTAATAAAATAAAGTGTAAATATAAGGTTTTGCAGGTTGTTTTTAATTTCATTGTGACCGATATTACTATCCCTAGAGCCATACTTTAAGCCTTCATATGGTTGCATTCATTAACTATTAATAAAATGAATTGTGACAATTGCAGATATTTTATAGCAGACTTAAAACAATATGATATTCACCAAAACAGCTATCTGAACATGCTGAGTCATTGTGTAACCAAAGAGGCACAGGTGAAGAAAAATACCCAAGGCGCAGAAAAAGTTGCACTTTGAGCTATATGCATATGAAAATAAACCATAAATGATTAGTTTTAAAATGTATGTGCAGATAAAACACACGTATTTATCTACAGACGTCCCTAGGGGTATAACAGTAGAAAAAAAAACACTGTGGTGGAAATGTGCACGGTGCGCTTTTCTCAGCTTTCTCAGCTCCGTTTTGATGACAGTGTAAACATGAATTACTGCAGGTTTGTGTGTGTTTTGCAACATGAACCGCCTCTTCAAAAGACCTGAGCTGCAATTCAAGCTGGACCAAAATTCACGTGCAGCATTTCCCAAAAACTAATTTTAGTTTCAAAACAGTTGGAGGCGCAACAATGGAGAGGCAAAAAAAACCTTTTATAGGGTTTTATAGAATTTCCTCTTTTTGTTTACCTCCATGCAGAGTGTGTGGCAGGTGTTGGGCAGCGGTGCAGAGGCCGCCCTGGCTGCAGAATATACAGAGTGTGAACTCGCTCTCAGGGGAAATGCTGCTGCACATAGAGTTTGTGTGAGAGCCTCTGAGCCTTTGCATGTGTGTGTGTGTATGTGTGTGTGTAACCTCATCAGCGCTGATGAGTGATTCAGTACATAAGCCCGCTCACACGTCACATCTGAAACAAGCCTGCAGGTATACACGTGTAGGTGTGTGAGACGCCATTCATGCGGACGGAGTAACTCTGGTAGAAACCAAACAATGCGACCCTGCTCACACCTTATTAAGCTGTCACAGTGCAACCATTGAACCTACTCTATAATCTGAACCATAATGGGAGTCTTTTTACTGTAATTGGTGTGCTGCTAACACACACACACGCACACACACACACACACACAGTGAGCAAACAGTATAAAGCTTTTGCATACTGACACATCAGTAAATATACACACACTCGAACGCACACGCACATCCTCTGCATACAAACACCGACGTGTACACACACACACGACACAATGCCATCCACTAAATAAATGCCCACGTGCGCTGTTCTTTCTCGTGACCTCAGCTGCGAGTTCATTCTTCCCCTCGCTCGCACATATGGAGCCCTGGCACCGTCTCGGCTCTCGGCTGCTGCCCTGCTACTATCAGCACATTTTTAATTGCCTGGCTTTAGAATATACCAGTCTACGCGATGACAGCACGCTTGTTTATTTTTATATGCAACCATAAAGGTCCCAATAGCGCGGACCGTATAAGGTATATATGTGATGTTTTTTCCCCCCATTTTTATTTTTAGCAGTGCGCAAACAAAGTCTACTTTGGAGTAACTGAGGAGTTTTCTCGTGGAAAGTGTCTGTAAAAAGCCAGGGGGAAATGATCGTAGTATAGTGGCAAACCTGACCTCTGATCACATATGCAATGTCAGTGGACTCAAATGACTGAACAAAGGTTAATGTCCTCTCACTGTCTGGGTTTTGAGTTCCTGTTTGGCTTGAATAAACAGAATACACCACAATATTGTGGATATTACCATGGAAGCAGAGACGAGTGAGACGAATGGGATGAGATGAATGAATGCCTCACAGTCTCAAAGTATCCCGGAGTAACGGACATATAATATCATAAAGATGGATAAATTGAGCGAAAAAAATGCACAAACGGTAAAGGGAGTGTGTGGTAATAGCCTGAATACACACTGCCTGTGGACACTCATCTCATCACATGATATCAGAGTAAATGTGACTGCTGGAGTCAAACAATAGATACACGTGATTAACCGACTGAACTACACCCTCCTTATTACAACTGTATTACAACAACCTGGTCACTCCAGCTCTTTAAAGGGATAGTTCAGGTGTGTTGAAGTGCGGTTGTATGAGGTATATGTCCACAGTAGGTTTATTACCTACAGTAGATGACGGTCACCCACAGTTTGGAGAAGCAGACAGGAGTTACCGCACGGAAGCAAATCAACGTACTGCTGTGGTTTTGCAGCAGCAAAACATATTTTAGACACCTAAAAGAAAGGCCCACCTAAAAAAAAAAATCAATATCAGTTTAAGTGTCCACTATATTTAGAATATTTTCACCTTACCGTCAGACGGCTATACGGTTTATGTTTGCGATGAAGAACTGAAGTCGTTATCTATGCGCTAGCCAAAGCAGCCAGACTCTACCTCCAGTCAGATTTGGCCTCGCAGTTTGGATTCACCAAAGTCACACAATAGCACAAACTAACTAACCGATGGAGGCAGCGGTAGACCAGCAACCCTCGTGTTCTGCGAGGTAAAATTACTGTTTTTTTTAAGGGAGTCTGGTGGCTTTGGTGAGAGCATAAATGGATTCAACAGATAAATATAGCGTACACTTAAACTAATATTGACTTTTTTTGGGTGGGCCTTTCTTTAAGGTGGCTAAAAACAAACAATGTACAGAATTATTCTGCACTTTAGTCTATTTAAAAAAAAAAAACCTCTCTACCTCAGTTCTTATCCTGCATTATATTCAATATTTGACATTTCTTAATATCTATATCTCCTATATTTTATAATCCAGCACCATATCACTTTCTGCATTATATTCACATTTTATAACAGTTTCTTTTTCTCCTGTTATTTTTATATCTGGTATACTTTATATTTTTTTGTATTACTTACTTGTGCCTTTTTACTAATATGTTTTGCACTATGGAACTGTGATGCTGGAAACTTGAATTCAATAAATAAATAATTACTATCTATCTAAAATACGTTTAAAAAGTACTTTGCTTCCGTGTGGTAACTCCTGTCTGTTTCTCCAAACTGGGGCCAACCGTCATCTACTGGAGTTAATACACTGACTATGGTCCTCATACAACCCCGCTTCAACATACCAGAACTATCCGTTTGAGCAGAAGCGTCTAATTAGGGTGATTATAAAGTCACAAAAGCAGGACCTCACCCTATTTTGTTCCGCTGTCATAAATGTATTGTTTATCATGACATGTGTCATAATGAAACGTAAGCTGTCAAATGGCATTACAGAAGAACCTCACTGCCCTGTCTGGCACAACTAGATAAACCCGCACTCCATTAAGCTGTACTGTACAGTGCTGAGTAATGTTACAAACATAGCTACAAGAGCTGATGCCATCATGGGCTAAACAAATAGTAGTGTTGGGTTGTGTTTGCAGCTTATTTCCGATTCCCCCAAGTGGCCAAAAAATTAGGTCATGCAAGTTTAAGGTTACGGATTGTAGTTGGAGTAAAAATAAAAATAAAAAAGGGCACAGCACCAGGGCTTTAAATCATCCAATATGAATATAATTCCTGGGGAAACTGGGCTGCTTCGGTCTTCCTGATGTTATGATGATCTAAGTTTCGGTGGTGAAAAAAAGCCCAGACCTTACACAACCTTCTACTAACTGGTAAGATGGCCATTTAAAGTAATTCGTTAGAAATTAAACCTGTTCATAGCTACTGGCACAAGAGAGGTGTGGACGGCAGAGGATGTGTCATCCGGCTGAAAAATTAAAAATAGCCGTCACACCTTATCCAACAAAAGAAAATAAATTACACTCCTCGCCATGCAGTAGTTCTTGTCTGTCACGTTGGCCCTGTCACTTGGCAAAGTGTTTTTCTTTCATTTCCTTTGATACCCATCCCGTTCCCTCCCTCTCAACATATCACAAACTCTCATCTAGAAAAGTCCCCGAGCCCAGCCCTAAAACAGAAAAAAACACTCTCCTCTATTAATCATCATACTATAATAGCTGCGTTGTCCCGATGTGTGTTACAGGAATTCAGCACCTTTACGGTCATTCAGATCCCACCTTAGCTGACACATTATTCTGAAAGAAATATTCAAGAGTGTCACAAAAAATATGGTTTTGTTTTGTGAGCAGTCAATCGTGTATAAACTGAGATATTTTCCCACAACACAGTTGATACGCATCCACACCGCAAGATCAAGAAGTATGAATAATGTTTGTTAACTCTGAAAGGGAAAGTCCCTTGGCAAGCAGCATTGGTACAAATAACCAGAGATACACTGTACGAACTCATCTAGTTTATTCCTGTTCACACTGCAGCTGTAGCCAAAAGGGTAATGTGAGCAAAGTGCTCTTCTTTCTAGCTCGTTGTGGTGGCATGCTAACGCCTGAAGCTCCGAGCTAATCTTTGACCATCATCTTGCATGTGTTTACAAGCACAGTATACACACTATTATCTAACGTGACGTGCGGTACAAAGTGGAGTTATGTTAAAAAAAAAATGGGCATAGGCCGGTACAGTATGAGCAGCTGAAACAAGCTCATCGTAAATTCCATTAATGAAAAGAGAACCGGTGAGATGGCCTCGTAATACCTGTAGAAATAAAACCTGTTTAGAGCAGCTGACATCCAAAAGGTGTGACCCTCCCAGAGGATTGTCAGAGGGTGTGTTACATCAGCTGATGGCCTTTTAAAAGAAAAATGGCTGCCACACCTTTTTTGACAAAGAAAGCACGCCAAGGAGTAGTTTCTTGTCCGCCCCGCTGCACCTGTCATTTAGTTAAAGTTAGTTTTCCTTTCATTTCCTATGATATCAGTCCTTTTATGATAAACTTGCAAGTCACATGTACGTGTTAATATTTCTACGATATGATATGATGCTGTGATAATGTTGGTGTAAGTCAAGGGAAATTAACACTTAACCTAACACAACACTAATTATGTATAAGTTCCCTAAACAGAAGTTACAGTAGTCTTGTAATGAGGTCCTACTCTCTACATGGGACTTTTAGTGGGAATCTGTTTAGCAGTGTATTTCCAGCTTTAAAGAGCAGTTTGTACCTACTGGCTCGTTTGAATCTGTGCGGATTGTGTGACAAACATTGCAGGTGGAGACAATAGAGGCACATGCAACTGCTGATGAATAATTGAGGAACGAGTCTTTTGAGCTGAATGTTGCACAGTTGTGGCCTCGACGTCCCACACCACACACAACAGGTTTATCATAGAACTGCCGACAAATCTGCGACAAAACACTTCCCTCGTAACTCGTAATTCACAATGCAGTTTTGTTGTATGGGAACTATATATAGGCTGTCAATCGATTAATATATACCGCATGATCGTCCATAGTTAATCACGATTAATCACACATTTTGTATCTGTTCAAAATGTACCTTAAAGGGAGATTTGTCAAGTATTTAATGCTCTTATCAACATGGTAGTGGGCAAATATCCCGCCTTATGCAAATGTATGTATATGTTTATTACTTGAAATCAATTAACAACACAAAAAAATAACAAAATTGTCCAGAAACCCTCACAGATACTGCATTTAGCATAAAAAATATGCTCAAATCATAACATGGCAAACTGCAGCCCAACAGGCAACAACAGCTGTCAGTGTGTCAGTGTGCTGACTCGACTATGACTTGCCCCCAAACTGCATGTGATTATCATAAAGTGGGCATGTCTGTAAAGGGGAGACTTGTGGGTACCCATAGAACCTATTTTAATTCACATATCTGGAGGTCAGAGGTCAAGGGACCCCTTTGAAAATGGCCATGACAGTTTTTCCTCACCAAAATTTAGCGTAAGTTTGGAACGTTCTCCTTCGCGACAAGCTAGTATGACATGGTTGGTACCAATGGATTTCTTAGTTTTTGTAGTTTCATATGATGCAGGATCTTCACTCTAGCTTTAAAACTGAGCCCGATACAACCTAAAAATTGCAAGTTGCGTTAAAAAAATGAGTGGTGCTAAAACGAATTTGCGTTAACGTGTTATTAACGTGTTAACTCTGACAGCCCTACTGGGAACGTCATTTTAAGGAGACAGGGCTGCCTCAGTGCACGAAACCCATTCAGCCATGATAGCTTGAGCATCGCTGTTCGTTTTATATATGTAGGAAAAGTGTAGACTAGTGGCAAAACTGACTCACTACCACCCACTACTGTGCACTGACCTGAGGCAGGCCCGGGGAATCCTACACCCTTCTGTAATTCCACTGGCCACCATGTAAAAAAGGGTGTGGGTCCAAATAGCAACTTTTTCCTCTGCATTTTTGTCCTTGTGGCTTGTGTAAAATACCTAAATATATAGCCGAAATAATGGGGAAACAGAGAGAAATTGAGTCAAGGTGGAGGGAACTGTGACTCAAAATGCTTACTTTTCTGTCCTCGTGGCCTATACATAGAAATAAAAATATTATATATTTTAATAGCCAAACGCTCTGGTGTCAGGAGGGATTCTCCTGATTCATTCTGATGCTTCTACAAGACTGGACTTTAAGACAGTGATCTGCATCAATCCTATAAACATAGCCTGCTGTGTGGAGTGTGAGTGATTCCAAGCATCATGTGTCTAAAATGCACTCAGTGATGCAGAAGCAGGACAGCTAGCGAGGCTGAATGCAGACCACAAAATAGATAGTTAGGGAGCAGTCGAGGGATGGTCCACCAACTAAATGACAGTCAATTTACATCATCACACTAAACTCGCGGCCTCCTGTTGACTTGACAAATCAACCTGGACTTCATAACCACCACTCACACAGGAAGAGGGAGAAAAAGAGAGAGAGACGGAGAGAGAGAGAGGAACGGCGTGCGACGTGAGGAGTGCTCCCTATACTTAGTGAACTTCTGGCGTTTTAATGGGCCTGACGTAGTTCCATGCTGCGGTCTGAGGTCTCTCCACCAGCATCTATTTTCCCCCAGAATCTAAGAGTTGGAAAAAAGCATGGAGCATTTAAGCAGGCTAAAAATGTATCTGATGGCAACCACCGTTGGCTGAAAATAGCCCTAGAAGGGTATTATTATCATTAATGAGGGATAAATTTGTCGGCTGACTTACCCCGGAGTCATGAGCACTTAAAATTATTCTGGAGTTTGCCCTTTTTTTGGCCGTTTTGGCAAAGCTGAGCTATCAAGTCTGTCTGAGGAATGGATGGTCTCCTGCTGATTTATACTCATAAAGTCAGCTTCCCCTGTAGCGCACAAGAGATCTTGCTGAGTAAAAAATCAACAGTTGCTCCTTTTAGGTTTAGCTGACACAGAATGAGGGTCTCAGCGTGTTGCTTTAATGACCGTGTGGACCGTGTTGCATGTTTTAGCCTGTTAACTTCAAATCACCTATGCTCTACATTTCTGCTGACCTTCTTCCAATGCAGACAATGTGTTTGTGATCGGCTTCCAGGCTTCCAGGCTGCCATTGTTTTCAGTTCATACCAGCAGGCCGACACTATGAAGGACACTATACTTGTTTGTGAAAGTTTATTTATAGTAAAAACTTCTTGAAGACTTCTTTGTTCATTTGTTCAAGGGCTGTCAATCACTTAAAAATATTTAATCACATTTAATAATTTTTTCACATTTTTTATCTGTTCAAAATGTACCTTAAAGGGAGATTTGTTATGTATTTAATACTCTTATCAACATGGGAGTGGACAAATATGTTTGCTTTATGCAAATGTATGTATATATTTATTATTGAAAATCAATTAACAACACAAAACAATGACAGATATTGTCCAGAAACCCTCACAGGTACTGCATTTAGTATTAAAAATATGCTCAAATCATAACATGGCAAACTGCAGCCCAACAAGCAAAAACAGCTGTCAGTGTGTCAGTGTGCTGACTTGACTATGACTTTCCCCAAAACTGCATGTGATTATCATAAAGTGGGCATGTCTGTAAAGGGGAGACTCGTGGGTACCCATAGAACACATTTTCATTCACATATCTTGAGGTCAGAGGTCAAGGGACCCCTTTTGAAAATGGCCATGACAGTTTTTCCTCGCCAAAATTTAGCGCAAGTTTGGAACGTTATTTAACCTCCTTCGCGACAGGCTAGTATGACATGGTCGGTACCAATGGATTCCTTAGGTTTTTCTAGTTTCATATGAGATATATACAGTATATATATAAATATGTATATATACACACGCACACACACACACACACACAAGGCCAGTTAATACCTACTACATAGTCTATAAATATAAGTTTTAAAAAATTTTTTTGGACGTAGGCAACGGGTGTTTATGGCACACCAGGTCTACTGTACCTTTAAAGTTTTAAGTGCCACTGTTGTTGTAGTTGTTTTTGTATTTTTGTGTATGCACATGATTTGCACAGTTAAGTTGGATTAAAGGAAGATAGTGAAGCTGTGTCATCTGTGTTCATCCAACAAACCCCTCTGGACATCTGTGGCTCCCAAAACCAACACCAACGGTTTCCATGGCACTCTGACACATGGCCAACAAACACAGAGAGAAAAAATAACATCTCTTCCTTTTTTGCCTTTCTTAATTTAGAACTTTTCCAACCCACTGATCCTTCATGCTACCAAAAATGCCTTTCATGAGACAAGGGACGTGTTAGAGTACTAATCTTCCACCAAAATCAAGATGACCTTTTTTAATTCCTGACCTTTTATTCATTTATCGGTGATTCCCTCTCTTAGATGTTGTACATGTTGCACATCAAGGCAGTACCTTTGTTATCTGGTAACAGTTTTTTTAGCATATTTTAGCAAGTGAGCTTCTGATCCTCTTCTATAATAATCTTGGCTACTATGGCAAATATGAATTAATTGATTGTGATAAAAAAAATACACTAACACACCTTTATTCTGCGCAGGACATCCATGTTCATGTGTTCCTTAAATGGGGCTGTGGGGTTTATGATGACGCATTAACCCCGTATGAACCAGACGGAGAGAGATAAAGGAGGTGTGACGAGAGAATACGAACAGAAAGAGAGAGAGATAAAGACAAGTATGATGAGGTATGGTGTTCCTGATGACCAGGCGGGTGGGGAGTAATGGAGTATACTCTGCAGTTCATATTCAGGGAGAGAGAGAGGCTATATGTGTGTGTGTGTGTGTGTGTGTGTGTGTGTGTGTGTGTGTGTGTGTGTGTGTGTGTTCGGGGGAGTTACAGTAGATGGAGGCAGTTGGGTGAGGTGTATAGAGAGAATGGGGGAGGAAGGCCGGGTAAAGTGCAGAGGAGCAAGGGAGGACAGACAGAGAGTGTGAGGGAGTAATCTTATCTTGGCTTGTGTATCACAGTGGCCTGCTATCATGCACATGGGGGGAGGTGGAGTTCTTTATCGTCAGCCAGGAATAGTGAAACTGACTCCTTTACTGTTTTATATACTGTTTTATATAAGTCAATACTTTTTGTTGAAACTGGTGTTTGTATGACATGAGTTCAGATGGATACCCTTCCATCAACTGTGGAGGAAATTTGACCTCGCTATCAGGTAACTGTGTGGAAGTCTCGATTAGAAATTAAGGCAGCAATACTTTTTTTGGCCACTTGAGGGCAGCGCAACGAGCCGTAAACACGACAGTAACATATCAACACCTTATACCGTTGTTAGGGCGAAAATGTTAGCAACCAGCTTCCTATTTCCACACCCAGCAGACACAAAAACAACATAAGCATTTATTTGTTGTCATGTTTCTAGTGACCTTGCCAAATTAAGTCCAATATTCACTCTCCTTTTAGCTCAGGTTTGGCCTCCACCAACTCCAGAGAGAAATATCTGGCTCTTTACCTGTTATATGTAAATGCTCCACTAATGTTTATTGTTTGGTGCTGGGCAGGTAGCTACAGTGGGTTTATTAGAGCTTTTTTCACTGAAAACAGGCTGAGTGTAGTGAGAGTGAACCAAAACAATGAGCTGAAAGACGCTAAAATACTCCCTATAGAGCTGAGGGGAACTGCAGAGTAGGTGATCATTTTCTGTGGGCTCTTTACTACGAGTGACTTTTTTCACTTTATATGTAGTTATTTGATCCATTGTTGATATAAAAAATATTAGGAATGTCAAAGTTAACGCGATAATAACGCGTTAACGCAAATTTGTTTTAACGCCACTCATTTCTTAAACGCATTAACGCAACTCACGATTTTTAGGTTGTAGCGGGCTCAGTTTTAAAGCTAGAGTGAAAATACTGGTATCATATGAAACTAAAAAACCTAAAGAATGCATTGATACCAACCACACTATGATACCTACCATCATACTAGCTTGTTGCAAAGGAGGCTAAAAAACGCTCTATATTTACGCTAAATTTTGGCGAGGAAAAACTGTCATGGCCATTTTCAAAGGGGTCCCTTGACCTCTGACCTCAAGATCAGTGAATGTAAATGGGTTCTACGGGTACCCACGAGTCTCCCCTTTACAGACATGCCCACTTTATGATAATCACATGCAGTTTTGGGGCAAGTCATAGTCAAGTCAGCACACTGACACACTGACAGCTGTTGTTGCCTGTTGGGCTGCAGTTTGCCATGTTATGATTTGAGCATATTTTTTATGCTAAATGCAGTACCTGTGAGGGTTTCTGGACAATATTTGTCATTGTTTTGTGTTGTTAATTGATTTCCAAAAATAAATATATACATACATTTGCATAAAGCAGCATATTTGTCCACTCCCATGTTGAAACGAGCATTAAATACTTGACAAATCTCCCTTTAAGGTACATTTTGAGCATATCAAAAACTTGTGCAATTAATTTGCGATTATTAAATATGGACAATCATGCGATTAATCGCGATTTAATATTTGAATCGATTGACAGCCCTAAAAAATATCAATTGGTGCAGCTTTAAATAAAGAAACAACTTCATTGTAACGTCATACTGACACAAATCCTTACACTTTTGACTGCCTTGCATCAAGTAAAGTATAAAATTTCAATTTTGGTTAAAGTGAACACACTGGCAGGTTTATTCCCCTAATTTTGAAACATGAAGTTTAACATTTGAAGTGAATTATGTAACATAAAGTGTTGTGCTACACAGTATAACATGATGTAGTTATTACACTTAGTATTTTGAGGATTTCGACTGCTTCAGAAAGAATGCCTAAACAAACAGGATGTCTACATTAAAGGGAAGTTAGCCCACATTTAAATGAACACTAAAGGGAAGTCATACTTACTAACAACACCCAGTTATTGTATTTTGTTCCTCAAACCTTAGCTCACTAATATACCTGCTGGGAGCAGGCTGGCAGTATTATAGCAGATCAACCACGGATCAATAAATCCATAAAACATATCAATAAGTAATGAGGTAATCTGTGTACGTGATATCTCTGCTGACAGAGGAACATTCCTACTGAGGGCTGCACACACACCCCAGAAGTTTATTGACTGTAATGCAGATTTAATCACCACCTGCATGGCTTGATTTATGGCTATTACAGTAAACTTTACACCTCTCGTCTGCACGCACAGGTAGAATATATTTAGAGCTTATACCTACTAGTGGTCACGGCTTAGTCACGAGCTTTCGGCACACACCTATAAATTATTTTAGACACTTAAAAATGAGCAAACACTGTATGCTAAAGTACACAGGCACACCCGCTTACCAATAAATGCACACATGACTTCTGTTGAGTGGATGCAGGTCTGTCTCTTATTTTTATTCCTTTATTTCTATTTGCATCACGTCAGGCTATAATAAAACCTCTTGGGCCCTGTTTTTCATTACTGCCTCTGTGCTACAACTTCTCTATAACATACATCTTGTGGAGGAATGCGAGGAAAAACACTGGCACAGATTCCAGTAGTGGTTTACCCTCCCGGACAGGCTTTACAGTCGGGTTGGAAAAGTACCTCTATCTGTTTTGAAATGTCCTCAGCCTGCAGAGCAAGAGCAGAGCAGGCAGCGGGCCAACACCCTCTGCACCTGTGTCCCCGCCCAGCACTTTTGGAGGGAAATAGTTCCAGTTGAGTTGCTGGTTGGACCAGTTTGGTTGTTAGTGCTAGTAGTAAAATCTCTTCCTCTAGTGTGCTTGTGTGTTCTCTCTCATTTTGAGTCACGAATTTCTAGTTTTTTTTATTCTACATGTGCAAAATCAAAGCTAAAAAATACTACAGTGCAGCAAGCAAGAGTTTTAAAAGAAATGATTTGAACCAATGACATGTGTCTTAGTGTTGATTCCACAGTTTTTGCTTTAACTCTTCATTTCCTCAGTCGCCAGCTGCAACAAAGAGGCGAAAGTGAGCCGAACAGCACTGCTCGTGTGTGCACATGTGGTGAAGTTAAGCGCGGCCACACCCTTGTCGTAGTAAAATCACACACACATCAATATACCGCAACCCAAACAAAACCCAACTGCTGCAGCAAAAACTGCGGTGGCGAGATGACGTGTGCCACATTATCAGCTTTAACATCTCGTCACGCTTTTAACCGAGAACACGTCGACTACTGTTACCTTTTAGTATGCTTTCTGTCACATGGTGATTTAATGTGACACAGTTTGAGTGAAAAGTGACAAGAAGAGTGACAGAGAAAAATGGCTGGATGTCGAACATATTGTATATACGTGAGGAGCGTAGCCTATATGTGAGTGCCAGCACTGTCTCCATTATTAATCAGCCATATGTGGCTGCTCAGTATGGAAAATATTCTGGCGTTTGTATATTTTTTGGCAGGAAATCAAATACCTCGCGTGTCTCCCATGCGTAAAATCTACTATACACTAGATCCAAAGATTGGCATGAAATTGAAAACCTTGTGTATTCTTAATCCATTTCAATCTCAGGTTGCAAGTGGTGCGTCTCTTTTTTTACTTTTATCTCTCGCCTCTTATCTCTGTATTCGTCATGTGCCTGTGCAATCACCTTAAGTGACTTTTACGGCGCACCTTTGGGAGACCTGGAGAGATCTAACACAGCTGTCAGAGATTAAAATCTTGTCATCGTGCTTGAGCAGCTGTCAAACAGCAAAGACGAGAGGCGAGAGGAGAAGCAACGACAGAAAGAGAGATCCTCGCTTCACCCTCGAAGCTGGATACGTTCTAACCCACAGTCCCAAAAATAAATCCCTTATTTTTTTGGCTCTCTCTCCACATGAGGCTCCACTTGATCTCTTTAAGCAGGCCCTAATTAGATTAGTGGACTTTATTAGTTGCCCAAAACACAGAGGAAAGGTAGATAGACAGATATAAAGAGAGAGAACAACCATCGCTCTTTGATCTGCCTCGCCTGTGATATATGCCTCTTTGTCCCCTCCAAATGTCCTTCATCACCCAACATTCACTCACACACACACACACACACACACTTTTGCCCTCAGGGTTCAGTGTGGTAAGCACGCGAACCAGCGCCTGTCTTTCATTTCGCCTTTCCAAAAGCAAACGAGAGAGGTGGAGGCCAAGAGAGACAGAGAGAGAAATTACGAGACGCGCTCCCGACATTCCTTCCAATTTAATGGCCGCTGTAGTATGTCCTGTTTTGACAAGGAATGAATTTGGGCCCCGATACTCTCCACTATTTCCTTCCATTAGATGACTTACGGCACGGCGGTCGGAGCATATGAGGGGTTCACTTCCAAAAATATTAGGGTGTCAGTTCTGGGGTTGAAACACAACCTGAAGCTCATCAGTCATCTCTCGAGTTTCTGACCATCCCATGCTCATTTTGTTCAGCAATCATCAACATGTGGTAAATTAGTTTCAATGACCGCATTAAAAAAAAATATTGATTAACATGAATCTCATCACAGATTGATAAAGAGTCCTGTTCCACTGTTGTTTGAGTTATAAGGTCAAAAAAGGTGAAAATAAAGAAAGGTCATGTTTATTCAGTGATTGTTGGTGTAGTCCACGGCAGGTTCCATCTGTTGTTTTTCATTTTTCCTTGTTTGACCCTGGATGAATATTATTGTAAGCTCAGGATAGATGCCTTGTTTGTGTTCTCATCCGTGTTTAGCTTAGCTCAACTGAGTCCCCAAAAGTGATGAATAAAATATATATGTATATACGGTACATAACAATCATAGAGGACACGTGTGGATTTAGAAGATAAAATCAAGATTATATTTATGGATTCATGACAACGTCTACAGCATCTATGATCAATATGTTCATAATAACAATGGATCAAATGACTATGAATAATGTGAAAGGGGTTGCTCATAGTGACGGACCCAGAGAGTGAAAACCATCCCACAGCTCTGTGGATTTTATGGTTTTTGTTCACTCTCACGGCTCTCATAGCGTTATTTTCAGCCACAAGAGGCATCTGTTTTCAGTCAGAAAGCTCCAAAAAACCCACTGCTCAGTACCAAACGGCAGACATACAAAGTTAGCGACTAGCTGGTGAACGTAGTGGGGGCATTTAGCAACTTTCACTCAGGAATTGGTGGAGACCAAAACAGAGCTTAAAGTAGAGTGATGTGTAAGCCAGCTGCTTGCTAACACTTTTGCCACAACGACTTTGTAAGGAGATGATGTATTAATGTCATGTTTAGAGCTTGTTTCGCTGCCCGAAAGTGGCCGAAAAAAATCTGTTACGCTTTAATTTTAAAGTAAAGGCGCCCTGTGGAGTTATGTTTATATTCAGTGTTAATCACCAAAAGTCATTGTATGTGTCCTTTAGGTCTAACAAATGTGTTTAAAGCATTTCCTTCCTCATAAAACATTTACAAAACCAATTTTTCTAAATATTTTAAATTGTTTACAATTGTTTGTTTGCTAGGAGTCTTTTTCTTCCCATGTTGGATTGTTAGTGCCACCTGTTCATAGTACTGTAAAATATACAAAATTACTATGAAAATGTCACATCTTTTTCCCTTCTAACACAAACCCAACAAGTAACTAAGTCCATTTTTAACAACTTAATGCATACAGACGTCTCTTTATTTCATAGAGATGTGATTAATTGTGCTTAAGTGCCGTAACGTCTCTGCACGGTCACATGGGAAAGTCCAGATTGAGTTTGCCCTTTAACAAAACATGCACAGCCCTGATAAGATCTCCACCTATCTCTCCCTCCATCTACCTTCTCTACGGCCCGCTGACTGCACTCATGATGGGAGGGAGACTAACAGTTTGACCGCTGACCTTGTGCTACTCCACTACCTTTGAAGTGGACCGGTAATCTGCCCCGAGGTGGATAGTTTTTTTTTTAGCAACACTGGACATTAGAGAGGGCAGTGATAAAAACCACTCCCTCCTTTTATGGATTGACCTAGATGAGAAAACGGCCTCCCTCAGGGCTAATAACATGATGTAAAGGAGGTTTAATGAGAAACCTTCCGGATGACTGACCGTCAGTTACCTAAAGGCATTTGTGGTCCCCTGCATCCTGGAATGCTCATGTTTCTTTGTGGTTTGTTTCAGATGAACTGAACTACATTTCAAATACACCTTCTAAAATATTACTGAAAAAAAAGTGCAGTTTCAAGGGAAACGTATTTCCTCCCGGATTACAGTTGTAGTTTTAAACAGGTGTTTAACGCTGTAAATCGATCAAAACAAAACAAAAACGCAACAAAATGACTTGGTTATGTTCAGGCAATGGCACGGTTAGGTTTAGTAAAACATCGTGGTTTGGCTTGTTACGTTATTTAAGTTATGGACGTAAATTAATAGAAGTAAATATTGACTTTTGGTTACACATGGAACATGATCCCCGGTCTCCCAGGTGAAAGTCCTGTGTTTGTTGGACCCATCCATCCAGACCTCCTCCTTATGCAAAACATGATTAGAAAGGTATTTGTCAAACGTCAAAAACAAACGTAATCCAGGAGAAAATACATTTCCTTCTAAACTTAATTGACAATGCAGTTTCGTTGTATGGTAATGTCATTTTTTGGAGACCAGGCTGCCAAAACATATGCTCCATAGCGCTACTACTGGTCAAAAGGTCCCTTTAAGTGATTCTTTACACTAATTGATTTTTTTGGCTACTTGAGGGCAGTTTATAAAGGTGTTATTTCTAACATGTTAGTTAGCAGACACATAGCAACATTAGCTTTCCTTTGGAGTCTTGTTTCTGGCTACCTGACGAATGGAAAACCAATATTCATTTTGCTTTTAGTTCCTTTTTGGTCTCCACCAACTGCCGAGGGAAATGTCTGGCCCTTTAGCTACTAAATGCTGTGTTCACTCGCTAGTCGTTAACTTATGCTGTGTCTCAATTTGCGCACACCCATACTTAGACTTGCTATTTTGAGTGCATAAATGTGTTCACGTTGAGAAGTATGGCAAAATGCAGTGCACTCTGAGTACCCGGATATTGTACGCGAAACGGTCAAAACGTTGAGTGTGGAACGCTGGACACGTGTCACCCTCAACGATCGCCATCTTTGCTACGTAGCGGAAGGGGAGGGGCCACCAACCTGTTTCAAACTCGTGAAAATGGCAGGCGACGAAGCTGCAGTGGTTGCGATTGAAACAGCAAAAAAAGGACTAAACAAATTTAAGTTATACATGTTTTTTTTCACTAAGTGCCACTATACTGTATTTAGGTTAGAAGGCATTATTGTGTTAATTTATCCGAATTACTGCCAATACGGCGTGATATCCCTGGCTGACTATCACCAGCTGATCTACCGAACTTCAGGGGAGTGCGATTGGAGACAACACTACCGGCCCGTCGGTATGAAATGCACCGGGCGGTCCATTTACTGTAATGTAAACCAATCCGCGGAAACAGTATTTGAAAAAAGAAAGTGCGCCGGGAGTGTGGTGACGTAGTTTAAAGAGTGAAAAAACACACAACGAGCGGGCAAGAGGGGAGGTGGATGAGTCCAACAAACGCAGGGCTTTCATCCAAGAGGCCGCTGTACGTTTCCTGTGCGTCACATTACAATCGGCTGTTCGTTCGTGTTCCATGTTCACAACGTTCAGTGTCATTTTCACTGTACAAACGTAGTCGTTTTAAGCCCGACCATGTAGGTCTTTCCTAATCCTAACTATAGTGGTTTTGATGCCAAGATGTCCAAATTGAGACACGGCTTTTGTCTGTAAGGTCAGTATATCAGAGCTTGTGAACCAGCTACCTGCTGCGACTGGAAACGAGGTTGATGAGAGCGGTGAGAGTGAACCACACCGGTTAAGTTGCGGGCCATAAAACCAAAACCATGATAATTTCCTGTGGGTTTTGTCACAAAAAGCAATCACTTTCACTTTACACTCATTTATTTGATTTATTGTTAATAGGAAATTATAGATAAGTGCAGCTTTAATTGTTTTTTGTTTTTGCAGAGTTTGCAGTGGTTATCCAATAATTATGCATCGGTGTGATGGCAAAATACAGGAAAACAATTAACAGAAACAGAAGGGTTCAGTTAATTATACATAAACACTACAAGACAAACTAGGAATATTTGTTCTTCTAAGTATTTTTGGTACAAGTACGAACGGGGTTGAGAGTTCAGCGTGTGCTCGGTGGTGTCAGCTTGCTGTAAGCTTTCGTGAGGAGGGGCGTGGCTGCTGTGTAAATGTGTGTGTGTGTGCTGCGGTGGTGGAAATGATAGTGGTGGCCTTCTGGTTTTATCAGACCCCAGAAGAAGTGTGTAAATGTAAGATTACTGCACGAGGCAACAGAATCTCCAGAAGTGGAGCACAAGATAGGAGAGCTGACACAGATAACAAGCAAAATCAAATTCATGGTTTCCTTGCAGTGGTTTCCCTTCGCTGTAGCTCATGTGTTTGATTTAGAGGCTGTCGCTGCCAAACACACCGGTCCTCCCTCTCTTTCTCTAGTAATGGCAGGAGTTGTGTGTGAAAGCCAAGACATTCCTGCAGTTGTGTGGTAGGATTTCTCTATTTCTTTCGCTGCCTTTTCTTTCCGTCTCTGTGTCTATCCTCTCCATTTATCTTCCTTTCTCTGTCAGCCCAGTGAAAAGCTTCGGCTATCTGCTCTCTGTTAACTCTCCTTTCTTTCCTTTTTCCTTCCCTCTATCCGTTTTGTGGGCCGGAGAGAAAAACTGCCAGCGCTGTGTGTTTGTGTGTGCCCTTGGGATGTGACTCAGTGTGCAATCTAAGACAACCCCCCTATCATAATGACTGCTCATTACCTACCATGCTCTCATATAAAGATATATTTATACACCCGAGGACATAACCTCATCGCTCATCTACATAACAATTATGGCTCATTTTATAGGCCTCTTTGGAGCCATAGAGGAAGCTCAGAATTCACTCAGTTGCAGAAAATGGCCTGGGTGACAGACAGGTTGGGAAATGAACAACAGCCACCGGTCATATTCTGGTTAAATTGTTGCTGTGGCCTGTAAGTTTGTGTAATGATCTCTTAGGCAGATAGATACATAGATCAGTCAGTGGTCCTATTGTATTGTGTGTGGTTAGCTGGATAAATAGTGGAAGTGGCAGTAAATCTTTAAGATTCACCAACCACTGTGGCCTGAAGACAAAACAGCTTCTTACTATTGTCTCCAATGATGACAAACTGAGTTCAGTGACAAAGAAAATTACAAAATATATTCGTATAACCTAAATGTAGAGGTCTGATGCCTTCAGCGGTCACACTGAGCCCATACAGTAGCAACAATTTTGAGTTTTGAATGTCCAGTATTTCTCTATAGATTCAGCGCCAAAAAGAATATTAAACACAAATGATGCAAGTTAACAGTTAACGCCCCTTGGTTTCAAAACTCACGTTTTCTCAATAACAAAACACAAATACAGCAATTTAGCATGTGAAATAACTAAAAATCTAAGTTTAAAGTTAAAACCAACTATAACTACCTAAGGGGCTATTCACATGTTGCGTCTAAAAATGGAAAATGCAAGCCGTGCCGCTTTCATCCTTTTATCCAAGGTGCTTAGGAGGTTATTAATTAGGCAGTAAGCCTCAATGATTAAACTAAACAAAGTCAAAACAAAAGATAAATTGGTTTCCAGCACCGTCGACCCCTCACAGTAGCTAGTTTCACTGCTCAATTTGTTTCGTCTATGGCTGACCTTTCAACAGGATGTTGTGACGTTCTTGGACGGAAAGGGTGAAGCAAGTAAAATAGTCCATAGGACAGATCATAAAGCTCTGGGTAGTCCTGTACTAAAATTATTAACTTCTTCTCCATATATTTACCGTAGACTGCAATTAACAGAAGACAGAAAAGATATCTGACGGCTGTGATTGGTTGTTCCTTGCCACTGTGCAGCTATAGGCACTATAGGCGCTTGGGAACGCGTGCGCCCTGTCCCGACCCGTGGTTTCGTCGCGGAAGCTTAACGTCCACCCTTCGGTTCCATTTAACACTGTTAGCTCTGTCAACACTGTTGCCGTTGTTTGCGCAATGTTGGTGCTGTTAGCACCGTTAGCTGCTACCCATACATACAGCCGTCTCGAGAGCCATGTGGAGGCAATCCCTCAATGATAGACATGCTCTGAATTTCGAATTTGGCACCTTTAACGAGCTAGGACGATAACTCACCTGATATCAAGAGATTTATTTCCCAAGACTTCACTGTAGTGGAAATGAGCTCCTCATACATCCATCATTGATTGGTCAACAAAACTCCTGAAATGCAGGAATTAGACCGCAGTGAGTTTGTTACTTTGGATGTTTGTGGCTCTGGCTCCCAGTAGATTTGGTTTGTCTTGTTTTTTCGGGTGTTGCCATGTTTGCAGATGATGCACTATACTTTGTTTTCTGCCATTCTGTGCTCCACTGTTACCCAAAAACAATTAAAAACGCATCAATGAGCCACACTGTTGCACTGGCATCTGACATGTTCTTTCATTATCATGAATATGTAGAGCCCTTCTCACATACACTGTCCTGCTGTTGGAAATACTAATGAAAATAGTCCCCAACAAATGCACTATTTTCTCTTTTTTGAGTAATGTTTGCTAAAATCTACAGTGCACTAGTGCATTCAACTTTTATTTATAAAGAAAGTAAATATTTGGGACAAGTTGTAAAGATGTATGTCTTCAGTAGGAGTGAGTGGGCTTGGAGCTGTGAACCACAGACAGGATAGGGAAGTCAGAGAGGAGGGATCAACAAGGCAGACTTTGTTGGTTTTGGTCTGTTGGGATTTGTTGACAATACAAAAATAAAGAATATTGTCAGACGTATCCTTTAAGCAAGGAAAACTTGTCTGTAATCATTGTGCCCACAAAACATGACGTGAGTGACAGCTGTAATATGACCGGGTTGCTTATAGTAGCCAAGTAAGCCTTCCTCTAGACAAAAAAAACAACAGGCTCTCTGTGCCAACCTTGGACACACTGAATACAGATAAGAGAGGCAGTTCTTCTGAACAGTGAAGAGAGCAAATATCATTTAAAGGACTATAATACAACATCAGTGTGAGCTGGAACGCGTTGCTTTTATCTTGAACAGTATAAACACAGCTCAGGTTACGATTACAAAAATACATAATGCAAGTTTGCACACATCACTTAGGCTACAATCCAAATCCATTTAAAATGGAAAAGACAGCTTCAAATGTTTGCTACTACTTGAGACCGGACTATCATGGTTAAATAATGCAAGCCAAACTGCTCGGTTGAAACACTTTTAGTGAAACGTTTATTCAAGACGGAGCGTGACATAAATTTGGAAAATTTACCGTAAGACTTCAAATTTAACTAAAAAAAATCACTGAAAGTAGCACTCCTTTCTCATACTGAAGATGTAAGTAATATAACAATAATATAATAATAATTTATAGCAAATTTCACTTAGTTAGATAAGATTGTTTTGTTGCAACTGGTAAGTACATAAGCTGGCTTCTGCAGGATGCTGTTTACACTTTGGCAGAAGGTGTGATAAATTGCATGATAAGTCGACATTGCACAGATATGATATTGTGATGCAGAGAAGCATATATGAAGAGCATATGGAGAGTTTCACTCAAAACTGTGACTAAAATTATTTTGGAATTATAAAAGAATAAAATCACATACAAAACAAAAATGATTCTTACAATACAAAGCCTGACTTTAGTTTATGAAAAGGCGAATTTTAGCAGAGAAACAGTTTGCTGCCATCTATACCTGAACTTTGAACTTGCCAAAAAATAACACAGAATTGGATTTTCTATCCATCTGTCAGTTGATTGTGCACAGTAGACTGCCCTTTGTGCCAGTGCACTTGACGCAAACCCAAAGTACATTTGCTTGCGTGTGATCCCGGAGCTTAATTACGGTTAATGATCAACCGATACGGCCACATTACAGCTTATCACAGCCTAAATGCATCATCATCAATCATAAAAACGGGGGGAGAATGCTTTTGGATCAGGCCCAAATGCACACAGGTGTGTGTTGTTGATTTCACTGTGGACAGATGGTTAATGTCCAGAGGGCAGATAGGGTGGCTGTGTCAATGCTGACCATGCTGATTTACAGGGGAGCTGTGATAGTGATATAATATCATTCAATTCTTTCTGAAAACATCTGTTTTTTAAAGCTTTTTTTCTTCAAGGAACCTGCAAAATCCAACATGTCTTTATGAAGTTACATAGGTGAGTCTTTAATGGTTAAAAGATTTGAAACGAGGGAAATATGTTTGTTTATTTGTGAGAAAATGAACTCGGTTCAGTGGTTTTCCTTTAAGCAGTGATGTACTGGATGTGACATTTGGCTTGCGGTTTAGCAGGAGACAGACTTGTTGTTTTCTGTTAGAACTCGCTGTTTCCTCCCCTCTCTCTCTCTCTCTCTCTCTCTCACACACACACACACACACACACACACGCACACACAAGCGCTTCAGTGCAAAGCGTGGGTGCAGGTTTATCTGATCGATGCCAAAATTCGTCGGATGTCCCCTTTGGTGTTGCGCGGTTCAAAATGTTAGTCTCTAACTACAAACCAGATAAAAGAGCTGCTTCAAGAGTGAAAGTGTGTGGGAAGTAGTAGCTTTAGGCCATGTGTGTGTGCGTGTGTGTGTGTATGTGTGTGTGAAAGTGCATGGGGCTGGTAAATGTGTGGGCCTTCAGTGACCCTGATACCGCAGAAATAAAAAAAAGACAGAGCGTGCAGACGTCTGTCTTCATTCTGTCTCTGTGTATTTCTCTCACACCCCCAGAAAAACTTCATATCTGTCCATCTCTCACACTGCAGCAGCTCCTACTTTACTAAGGAATGATAAGCTAATAACCTGCATATATTGCAGGGTTGCCAAGGTTGTGCTTAACTTAAATGTTGCCAAGTTGAATTTCTGCAACAGCCAGATTTGCTCGCTCAGTATCAGATAAAGTTTTAGAAAAACACACCTGGGACTCCCACATCCCGCCTCCTGCTGCGGTCACTTATACTTCAAGAGAATAGCCTACAATACCTTATTTTCAATTTAGCAAACCAGTCACAGTGACTAATGCTCGTCATCTCTCGCAGCAAAAACTGCTGACACAAATCAGCAGCAGCATGGAGCTGAAGCTGCAGATGTGGGGTTTTAACATCTGTAAATCATCTCTCCGGGTAAACTGAGACAGCCAGGATAAATGTGGGCAGTGGAAGTGAACGGGATGCGCTTCCCTCTCGCTGAACTGGACTCCCAACTGTGGTTGTGGTTGTACTGGGCAGCTCCCAGGCCTGAGTGTGGGTTGTGTTTGTGCATGTGTAGCTTCTCCTCCAAACTGAAAGTTGCTTGGTTTTACTGTTCCAAGGGAGTAACAAAGATTTCCGAAGAAAAAAGAGGCCAAAAAACTCATCATTAACATATTGTTTTGTTGAGATATGATCTGGTTTCTAAAGATAAATCCGCCCTACCGTCGTGTTTACAGTGTATTTTATCTACTGTGGATAAGTGGTCAAAGATGACGTTAAAGTTTGCACTTATCCGGTAAAACATCTCACCGACTACTGGATGGATTGACACAAAAATGGGACTTTCTTCTAGCTCGACCATGAGGTTCACATTAGTGGTTTGAAATGAAAATGCCTCGACAGCTATTGGATGGATTGCCACAAAATTTAGCACACACGTTCATGTCCTCCTCGGGATTTAATTTATCATAACTTTGGTGATCCCTGACTTTCCATCTAGCACCATCATCAAGTTTTCAATTTGTCCAATATTTTGGTTTATGACCAAATATCTGCCTCAGATGTACTTTTGCTAATTAGCTATTGTTAGCATGCTAACACACTAAACTAAGACGGTGAACGTGGTTAACATTACACCTGTGAAACATCAGCATGTTAGGATAGTCATTGTGAGCAGGTTAGCATGCTAACATAAGCTCTGTGGCCAGCCTCACAGAGCTGATAGCATGGCTGTAGCCTTGAAATATTCAGATGATATAACAAACGATAGGAGTGTCACAATAAAGACAAAAGTTCCCCAGATAGAAAGCGGATACAGAGAATTAAAAAACAACTTTCCTAAGAGTTCATAGCTTCTCCCTCTAGGGTGTCAGGAGATTTGTTGGTCATCTAGGGTCATGCATTTTTATCCACAGTCAAAACACACATGCTGGTGTCAACTGCAGGGCAACGTGCCCTGCCCTGGAAGAGGTCAACTCTCTCGGGTAAGCAAATGACTTGCCAGTTGTTCAGATTCAGAACATCCCCCGCCCTGAAGCCTTTCGCTTATCCTGCCCTTGCGTCAAAACCTCAATGTGTTTGTGTGTATAGTTTCTAAACAAAGGGAAACAAAGTGTACGAGGGGAAGTCGTGTCCCTGGTGAGCCACGGCACCTCTCCAAGCCTCTTTTTGCTCATTCACGCTTTCTCAGTCACATGAGCCTTGACATTCAGCACAGACGTGCTAATATCCAGCCTCTTATACCACCTCGGCAGGAGCTGTGATGATGACAGTCACATGCTAAACGTCTCTCTTCATACATACACTGCTAGACACAGGACACCTCAGTAATTATGAAACCGGTCCTATCTGGAGGTTTCATCCCATCGACAACAGTACGTGTGTTCCAGGAAAACGGAAGGGGGGAAAAGGTTACACACAAGGCCGTGGTTATGGTTATGGTCTGCTAAGCATGTGCGTTCAGAGGAAGTTCTTCATGGGAGGCTTAACTCGGGGCTGAATGACCCATGGTCACTGAAAATGACCTCGGACAAGATGCTCAAACCTTTAAGTGCAATAGTTTTATCCTGTAGTACAAATGAAGTACAGTACAGTACGTCTTGTAGATAGATAATCAATCATAGTGAACATTTAGTAGCTTTACTCTTTGGTCAAAGTCATATTTCTGAGAGGCAATACAGTTGCAATTAGCGAGTGCACAGAGATCTTTTCTTGTTCACAATGCTGTAAGATCCTACACCAGAGAATCTGAGGCTCTCTATGGATCTGTGCTAACTTTGGTGATCCCTTAACTTTCCATATAAAGCAATCATGAGGTTTGGTACTTTGGTTTATAACTAAATACTTGCAAAACCAATGAACATTTCCATCAGCCTCAGCTGCACTTGTGTTACGTTTAGTGGTAATTAGAAAATGTTAGCATGCTAACACGCTAAATTAAGATGATAAACATTATACCCGCTAAACATCAGCATGTTAGCATTGTGATTCTGAACATGTTAGCATGTTGACATTAGCATTTAGCTCAAAGCACCACTGTACCTCAATACAACCTCACGTGAGCAGGCGTCAACGTCCGGGTCTGAAAACTGAAGCCAATGCCTTAAACTTGCATTCTTTCTAACACCCAGCAGGGGGCGACTCCTCTGGTTGCAAAAAGAAGTCTGATTGTATAGAAGTCTATGAGAAAATGAGGCTACTTCTCACTTGATTTATTGGCTCAATAAATCATTGTAAACACGAGTTTATGGTCTCAATCGCTAGTTTCAAGTCTTCTTCGATACAGCATGAAGTTCATTTAGTAAATTATGGTCCCATTTAGAGTCAAATAGACCATAAAGCAGGGGATGCTTTAGGGCGTGGCTACCTTGTGATTGACAGGTCGCTACCACGGTGTTGTCCGGTCTGGGCGTTGCCCGGTCTGGGCGTTGTCCGGTCTGGGTGTTGTCCGTGTTTTCGTCCTAGATCTTTAACCCTTTCACATTTTGCTTTCAGTTCATGAAAGTTAAATATAACATTTTGGTCACCTAAAAATGTCCTATTCAGCATTCAGTTGTACTTAGCTCCACCCTCTTGTTTCACTTCTGGTTGCAAAAACCAAGATGACGACAGCCAAAAACGGCTGAACTCGAGGCTTCAAAACCATAGTCCAAAAACCAATGGGTGACGTCACGGTGACTAAGTCCACTTCTTATATACAGTCAATGCATGTGAGAAATTACTAAATTCAAACGAGTCCTTTCACATGTACGCACATTGTTTCTCCTGTGGGTTTTATTTTATGACAACATATTTATGACTTAGATGTTGTTCAGCAGTCGACTGTCAGGTCTGGGAGGTCGGAAAGTTGTTGAATACACCAAGGAAAGGTTTCAAACTTAGTCCCTTCTAACGTGCATTATAATTATAAGATAAAATTTGGGCCCTTTTGTAGTCCCTGTTGCAATGTTTGTTAATGCAGTAGCTGACAGGAAGTAAACTTGGACCAAAGCTGTTGCCCTAGCAAAAGAATGGCAGTGAAAAGGTCTATACTGATTTGAAACTACAGACTGTGGACTTGTACAATGGTTGGTAGTAATATGAAACATTAGTGGGTCAAAAAACACAAAAAAACACAAGTATTTGAAGTGTTAAAACTGCTCTGAGATGACTCAACTATGAAATGACGAAATGACAAAAAACGTAAAAAAACAAAACATACCACATTTGTCACCCGATTAGTGAGCCTCCCCTCACCCTCTTTAAGAAGAAAACAATCTCCCTGCAGCCTTCCTGTAGGGATTTAGCCTTCAACATTCGCCCCTCAGAGTGCCGTGACCCAACCTCACCCAATCACAGCACCAATCACACACATTAGAGGAGTTTGCTTTGCCCTCACCCTGACCTGTGAGTGCTGATACTTCCTGTAGCCACATGTCTGTCCTCAGGTCAAACATTACTCACCGCCAAAAAACCTCAGCTTATAGGGTCAACTGTTCAGAGATCATCCAAGGCCAGATCTCATTTCAGAGCTGTTTACTTTTTCGCAAGTTGCAAACACTCTGGTTAATATGTCGTTGAGGTGAGACCCTGACAGATACATTACACAGTATCCATCCACACATTTATCTTGGCAGCATTTAATAGCCTGTCAAATACAACTATTTTCTTATCAAAGCCAAAGAATAAGCAGCAAGTATGGAGGTCAGTGAATCACAATTATTACAAATACATGCTCATGCATGAAATGTTTGGGAGTAATGTTGTGGCTGTCTAGCTGGCTGTCTGAGGCTCGTGTGCCATCTCCCAGCTGCCTGAAACCTTGATGTATACGGGTGAAAGACGCGGCCCCGGGTTATTAGCGAGAGCACGAGTCACCGCAGCAGCTGATTGTTGCCTTATTTCAACAGAGTTGTTCTTCCTCCCTCCTCTCAGACACACATGTCCCTCAGGGCCAGATGAAAGAAATCAAAGGCATGTGATCCTCAAAGGGGATGGAAGAGGGGCTGCGATGGTGCGTTCATGTGTGTGTGTAAGTCTTAAAACTCAAGAGTGCATTCAGTCGGCCCCTGAGGTCATAAAACTGTTTGTTATCATGACATTATCACAGTGGATTCATCATTCGTCAGATTTTCTTCTATTTCTGACAACTCCTCAAGGAGTTTTTGCTGTTGTATTAACCCACACTTGCTGTTACCACCACGGACCACAGGTGTCGCCAAATCAACCAAAAAGAAAAATTTCAGCATGACATTTAATTTCAAGTTTTGTGCTAAAGGCAAGGCAAGGCAAGGCAGAAGTTCTTTGTTTCTATCCACTTTATCAAAGGGCATTTGTTATGCATTAGTAGACAACATAGCATGCCTGCACTGTGTTGGTGACCCCTGCTGCAAGGTAAACTAAACACTGCAGTGCTGTAGCAGCAGGCCAGCCAGCGTCTGAGGCCACACAGCCAGGCCGCATGAGTCACACAGTCCCAAGCAAAACCCAAATGTGTAAAAACTTCACATTGGCAGATTAGTTTGTTTACATCCTGCGCTGGACGTGATTTGGCCAGGCCGCGGCGAGACACGGCCAAAAAGCCCGTCTTTCTCTTTCCTCCCTTTAACTCGATCCTTCACTGCCTCTTTCCTTCTTTTTCCTTTCTCCCCTCTCTAACTATCTCCACTTCATCTCTCCCTCTCTCACCGCTGCCAAGCGCACGTGACCGTGAGGCAGGTTGAAGCGGAAAAATAAAGCAGCCCTGCCCCTTGTATAAAAAATTAAATGAAGTAAAAAAAAAAAAATCAGACAAATTAATTACAACACCAAACAGATGGGGAAGTTGTATTTCCAGAATAAAACAAGACATTCGTAAAAAAACGAAAAAAAAAAACTTTCCACCTCCAACATAGTTTGCCAAGCTATGAGCTCATACTTTGTAGGCCCTCTGCTGAATATCTATACATAGCGTCAGCATCAAGATGTCAGTCTTTTATGACCCATTTCTCCTCTCGTTATCTGCAGCAACATTTAGACACCTGCTAATTTAACGCTGGAAGTATGGAAGTGTTTTTCCTGACTTGGAAACAAACTCGGGACGGCTCGCCGTGAACCGGCGTGTACCGGTACTGATATACTTCCTGAAACGTAGAAGGGAAAGTCAACATGTGGCCACAGCTTTGTGTGTATGTGTGGGTGTCTTTTTTTACACCGAGCTAGAGTAGAATGATGAACAGGGTCAGTCTGGGGTAACACACACACGCACACACACACACACCCTATGTCGGCGGTGGTTTTGAGGTCATGTCTGGCACCGCTCTCTCAAAGCGGTGATGTCATATTTGCATCATGGCATAGCCTACTGTAAAAGAGCTACTGCCTCTCTTCCTGCACCACCTTGAGGTCAAAGGTGAAAAACTTGTTCTCCTTCTCTAAATCAAGAGCTGTATTCTACTAATGTTTGCTGAAAACCTCACATCCTCCCAGACAGTCAGTGTTTTAGATCAACGCTCATGTATCAGAAATTTCCAAAGTGGGAGCTAACGGGGTGCAACAAGCAGGTTCGCGGTGGGCTGACAGCGCCAAACAAAGCAAATGATGTCACTTTTTAAAATGCTCTGCTCATCCACACAGATGATTTCCCTAATCAGGGAGATGTCAATCATGTCTGTACATGCCCACAGAGTCCTGAGAGGAGGGCTTATCAGGCAAACTAAGTGAAAACACCTGTGTGGGTGAACTAAGGCTGTGTAAGCTGTTTAAATACTATCTTAAGGATTAATACAGACATTTCACACATAGTAAGAGGTTATCATTTCCCCCAACTTCTAATGAATACATTTGTTCTTCCATCTTTTCACCCATTAACCTTAAAGAATATCTGCTGAGCTCTGATTCTGCCGTTCAGTTTAAGCGGGACTGTTTGTTTGCCTTCACCAATCAGCACAGCGTAATTGTAACCACCTGAATGTTCCGAGCCTCATCAGGCCCAAACAGCCAGCTGGACCTCATGGTCACATTGTGTTTTGCTGCGGTACAGGATTCAGAAAGATAGTTTATCACAAACATACGTTGGCGCTACCAAGTTGCATCTTTCTGACCACTCAGCTGTTTTGACTTTGTGAAACTGATTTCGCTTCATGTATTGTTTTCATTATAATGTAGCTGGAAACCTGAGAATATTAAAGAGGAAATTGGTATTTCAATGACCAGAACTTAATGTCACTTGCAACAAACGTCAGCTAAATGTCAGTTAAACATAGAAGACTTTTCCTATACGTGAAAAGCTTTATTTATCTTGACAAGAGAAGGTCATAATTTGTTCATTTCATGTACTCTACATGCCATTTTCTATGTATGATTCCTCAAAGTCAAAGTCAAACACACGACTTCTCATCCAGGAGAACGCTGTTTGTGTCCTGAGTGACACCAAAAGTCTATGCCAAAAATGCAAAAACTATGTTTTGTGGAAATGGGCGTGTGGTTCCTTGAAAAAAGAATTGTGCTTCTACTTTTCCCAGATCAGTTCTGATCGTAGACTGTATATAAGAAGATGATGTAGTCACCGTGACATCACCCATTGCCGTTTTGAAGCCTTGAGTTTGGCATTTTGTTTTTTTGCAACCAGAAGTGACACAAGAGGGTATAGCGAAGTACAACCAAACGCTGAATAACATGTTTTCAGGTGACCAAAAAGGATATGATTAACTTTCCTGAACGGAAAACACACTGTGAATGGGTAAAAGTTCTACGACGAAAACAGACAACACCCAGACCGGACAACGCCTTGGTAGAAACCAGTCAATCACAAGGTAGCCACGCCCTAAAGCACACCCTGCTTTATGGTCTATTTTACTTTAAATGGGACCATAATTTACTAAATGAACATCATGCAGTATTGAAGGAGACTTGAAACTAGCTATTGAGACCATAAACTCATGTTTACAATGTTTACTGAGGTCACAGGCTTCTATACAAACAGATTATTTTTGCAACCAGAGGAGTCGCCCCCTGCTGGCTGTTAGAAACAATGCACGTTCAAGGCACTTCAGCATTGGCCTCACTTCTCATGCCCCAGAGTTGCCACTAGTTATGATGCAAAGTACTTTATAAAATACTATATGGCGGCGCTATTGCATCCAGATCAGCAAAAAAATAAATAATGATGACTTGTTTCCACAAAATTTGACTGAAATCTATTAAGCAGTACACAAAACAAAGACACAGGACCAAGTTCAGACAGACACACAAACAAACAGGTATGAAGTGGAAGTGATAAGATACTAAACTTATGGATTTTCTTTGTGACCACACATATTTGCACTACTTTTCAAGACAGCATTACGTTAACGGTGATACATTTTAACATGATGCAGTCACTTGACATGTCTTGTGTTCAACAGTAACAAATGTGTTGTCAAAAAACGGGAGAACACTGATGTGTTTAAAGTGTTGCAATCCTCTGTAAAAGTTTAGAAAAAGGCCATGAGCTCACTCATAATTACTGCAGACGCAGTCACAGCCAGCATGAGATATTATAGGAATAGCTCTCTCTCTTGCTCACTCACTCTGTATTTGACTCCTACACACTGGTATCAACAGGAAAGAGGCAGCCAATGAAACTAATTGGGTGGTGTGTGTTTTATGAAAAGAACAGCCTGTACTGTCCCGGGCTCCCTCCCACAGCCCTCTGACTGGCTGCCTCCTAAGTGGTCTGCTTTTCTTCTCTCTGCTGTGATTGGATCCAGGGAAAGTCAATAACTAGAAACTTTTTTTCTCCCTCTTTTCCTCAGGACATACCCTTGTTGTTTTCAACTTTGGAGGCAGAGCTGGGCTGAGACGATCCAGCACAGTCACACAGCCTGCACTCTGGAGCCGTGTCTGCACGCAAGATGTACACGGTGTGCTGGATTTTAGTGCAACCATACACATTTTATCCTTTTATACTACCAATTATTGCAGGTACAGCAGTAGGAAGTTCCTATTGGCACATTATGAGACTGTTGGAATTCTTTGGTAGTCAGGTTCCTACAGAAATAAGCTCTCTGCTGAATTATTTTTATATTAAAATGTTGGATACATAGTAAAATCTCCTTATAAAGCATGACAGACATGAAGTTTCTTAATTAAGTTATTTATTAGCGGATAAGTGAAGGTATGATCCTATCACTGCTGTCATTCCTCAGACTGAAGAACTCATTAAACCGCTTTAATAACTTGGTTGTATCTTTGTGTAAGACGTATTAATCACTATGATCAGTCTGTCTGTTTACATGGGCGGATCACTTTAAACCCAGAGTGTATTTGTTAAGGGTGGAGCGGTTGTGTGCTTTGCAATCAGAAATAGTGAGCACATGCATGTACAGTATTACACCAGCGTTGCTTTTTAATCAATCAACTTGTAGATTGAAGAAGAAGAAGAGGGAAAAAAAATACAAAACACACAGGATATAAAATCGATTATTAGGCTCAGTTTTGCAACAGTTTATTTTTATCTTATAAACAATAATGAAAATATATATTTACAAAAATGTCGCTTTGGGAAGCTATACATACACCCACAACAAAAAAAAGCTCAACATAAATAAGTTAGTATAATTTTTTCAGTGTTTTTGAAAAAAAAAAAAAAAAAAGGGAAAAAAGGCACACAGGTACACTTCAAAGTTTTACACCAAATGAGGCAGTGTCACTTTGTTTTTCTGCCCTCAAAATAAATGAGAAAATTAACAATAGTGCAATTACATGTTCCACATGAATTCCACACCACAAAGACAAATCTTTGATTCACATATTTGCATAATAAGTAGCCCAGTGGTTTTAACATATTTTATCTATGTTAACCCTGGACTACACCACTTATTAAAAAGGGGCGGATTATGTGACCTAAAAGCCACTAAAATATGAACTCACCTAATTTAAAAAATAAAAGCTAATTCTTAGGATTATTAGCAAATACTGTTAAAATTTGGTTGGATATTGCTCAGCAGTTTAGCCACCCTCCCACCCCTCCCCCTCACCCCCAGAACAAAAGGCACAAACTTTGGCAACAAAAAAAAAAATTAAATTCTAAAATAAAAAATGGGGGGAAATAAGGAGACCATATTTGCATGTAAACTTTGTCTGTCATGGCTGTTCCCAGTTCGATGGACCCTCAACTTACAGTGTGGCCATCTGGGCCTTCAAAAACAAGATATAATATAACACTGGGAAAAATAAAGCCATAGAAAAAGTGAAGATATTTTTGTTTCCACACAACCCTGACTTTTGAAACTCTGCATTTTTAACTTACATCAATTACCTGAATAAGGATACAATATGACCACTTAAACAAAATAATATTTCTCTGTTGGAAATTGCACTGCAACTTCCCGAGTCAAATTCACACACATTTATTCAAAAAACATTTAACAAAAAAAAAAAAAGGTATGAAAAGCATAATATGCTTTTTTTATGTGCTACATCTGAAACATAGGTAGTAGATAAAAAAAAAATGAGCAAAAATCCATTTGCACACTGCTACATTGTCTGCTGCTTCTGAGGCAATTTATATGAAATGAGTGCCAAAATTTGATAGTGTACATATTCAGTGCTTGTGCAGCCTTCTCCTCCTCCCTTCTTTTTTTAGGAAAAGGCTGCTTCTATATTTTCTCTCCCATCTGTCAGATGATGAGAAAAGGCTACAGTATTCCACCAGCGACAGGTCTCCCCGCTCTGTGGGACAGAAAAAGAGGAAACAGGCTGTTGAATGGTGCAATTGAAAAAGCAGTTGCTCATGCTTGATATCCCTCATGCAGACACACACACACACACACACACACACACGCAGAGAGGGTGAACAGTCATAGCACGAAGAGGTTGTGGAAGATACAAGAAAAAAAGAAGCAAGTTTTGAAGGGCTGATGACGTGTGAGTGCTGTGCAGGACACAAATGTTTACAACTGATGCTGATGATAAACAAGTACACAGGAGTCCATAATAACAGCCGATTGATAGTATTTAACACTTCTATATTATGACCCATTCAGATTATTTAATAACAGTGAGAAAAGTGAAATAATGATTTCTAACCTGGCACTGTTTTTCACTGGACCTCGGCGCTGTTCTCTGGCCTGCTGGGTCTTCCTGCACCGGCCGACTGGTCTTCATCATCATCATCTTCGTCGGTATGCGACCTTTTACTCTGACACTCGCTGGAGCAGGAATCTGGCACACACAAAAACACAAAATGTTACAAAAAAAAAAAAGTGTGCAGAGCTGCACGTCTCCTTTAACCCGTTTAACCAGACACCTGACATCCTCACCAGCCTGGACACATTTTACCTTAAATGTTATAACAAAAAAGAAATGTGCAAACTATAATTAATACGCGCCAGTTTGGTGCCATAAACAAACGTGCATTATAGTGTCGCAGTCGTTAATAACAAGATATTAAATTACTTTTAATAAAAGAAAGTCTGCGACACAAACTGTTGCTTTACGCCTCTGCAGTGCGAAACTAAAAATGCGGAGCAGCTTTAGTGCGTAAAGGTGAATTACCTGGCGGTCCTGGTCGTCTTTTCCTCGACGCGTCGTTGCCCGGTTGCTCCGCCGGCAGTGCGCTGCTCTCCCCGGCATCCTGCCTGTTGCTCGGCGGCCTCACGTAAAACTCCGGTGCGTCGCGGTCCTCCTCCCATTCGTAGTTGCGCGCAGCGAGCGGTCTCTCCTCGACGGGATCGAAGTTGTACGTCTCCGTGAAGCGCTCCACGTCTTCCTGTATCGACGCCGTCACATACCTCCGGATCTCCTCCGAGTCCGGTCGGCCGAACAGATTTCTGCGGACCGGAGGTCTGACGTGGTCCGGCTGCCGCGCGTCCACCCCCCTCTCCAATGTCGGGCTCGCATTAGAAAGGCGAACATCTGACATTTTGTTGCATATATGACAAGTGAGGAAAAAAATACAACGACCTCTCTTCAAACTTCTTCTCTTTCCAAGTCGTAATCCTTTAAAATGCAAAGTCACGACGGGGATGATGCGTGCATACTCCGCGCGTATCATCCAAAACGCGTAGACGCGCAAGAAAAAAAAAAAAAAACTGGAATAAAAAGCGTCTCCAAAAAGGACGCAGGGGCGTTTAAAAGAGAGAGAGAGCCACTCCTGTCAAGTCCGTAGTAAGGGCTGATGAAAACAACAAGTCAAGTCATAACAGCCAACATGGCGTTAGAGGGAGCTGTGAGTGAAGAAGAAAAGTTGACATCAAGGACTATTTAAACAGAGGAGGCGATTCATTGGTCTGCGCGCTGGGACCGCCCATTGAGCTCTCTTAAAGTCGAACAGGGGCAACAACAACACAGAGCTGGAGTGGATTAACTCTACACATGAATATGGCCCAATTAATCCGTTTGATTACTTAAATACATAAAGAGCAAAAGGAGCTTTGGTTATAAAAGGAGTGTGTGATTATGTTTTTATCTTTCCATTAGTACTTGATTTATCGCAGCATTTACACTTTAAAGGGACTATTTGTAACTTTCAGAAATGCTTGTTAACAGCGACACCTGTGGCCGATAAGTCAACGAAAGTCAGTGTCCTGTTTGCTCGCGCTTGTTCGCTCTAAATAGACATGAAGGAGCATCGCTCAAAACAGTGAGGCGACACGTCACCTAAAAGCACAATATCACTCTATATTTCACCTGTTTGGTGCTGACCAGACGAAGGTCTCTCCATGAATCAATGCTGATCCTAGCGGGTCGGTGCCGGGGCTGAAGCAGGAAGAGAAACGTTATTGCCTCCCGACTGTGCCCGCAGGGAGACACCGGCATCCGGTTATCGTCTCCGACCGGGTGTCGGTGTCTCCCTGCGGGCGCAGTCGGGAGGCAATTCATTTTCTCTTCCTGCTTCAGCCCTGGTGCTCCCATGCGAGCGCATTTATACACTTAAAAAGTTACAAACAGTCCCTTTAACTGAACACCTACAGGTCAAAGATATCATCTGATCTCATTCATTAGAACCTGTGTGTTCATGAAGATGTCCTGAATAAAAAGTGATAAGAAAACAACACTAGAAAGAGATGTACCTCACTGCAGGAGCACTAACGTCGAGGTCTTGCTCCAGGCCGGTAACACTATCACAGGAATCAATCATCAAATGATCGTACGGGTGCTGACAGATAACACTACTTGATCTGATTTGGTGTCACATAAATGGTTTAGGCACACTTGATTCAATCAGGGTGAATCCATTCAGTTGCAACTTCAAGGCTATTGAGGGACAATGAGACACTAAAATGAGGTTTTTACGCAGGGAAAAAAACACGGAAAAAAAAGCCACAAATCTTGCCTCCTGGCCTCCGATGACATCAGCTCTGGGGGCAGAAAGCCTTCCGTCATCGTTGGCACAGTGCCTATCGCTGTCAGACTTTGCCACTGGTGCTGCGGAGGTGGTTTATGTGCTTCACTGCTTGTAATTGCTTATGTGTGCTTGGAATTTAAACACCAGGGAAACGGAGAGTGGTGCAGCTTTAAAAAAGAAAAAAAAGACCTTGAAATTCACCATTTCCTGATAGACTTAAGTTATCTAATTTATTTTCTGTACATCACAGAGCTGCTTAGGAATCCTGGGTAATTGTGCAATAGTAAGCACTCCTTTCGCCCAGGAGTTCACGATGTCCCGGCTTAAACTCTACAGCCAATGTCGCTCTGCATTCCTCTGCAGCGTTTGCCAGTAAAAAAATCAGTGGACCTGCCTTAAAGGCCATGCTGTTTCAATTAGCCCTCGAAACGTCAAACATCTCGTGATGAATACAGCGAGGCCATCTGTTATATCGATGTTATCGCCGGGATCACACTTAATCCATAATGTGTTTATGCTGCTGCAAACCGTGCACGCCGTTGTGCAGAGTGATCCCGGAGATCAAAACACATTTTTGATTAAAGCAGCAAGTGAGAAAGGCGGCAAGAGAACATTTTGTTTTGGATCGAGGTTTGTCGAAGTGTGTATTCTGAAAATGACGACAACATGGGAGGAACTGTTTAACACGGCTAATGATGCAACTGGAGCAGATTCTGCCACTAAAACCAACATTAGTTACACATTAATTATGATTAAACATTCACAAGAAGAGAAAAGAAAGGTCACCGTATGTATCCGTTTATAGTTTTAAGATAACACAGAATTCTTTTTGGACTCCACAGAAGTCGCCAGTGCAGCCTCTGACCAAGGACGCAGAGATGAGGGATAACAGTGATGCACTCATAAAAAGGATGCGTCATGTCAGCACAAATGTGTCTATAGTTAGAGATAATTACTTATAAATGTTAATGTTACCATATGTTGCTGAAAAGTAATAAAAAATGGATTTTCTTATAAAAAAAGGGTACATTAAAACATTGCACAACAGGCATAATTCATCAACTACAAAAATAAATTGTACACAACTTATTAATTTCTTTACATTGCAAGAGCAGTGGAGACATGAATCTGTTTTTTAATCTGCCAGCAGCTGGTCTTGAGAAATGCTATGTACTTCCACATCTTCTTTTGAGTCATACATAGTTATATTAATAGTGTTAAGCGGTTTGTAAGAAGCCCAGAATAGTCACTGAATTTTAATTGCTGCAAACCAGCAGGACTGATTCTGCGCCTGCAACCATAATCCATCAGGGGTCCGGCAGCACTAATCACATCCGTTGCTTGCTTCTATAAAACTCTCTAGAAACAAATAAATAAATAAACACAGCTTGGACCAGTATGGGTTTGATAAAAGAGTGCTGGTATAGTACCTTGACACATTAAGGACTCTTTTTTTGGTAGTGTGTTTAGGGGGTGATAGCAGGTCAACAGTAGATGTCACATAGAAGTGGTGTACATCATCTGAAATCTGGGAACCTGAAGATTAATTTGAGACGCAGCACTGTGGGTCAAGTTGTTCTAGTTATGAATCAAAAGTAAATATGAATTAATTATTTAAAATAAATTGTGTATAAGGGTTTAGAACATTATGATAGAAGTATATGATGGTCATTCCCATGCTCTATTATGTCTCATAAGTTGTTGCAGCAATTTTTCGGTTGGTACCATTCATATTTGGTGCTAAATTTGACAATTTTTACCAATTAAGAATTAATAAAATTGATCAGTAATTCCTCCAAAATCCCACATTAAATGACCATTCAAACAGTGAGCATGTGATGGACTTCGTCTTGTCCGACGTCACGAGACGACGGCCTTGGAGCTCGGCTTCTTCTTGGCCAGCTCGGCCCGGATCTGATGGGGGAACTGGTCCAAGTGCTTGTTCACACACTGCATGCAGAACCTCTTGGTGTAGAACAGACCGCAGTCCTGAGAAAAGAGAAGAGAAAGTCCAGCATCAGTGCTCCATGTTCACACAAGCACTGGATATTGCTTAGTCACATCTATTTCGAAAGTGGAAAGACTATTTTTGGAGTTGGATTAATTGATTTCAAGGGGCATCGGTCATGAAGCTCACTCAGCACATACACATGCCACATGATTGCAAAGTCATCTGAGGGAAAACCACAGATGCATGTTGTATCAGCAGTGACCTATGAGGTCAACTCATGCCAAGTGGAGAAACTGTCCCAGGAGACAGCTTTCAAAGCCAGAGAGGACATGCAGCTCTAACTGATGAACACGCTCCTAAAGTACTCTTTCTCTCTGTGTGCATCAGGCATTGATCATTTGATAACCTCAATTACACGAGCACATATTTAATCTGTGGCAAAAAAAAACAGAGCAAAGCAAATCAATGTTAAGACATCTTACTGATCCAACGCAGACACACGTGTTGCACAGGCTGCAGGTTGAACCCAACACTAGAAACTTCTCCCTGTCCGGACTGAAGGGGTCCTGAGTCACAAAACACTCCTCCAGCAGCCTGGTGGAGGACAGAAAGACACACAGAAGGTCATATATTACTTCATTTAGATGCATGTGGTTCACAAACATAAAACAGACGTGTGTTTCAAGACAGAACATGCTATAAATGTAACTTAGAAATCACTATAGGGCTCATTTCGCTCACTTTTGACGTTTAACTCTACATGCAGTCACGTAACCTAGCAACATTAGCTTTAGCATAGCTAGCTACAGAGCGCTGATATGAACGCTTAATGCTTCATGTCCACTTACACAATGGCTCTGGTGTTTGGTGGTTTCTGGCCGTAGTAAGTAAAAGGGCTGCTTAAACCACACAACTGGCATGTGAATGTTTTTTGACGGGACTCGCTTCTAGTTAGCTCATCCATCTTTACACAGCAGAGGAGTAGAAACAAGTCACTTCCTGGTTTAGCACAAGGCCTCTGGAAAGGAGGCTTGGTAACGCGTCATATCTTCTCGGGTATTGCGCATGCGCAGTAAAATCTGGCCTGCACTCGTTGAAATTGAGCCAATCGTAACGCAGCTTGAGTTACACTGCGCATGCGTTTTCCCCCTCACAAAAAGTCCCGTGGCCCTTCCTCCTTCCATAGGCCTTGGTTTTCATATCGAGTCCAGCCGTGTTGTTTCGTGGCGTTTAAGCGCCACCTAATGGAGTGGGGATGTAGAGCGATAGACTGATATAGTAGTGCAATATTATATTTTTTTCACAGTATTAGGGTGCTTCAAACGAATATATGTTGCTATATATATATATTTGTATAGAAAATATGAAAGTTTAGTGAACCAGCCAAAATTAATAACATGGATGATTTCCATAGTAAAAATATAATCCTGAGATAATCCGTTTTTACAGCAGGTACTTGAATGTATCATTCAAGATTCAAGATTCAAGCCCTTTATTGTCATTGTGTAGTACAACGAAATTAGATTGTGACAATCCCATAGGTGCTAAAAAAGATAATACAATAAAAAAAGAGATAATGCAATATAAATATAAAAAAATATAAAAGATAATAAAATATAAAAATACAATATGTATATTGATGACATTAATGTAATATATTACACCTGTGCTTTTCCTTTAATGATATATATCTATATGATATATATAAATCTAGATATATAGATATATCTATATATCTATATATCTATATTAGATAAAAATTAAAAATTAAAAATTATAAAAACAATAAGAGATATTGTTATATCTCTATTATTGTTTTCATAATTTTTGTATAATTTTACCTCTCCTGTGATTCACTCTGTTTGCTGATGTTGCTGCTTTGACACCTGAATTTCCCTCCGGGGATTAATAAAGCTTCATCTTATCTTATCTTATCTTATATCTATATCTATATATCTATATAATATATAGATATCTATATATCTATATAGATATATAGATATCTATATATCTATATATCTATGTATAGATACATAGATATATAGAGAGAGATATCTATATATATCTCTATATATTTATAGAGATATATATATATATAATTAATTACACCTGTGCTGTTCCTTTAATATCATTAAAGGAACAGCACAGGTGTAATTAATTACATTAATGGCTGACTGGGATCAGAGCTATCATTAACATTATTAGTGCCACCTGTGATTTTGCTGCCATGACAACTCCAAATATATGCAGTGAAAAAGCTATTCGCTACTTCATTTGAACAGTGGGGTCTAAATCATATGCACAGATATCATTATGCAGGTAAATAAGTCAGGGTTATTACAAATAAAAGTGAAATATATTAGTTTATTTTAAACTACCACATGACATAATTATTGAAACGGCAAATGCATTTTTTTTATTGTACACTACATGATAAAAAATATATATCATTATGACAAGAACCAGTGTTTCGATACTACACTGGGAGGTGGAGTGTAAGTACAGCAAATGAGGCGACCAGCTCCTCTTTGTCGAGGTCTGTTTTTACCACTTTCACTGTGGTCACCACATTCTTGTTATATTTACAAAATAAATCATAAAACCAGCTTAACAGATTATTGCGTTTGTGGTCAAAATATTCCGCCGGCCAATAAGGTGCCTTAACGGCAGCTTTTGTAAAAAAAAAAAAAAAAAAAGTAGGTAAGGTGAGCTATTGTGTTGGTTTTTTAGCAGTAGGATAAAGAATTATTAAAATATATTACACATGAAATTACAATATTTTCAAATGATGGCTGCTTACAGTGGAAATAAAGTTACTTTTAGTTCATTGCAATGTATACAGTGTGATCAAAATAGAGGAAATATGAGCTCTGGCATTGACACATTATGGCACTTTGTGAATACTGATGCAGGCGTTTCTTCAACTACTAATCTCAAAATGGTAGAGGGAGATGTGGCCCATTTCAATAAGGCACTAGTATAACAATGATATTAACCACATCCAAATGACTTAAATTAATATATCATATGCTCTAAATATCTAAAATATTAGGAATATGTCTGGTATTGAGTTGCACAACCAACATTTCAGTTGCCTCAAAGATTATAAATGTTCTCTAGCTTCTTTTACCATAATTTAGCCGTCATGTCTGGGTATTTTAAATATGCAAATTTACAAAGTCTATTCCCTATTTAGCTTTTGTTCAGTCTGTAGAGTAAAATCTGGCATCCAGGACCCAATCTCATATCAATGCATTAAAAAAATATCTACACATCTATGGTGTAAGATTTTTGTTCCCCACTGTGTCCCCTTTCATGGAAGCAGCCTCACCGCCTACAAGAGCTGCCTTTCCCCCCAATATAATCTCATTTATGTTTTGTTCCAGTAGGAAGTTTTAAAGTCACAGGCAGCCACTGCAGATCACAGCAGTGTGCACTCAGAACAGCTGCACAATAAGCTACTTACAGTACATTGATATGCATGATAGCGTCAGTATCTATGGACGTCCAGTTTTAAATATTCTAATAACCCTGTTCATGGTTCATGTCCTCAGTACATGTCCCTGTATATCTCCTGCAGGAGCGGGTGCAGCGACGTGTCCTCTGTCGTCTTGATTTCCTGCACCAACTGAGCATGCTCGGTGACCAGCTCCCGGAGGTCGGCCAGTTTCTGCAGCAGTCTGGGGAAGAGGAAGTTGTCGTCCGGGTGGTTGGCCAGCAGGTGGAGCCGGAGTGCCTGGACGATGCTCTCCTGCAGCTGCTCCACTAGAGGCACGTCCACCAGGCCTGGCCGATCTGAAGGGAAGGGATCAGATAGGGATGAGGAACAAGAGAGGGGGGGATTCAGTTTCTTGCAAATTTTCACTCCTTATGAACCTTTAAATATAATTGTCAGTTACCTCCGCAGCAGATAATGGCTGCCACAAAAAGAGCCAGGTCACTGTCGTCCAGCTCCAGGGAGTTGAAGCGTGTGGCGAACTGGAATTTGGGCTCCATCATGTCGCTAAATGGCCGCCGGAGGCTCTTGAGGAACTCTCGAGTGATGAAGCCTCCACCGCGGGCCACCAAGAGGCCGTCTTTGTTCATGCAGGAGGCCAGGAGGGTGAAGAGGGCTTCGTAAACGCCGTACTTCAAGAGAGTCACCTAAACGGGGAGGCAAGAAGGTATAAAATACACATCAATCTAACAGAAACACATCCTCTTTAATTCAAGTTAAGTAAACTCTAACAGGAAGACAGATGACAGATACAGCGTAGCCCAATGAACCCACCTGATCATTCAGATCCAGGCTCTGGAAGCCCGGCACTGCCTTGGCGAACTCCGTCAGCTCTGTGACCGTCTCCACCGAGGTGCTCTGGCAGCAGTGGAAGAGCCGGGCTTCAGCCTCCCTCTGCTGGAGCTCCCCACACCCCGCCGCCAGGACCACCTCCCCAGCCTGAAGGCTGCTCTCGGGCTCCGGGCCGTCGTCGTTTACCACATGGACCGCTAACGTCCTCTCCGCCAGCTGGAACGTTTCCATGTCGTGAATGATGAAAGGCTGCGGGGACAGGAGACAGAAGACGGGAGAGGATTTAGGAAGGCGAGGATATTATGTATTCTGTAGAGATATAGAATAAAAGAATATTTCCTTTACCGGCTTGCTGGTCTTTCCGGTGAGTATGAGCCGAGCTTTCGCCTTGTTCATGTTGAAGTTCGTCATGTAGGCTTCGTGGATCTGCCCGACCAGAATCCTGTCGTCGGCCAGCATGGGGCTTGAAACTTCGTTCTCCACCATCTTGCATTCTGCCTTGAGCTTTAACTTCTCCGCCTGAGGCATCCGACCAAACCGGATGGCTGGTGCACAGAAACATTCATCATTAACAACAGCTTCTCACATGTTATTTTACAATGAAACTACACACAGAGGCATCAGACATATCCTCCTCCGACAGAAAACATGCATGTGTGCAGACACACACACACACACGAGTATTTGCCACCAACAGATCTTATGTTCTCCTTCCTCTCTTCTGAGGACAACATGTCGTCCTCCTCTCGGGTTCCTGACACCGTTCTGTCTGCAGCGGGAGGCCATTGTAACGAACCCAGTGACCCCCCCCCCCCAGCGGTCGGTGCAGATGACGGGCCAGATGTGGAGCTATATGAGCCTGTGTTTTGTCAATGTCATGCAGGCTCCGGCAGGACGCTGTTCTATAAAATCCCAGTCAGTCAATGTAAAGCTGATGTCGATTTGGAGCCAAATCACATTAGGACGCGTCCTGTTGTTGTTGAGAACACGTAGAACCATCACGGTGTCGACTGAGGACGTTGGTGAGCAGAGGTTTATGGAACTGCATTCATGATGCTTTCGTACAAGTTATTTCATTGCTATATCATCGACTGAGCTAATATACACTGTAAAGCAAGACCGTTTTGAAAGATAACAGTTGTTTTACTCTCTTACAAATTAATTAAAAGTGAAACTCATAAGCAATAAAACACACTCTTGCTCAAATTAGTATACTCAGTGGTTTTGCTGCTACAGCCGAAAATATGAAATGATGATTATGACTCGTCTCTTCTTGTACTACTGTTACACTACTATCCTGTAATTATCACGTGTGGCTGTTACGTAGCAAAAGTTACAGAGTTTAGCTTTAAATTATGTCGGAGGTTTCAGGCCTTACCGTTGTGGGACATGCCCACATTGAGACACTTGTGGAATCGGCAGTACTGGCACTTGTTGCGGTTCTTCTTTTGGATTTTGCAGCTGCGCTCACACTTGTCATACTCCAGCTTCAGCCTGATGGTCCTCCTGAAGAAACCCTGGTTGAGACAGAATGAAACATGCTGTAGCTATCGACTTCATCTGCGATTCATTTGAAGATCATGTGATCTGATTTGAGCGCACAAAAAGACCACAAAAATACTACTTCAGCCCATACGGAAACCAGTTAACCCCTCCTGGTGTGTCTATGTTCTGTACACTTCCAGGTCAGAAATGACACGCCCTCGCCACACTTATCTGATGATTGGTATGGCATCAAACAACTATTTGCTATGTAATGATATAGAGGAGTAATGTTTACCTGAGCAGAGTAGGAAGTCGCTTTCCCTCTGTGTGTGTTGTAATCTGAGCTTCTCTATGCTTTTTGTTTACATAGCCATGACAGTCGCACGTGCATGTTAGTGCATGTGAGTCTCAGTGTGTGTGCAACACTGGCTAGCCAATGGCCGCCGCTCTGCGCTGCGCTCATACTGATAACGCCATCCCAACCAATGGTGTCGTTGCGGAAGCCTAGCGCCCGCCCTCCAGCACTGTTGCTGTTGTTTTCACTGTTCGTGCACCGCCGTTAGCTGCTAGCCGCCGCCATGTTGAGAACCATGCGGAGGCAATGAATTTTGAAATTTTAGCACCTTTAAATTACAAGTTGGAGAATAATTGTATTTTCCTACTCTACAGTGCAAGGAGACTTTATTTACTCAGTGTACACCACTAGTTGATATCTGAGCCTGCCCGAGCATGCAGGCGTGTTAGACCACATGTTTAAGCTTTGTCTAACAATGCTCTTGGCTTCGTGATCACTCTGGTGCAGACAGCGAGCCTTCACTTCTGAATTGCACGGAGTGATTGGACCCTTTTATACTTCCTTGCAAGTGTAGTTATTACTATTATATTACTATTATTATTTAGGAGATATGGTATCTGGATATCTGGACATGGATATCTGCAGCACCTTATAATACTGTACATGCATTGTACGTTTTAAGCCCTGGTAGTACCAGTGTTATATTACATTCGGGGTTGGACTGTATAGTGGAATTACATCTATATTTAAAGATAAGAGATCTGCCTCAAGGTGTACAGGTGTAGAGCAACCCTGACTGAACAAGACATCGTGCCCAGATACAAGGCAGTGGGCCAACTCACGCTAACAGATGTCACGCTGACACATGTGCCGAAACATTATGACCCTTTGCCGCGCACGCACCTATGTGCATCCCTGAAATCTCAGTCACGACATTCCTCATCCCTCGCTATGGAGAAGGCCATATGGATTTTCTGGCAATAAATCTGGAGCCACATGGTCCCGCAACACGTCAGCCATCATCTTACAGAAGGTCTTGTCCGCCTTTATGTTGGAGACACGTTGTTATTAAGGGTTATTATGTGTCACACATCACTTTTTGTGGTATTTTTAACCCCCCGAAAAAAAATCTAAGTTTTTGTGGGGAGAACTGGGTGTAATCTTCAACACAGAGGGGAGAAATGTGAAGGTCCAGGCATATGGTAGTCGTCAAAAATACATTACTAAACAACGGAGCTGCACACGGGGGAGAAAACAGATGTGTGTGTTTACAGCATGCATGTCTTTGCTTGTCTGTGTAGGGGTGTGCAGACACAACCGGTACTGGTGCTGTGATACGTAGCTGTGAGTAACAACACTAAAGACGTAAAGAGATGTATTGTGCAATGCTTCCTTAAGGGCAAACATCTTTTAGTGAAACCTAAAGAAAAGAAACTAACTTCCACCTACTGAGCAGGTGTGTTGTGACTAACCTTCCCATTACTGAAAGCTCTCTCTGCAGCTCTGAACGTCCCATACGAATGACACACCATCATCACCACAGACTTAATCCCTCTCGCCATAGCATCGCAGCACATTCCATTCACATTCTCCACTACTGAGCGCTCCCGCCTCTTAAAGCGAGGTGTTGAAAGTGATACGCAGAGCCTGTCGAGCATGGGAACTGTGACTGCTACATGTCACGAGCCAGATTTTTCCATGACGGCACAATATCATCCGTCGGAGAATTTAGGGAACAGAGTGCTGTCGAAATACATCTCTCTCACATGTGCGGCGTCCAACAGTCTCGGTGTCATCATGTCCCCACTTTAGAATAGCGGCGGTCCGACATGAGGGCTTGACAAGATCGGAGTTATGAGCGAGTTGATTCTGATGAATGACACGCGGGTCGTAAACCGGAGCCCTGCAGAGAGCTGGCTGGTTTTGCAGCGCTCAGAAACACACACAGATGTAGTTGTTGCACGAGACGAACACAATTTCAAAAAGGTGGAGCTGCTGCTGATGGGAGAAGAGTTGAAATCAGGCAAGGTCACAAGTTAAAAAGGTCATGCGTAAATAGCAAACAAGGGCTCAGATTAGCAGCAACAACCTGCACTCGGCTTACAGAGGCATGAGACTACAAGCTCACATGACTTGGCAGAGACGATCCTTAATGCTTTTAACACACTGTTCTTATTGTCAATGTCTTCTAACGGCAGTAGATCCTGTAGAACTAGACTAATTTACTTTTATTATGATTAAACCTTTTAAAATATATATATGCAAACCAAATGTATCTTGTAGGAAGGTAATATTTGGTATTAAGCCCAGCAGAGCTCTGTGCCAGCTTCATGTGTGTACATGTAGGCGTGTGTGTATTAACGTCACTCCGTCGGGCTCGGTGCCAAACGGGGGAGAGGTGGCGAGTCAGCCAAGGCCACCGTGTCCCCCACCCTCACATGACCTGGCAGCGTCTCAGAAACTTTCCACTGGCCTCCAGGTCAGGCGCCTCTACATGCCCAGCTTTGTATGTTTGGGTGTGCGTGCGCTGGTGCGGGCATGTATGTGCATGTGCACATGAGTGTGGGATTTGTCATTTGCCTTTGCAGCACACGTTATCATCAATCTGAATGGGATTTGTATCGGTCTTTCTGTTGACATGCATGTCTTTGTATGGCCTTTATGTCCTTTCTCACGTTGATATGTATATAGAGTATATGTACTCTGTTTTAGTCCCACATCTCTCACCTTGCAGCCCTCGCAGGCGTGCACCCCGTAGTGGAAGCCCGAGGCCTTGTCCGAGCACACCTTGCACTCCAGGTTGAGGGGGCTGAAGCTCTCCTCTGGGCCTGGCTCTGCTCCGCACACCCCCGACGACGGACTGGAGGCCGGGGTCAGGGTGTCTACAGCGAGACCACGAAGAAAGAAAGGACACAACAGAAGAAATTCAAACAAATTGAGACATCCACTTTTTGAAAAATGTTACACCTAACTCAAAAAAAGCCGAGTTACTGTACAATTATTTACAAAGAAGAGCAGGTAATAAGTACTTAGTAGGCAAACTGACAACACTTAAAGGAATAGTTTGACAATAGCTTAATGTTTGGGGAAATACGCTTCATATTACTTTCTTAACAAGAGTGAGATGAGAAGATTGATACCACACATCCAGTGTGTCTCCGCAGGACTTACAACAAAGCAACAGCCAGCAGCCAGTTAGCTTAGCATAAGCTAACGTTGGTTCGTTTTGTTCAGATTTAGCAAACAAGACATAACATGTTAATTAGTGAGCTTTAAACGTGGTCTAGAGGTGGACAGAGCCAGGCTAGCTTTTTCCAGACTTTAAGCTAAGCTGGTTGTGAGGTCAGTTTCATACTTAGAGTAGCGTACAAATACAGGAGTGGCAAAGAACTTCTCAGCTAACTCTTGGCAAGAAATGTTCCCCAAAAAGCCGAACTATTCCCTTAAAAGATACTGGCTCTTCTATATTTTAGCTAAAATTATCAACCTGTACTGTTTTTCAAGTCTTCAATTGTACGATCTTGCTTAAAAGTTAAGCATTTGTAAAGTTTTGTTTAAAATTCTGTTCTATTCAAACTAACTGGTGAGCTAAGATTTGGCTGCCATGATTATTTTTGACGGGCACCAAGAAGAAAGTTGAACTATACTAACATTCATAAGTACAAACAACACACCTTTTCTACAGTAGCATGTACACTGGGATAGAAAATACTAACAGCATAATATCGTGCAACTGTGGGAAAGATACAGACTAGCATTAGGGAAATAAACTACGATGTACAGTGACAGCAGCTATAAGAATACCTGGATTTTCTTTATGTTACAAACGTCTGTAAAACAAAGAGAACATACTGAACAACCAGTAACAACAAAGGGAAACAAGCTCCTGAGTATATTGTTGCATATAGCATTATAATGTGGATTGACGCCTAACAACCAAATTAACAATGATGGCGTAAACAAGATATCTGTTAAATGGATCAGAATAAATTCATCTTTTTTCCTTGACAGAAACTGAGGATTCCGGTCAAAGAGGCCGCTTGAGAATATTAGGTAAGGGTCTCCAGCAGACTTTTTAGTTGATGTTTCCATAAAATCACAGGAGACCTGAGTAGTTTTTCAAGTGCTGCTCAGGAATTTGAAGACAACATCATGGAGGAGACACAAAGAGAAAAGAATGGCATCTAATCTTCTGTTATCAGACACACAGTGCTTTACACAGGCCTCTTTAGTGAACTGACATGTGGCACGATGGAGCCAAAAGGTCAGAAGGTCAGAAGGTCAGTGTTGTACCGTTTTAACACGCCTGTTCATATACCCCTGGGACAATATCTTCCCTTTCTTCCAGCCACGAGGCAGCTCGACTACTCACCCAGCGCGATGGAGCTCTCGGACCCCGAGCCGGTGCTCTGGTACACCGGGAAGTCAAACTCCAGCGTGTCGTCTCCCATGGACTGGGAGATGTCACGAAGATCGTCCATCAGGTCTCCACACAGCGGACTGTCCAGCAGGGAATCCCCGAGTGGGGACGGGGGGCTGAAGAGATCCCCTGCCATGGTGGAGATCAAGCCGAACCCGGGAGGAACAACCCCTCACTCACCAGACTGTGATAAGAGCGGAGAGAGAATCAGAATGAGGACAAAGGGTGATAATGAGACAGAAATCACAGGCAGACATTGGATTGGTCGGGATTTTAAAAACGCCCAGCTCTGTTAGGTTTTAGATTGGGTGCAAACTCCTAAGGGATTTTTTTTGTTTGAAGTACAACAGAAACCTGTTTTCCCTGCTGTCATATTGGCAAAACCATCTAAAAATGTATTATTAACGGTCTCCAGTGTGGATGAATCTGAAAATACTAACCTCACATTATAGTATGAATTAGGGTTATGATGATTTATTCTGCCAGTCGGTATAAATTTGTCAACTGTCAGAGATTTTGCTTTACCATTAATCCCATTAATATCCCTGGCTGTGTTGGACCGTTTTGGGCAATGTTTCAAATCAATGACCAGCACTGATTTATGGCAATATTGGATATGATATTGTGATTTTTGCACCAATGTGATATACTATCTTGATTTTTCAGGGATTTAAATTTCATGCCTAGTTATTTTTTAATAGTTTGTTAATTGATTTTTCCATAAAATTCACAATAATTATCCTTATTGCACATTACAGTACTAGTGTGGACAAAGGAAATTATGCTTTTGGAAAATGATGACATGTGTCTACTCAGACACAGTCTGTGGCTTTGTGGCACGAGGTTCAATGTTACTTCTCCTCATTTGAACCCTGAAGGTTGAAAGCTGACTTTTTTGTTTGTTTGACTCTTTCATGAATAAGCCATGCAACTAATACATATTTTAAGAGCACCAGCAGTGAGTCGTGCATCCCAAGATTTCCCCCATCGAGTGCACCACCATCCTTTTTGACTTGTTTGGACTTGGTTGCAGGTATACGATACGATACGATACGATACGATACGATACGATACGATACGATACGATACGATACGATACGATACGATACGATACGATACGATACGATACGATACGATACACTTTATTGTCCCCGTAAAGACTCAAATGCTGCACACATGATATGACACATGACATATTGTCTTATCATAAAGCTGCCTATACCTCCAAACCTTTGCCAAATGTCATGACAGAACAAAGCCAGATCTGTAATGCAGTGGGGACAGGTATAACTCTTTGGGCGACTATAATGCCCATGAGGTAAGTTCATAATGTGAAGGTGCTTGTTTGATAAGTGAACCATGCCCATAAAGTCAGCAGTGGCGCATTATTCACACAGATTAAATTCCAACCTGTCCAGCCAAAGTACACAACCTGCAGTTAGTTACAAAGCTCTGACTCTGATTTACTGACCAACTCTGATGCTCCAGAGACTTGAAGAGAGACTCAGCGAGTACATACTGTGCATCATAGTCACTTTCTCTCTGTTACATTACTTTCAAAATGAATAAACGGTCTATTCCACGGCCCCGTCTGTCCTCTCAGAGTGGATCTCTAAGCATGTGGGAGGGAGTTTGGTGGAGCTCCCAGCTGCTAACAGCGGGGTAAAGGACATCTGTTTGAGTCATCCCGCAACATCACAGCACCGATGCTCATGTTCTATAACGCTGCCTCCAACTTCCAGTAACACATCGCGGCAGATGTTACTGTTGTTCTATAGATTACAGACTACGGATTACAATTTTACAAAGCCCGTAAAACCCCAGTGTATAAGTGATGATGTGATCGTGAACACACAAGCTGTAGGATAATATACAGAGAGACTTGGCCGTGGGGCCATCACGGAGCTCAATGTAAAGTCTCAGTTTACACAGCTGCACACATCTGTAAGCCCAGCATGGAAGACACATTAGCTAATATGAGATTGTGCAACTTTCACTGTTGAGAACCCTGACTTTAAAGTGGTGGAACTAACGGTTGAACACGACAGTTAGGTGAAACGCTCTCTTTATCTGTGCATACAGGCCAGACGGTGCTTGTTCTTGTTTATCTAGTCTTTGGGTTGCAGCATGTCAGGGGACAGGTCTGGACAATCTGCCAAAGTTGTGTAAAGGGGGAATCTGTGAGTGAAAAGATGTTGGTTGGTAGCTACAGTATATTGTCCCGTATATAGTGCACCGTAGAGACCATAAAGACAGACCGAGTGAAGCAGCTGTTGACTAACTGTTGTCTGTCGAGCTGCTTTGATGCACAACATCTGCCCTCTGGCAGACTGACGGCCCTGCCAGTCGACAACGGTTTCTTCATCAAAGGGCGGATTGTGCAAATGGTTTTTTTTCCCCTCGCAACACAATAAACAGCATTTATACCTCAGAGCACTGAGTTCATCCTAAGATGAACCCATCGTTTCCCCTCGCATCCCCGGCCGTGGAGAGGTCTTTTCAACATTTCTAGAAACTTAAAAATTAGATGTTTTGAAAGCGCATCGTCAGCATATACTGGAAATAACTGTTATGAACCGCATACAGTGTAATCTATCTAAATCTTTGGGTCGTAGGATCCAATCCCAACACAAGATTTCCAGATCTGGTTTTGACAAATTTACAGTTTATATTTGAATTTTGTGTGCCCAAGGCATATATGTATATTTCATATACAGAGGCAGCTCAAGGTGCTTTACATAATGATTTTTTTAAAAAGGTACCCAGGTAAAAAAAATAAAAGTGCATCAAACTTCTTCTTAAATAAAGAAGAGTAAAAAGACAGGTAGTAAGAGTATAAAATTAAATAAATAAATAAAATTAAATATTAAAAAGACATAGATAAAAAGGCACAGTAAAATTGCAATTTCTGTTCAAAAGCAGTCATAAACATAAAAGACATTTAGCCTCTTTTCTTTCTTTAGCCTGTTTTTAATAGTTGTTGCAGTCGGTGCAGATCGGAGATCTTCTGGCAGTTTGTTCCAACAGTGGACGGCGTAATAACTAAATGCAGCTTCGCCATGTTTTGTTCTGACTCTGGGAACAGTTAGCAAACCTGTTCCAGATGACCTGAGAGGCCTGGAGGGATGGCTTCATATGGAAGAAGTAGGTCAGAAATGTATTTAGGACCTAAATGATTTATACACAAACCAGCAGTAACTTAAAGGTTTTTCTAAATCCTGTTTAGCTGTCGAAGTCTGGCTATATTTTTAAGGTGACAATAGGCTGACTTTGTTATGACTTGATATGGCTGTTAAAATTGAGATCTGAATCAATAATACAATTTCTAAGTTGTTGTTTTTTTTATTTAAAAGAAATGGAGTCAAGATGAGCCTCCATTTTTAGAATTTGTTCTTTGTCTTTGGTCATCCAGACATTTATTTTGTCGATGCATTGATGCAGCAAGTCTATTGGAGCATAGTCAGTCGGTGAAAGTGTTAAATAAAGCGGAGTATCATCTGCATAATAGTGATGTTATTGTTTTGTATGATTCTGCCTAAAGGGAGCGTGTAGAGCCTAAAAGGCAGAGGTCCAAGAGTGGAGCCTTGAGGAGCTGCCAATGGAAACACAGTATTCCCTCTCTTGTAAATAGGACTTTAACCGATCTAGGACTGTGCCAGGCAGGCCGGCCCAGTTTTCATCACTTTTAAATGAGAGCAAGGGTGACAACATTTTTGTTTGTCTGATTCTCTGAATTTTATCCCTAAAAAGGAAGTGAACTCATTCGCATTTATCACAGAAGTCCGGGGGCTATTGGTGGTGGAGGGTTAGTCAGCCTATCAATTAAAGCTGAAGTAGGCGAGATGGGGAGAAAATATGATTAAAAAAAGTTATTTTTATAAAGTGGTCGCTATATCGTGACAGTAGTACATGAAACAGGAAACCTGAAAAAAATCATGTTCCTCTGTGTCCTCCGGTGCTCCTAACGGCATCTGCAAGATTTCACAGACCGGAGGAAAACAAGCAGTAAGAGCTGATCTGAGGTCTGCTGTCCATCGGCTGTCAATCACTCGCGAACTCCGACCAAACGGTCAAACCAGGCAGCGCTGATCAAATATGACTCAATATTATGTTACGTTAATGCCTATTTCTCTCCTCAAATGTTTTCAGAATCATCTTGTAGTGCACGGTTTAGCTGTGAAATGAGAAAGTTTGTGACGTCGCCGCCATTGTGAAAATAAGTGAAGGAACGCCAAGTTCCGGTCACATGACCGGAGCACAGCCAATAGGAATGCTCTCTCATTGAAATGACCTGTGATTGGTCAAAGTCTCCCGTCACGGGCTAGATTTTTTAAAGCCTGAAAACAGAGCCATGAGGAGGAGCAGAAGTCTAGTTATCTCTCAGAACACTTGAATTACAATATGCTGAAAGGTTATTATGGAATTTTTGAACAATGATGCCAACAATATACTGCCTACTGCAGCTTTAACAGTGGAAAATAAAGTGTGTGCATGTCAAAGAAGATGCAAAGATGATCAGACAGTACAACATCTAAATTCATGATAAACGATGACTCAGCGCCCCGAAGTAAGTCTAATGTATGCCCCCCGGGTTGTGGGAGACATGTTGAGACCCAAAGGTGTCAAATAAGTTATTTAACTCTCTGGCATTGTTGTTATTTGGCTTATCAATGTGAAAATCCACCGACGTAGAAATACACTCATATTCCATGGTGGTTATAGACAGAAGTTCAGTAAATTCATCACATAAATTAACTGAATATTTTGGGCGTCTGTATTAAACCAGCAGTGGAACATTTCAGTACAACAGCAAAATATTAAAATAATGTAAAAACACTGAAAATGATGCCCGTCTACAGTGAAACACATGTGGGAATAAAACAGCTACTGCTACTCCTCTTGTTTCGCCCACTCTGAGGGCATCAATGTAGCTAAAGGTTCAGTAAGAACAGCTGCTCTATTATCCAAACACAGCCATGTTTCAGTGAGGAATACAAATCTAATTTATGATTAATAATCAAGTCATTTGTTAGTAAAGACATATTTGATAGTGATCTTACATTTAGCAGTAGGGTGACCAGGTGTTCCACTTCACGACGGACTGCACAATATTTTTATCCAGGACAGACGCTTTTCTAAAATCTGGCTTTTATCTAATGACTGTGAAGAGAGCAGTGAAGGCTAGCATCACGGTGTGTTTGCTGTCAAACAAACTGTGCACATGTGGGTAAAGTACAGGTTGACCTGTCACCTTCTTTGCTACGCAATACTGGGGAAAATTGCGAGTCAAAGTCAGAGACTATGCAGATTTAGGCCGAACATGATACAAAATGAAAACACAAAGAAAAAGGAATGCAACTACAACAAAGACTACTTACAAGTGGGTGAAACTTGGGAAGGTGATTCTCAGAGTTTTTTTGCGAAATTTGCAAGTTATCTTTTTTAATTTCACACATGAGGGAATACGACATGACGCAACACAGTACATGTGAGTACGTTTGACTCAAAAAGAGATGTGCCAATCTCTGGATGCATTCAGGCATAGAGATGTTACAAGATAAAGGGGCAGAATAGAAATGTTTATTATTTAAGTTAGATAGACATTATATCACCTCTCAGCCTTGGTAACGTGTCCCACATTGTCCCACACAAACATACTCTTTGTCCCACATTTGATTTGTTGTGATCTGGTCACCCTATTTAGCGGTGCAGCTTTTATTGGACAAGCGATGTGGAGGTAATGGACAGCAGGAGAGCAGCTATGAGGTTTAGAGTACTTACAGTACGTGTTGAGCACTGACAGCTGCAGAGATCCAAACAGGAACGGGATAACTTGTAGGGTGAGAGAGTCCTGGATCCACGTGAGCAGCGGAAGTGACGCATGAGGAACCAATCACACTGGTGCTAGGACCCCGAGGACGTCAATAACCCAGACCTGCACCTGCAACGATTAGTCCATTCATCAATTAGTTTTTTGAAAGAAAATGTATCATCAACAATTCATATTTTTATGGTTTCAGGATCACAAATGTGAGAATTTGCTGGTTTTCTTACAGTAAATTGAATATTTGGGGCACTGTTTTCTGAAGTTTTATAGACCACACAATCAATGCATTAAAGTAGCAGTAGGCAGTATATTTTTGGCATCATTGGGCAAAAATTCCATAATAACCTTTCAGCATATTGTAATTCAAGTGTTCTGAGAGATAAATGGACTTCTGCACCTCCTCATGGCTCTGTTTTCAGACTTTAAAAAATCTAACCACAGGTCATTTCATTGAGAGAGCGTTCCTATTGGCTGTGCTCCGGTCATGTGACCAGAACTTGGCGTTCCTTCACCAGATTTCACAACGGCTGCGGCGTCACAAACTTTCTCATTTTACAGCTAAACTGTGCACTACAAGATGATTCTGAAAACATCTGAGGAGAGAAATAGGCATTAACGTAACAGAATATTGATTCATATTTGATCAGCGCTGCCTAGTTTGACCGTTTGGTCGGAGTTCAGAGTGATTGACAGCCGGCTCTCATAGACAGCAGCTGGACAGCAGACCTCAGATCAGCTCTTACTGCTTGTTTTCCTCCGGTCTGTGAAATCTTGCAGATGCCGTTAGGAGCACCAGAGGACACAGAGGCACATGATTTTTTTCAGGTTACCTGTTTCATGTACTACTGTCACAATATAACGACCGTTTTATAAAAATAACTTTTTATTATATTATATTATATTATATTATATAATATTTGCTCCAATTTCACCTACCTTCCTTCCACCTTTAATCTAGAAAATAATCATCAGATTAATCCCTAATGAAAGTCATCATTAGTTGTGGCCCAAACTGAATAAGGAAAGCTGCACTGACGCAAGGTCTGTTACCTTCGTTTCCCCTTTAATGCTGAAAAGATTCAATAAGTGAATGAGCTGGCGGTGACAGCTTTCTACTGAACCCACATGGTCTGTAACTTGAGAACTTTTTAATTCATACAATATAGCCTTGCTGCAACTATAGGTCAACATCTACCTCTTAACTGGGTTAATGTGACTTTAATTGCTCTTTCATACATGACTCTGGTTCAGCCCATGTTCCCCCCCCCATCACCTCAAAGGACATTGTGTTTTAAGTCCCAGAGGAACTGTGATCCCAGACAGCGGGGCTCTATCTTTAGGACACAGGAGGAGAGGAAACAGTGAGAGCAAGTCAGCTGCACTCAACAAAAGCATGTTAACAGATGACAGCGAGGATACAACACACCCACAATCAAGAGAAAATGTAAACTTACACCCTCCTGAATCAGGATCAGCTGCTTTGACCTTTCTAAGACCTTTTTGCAACAAGGTCACCCGTGTGCCACGCAGACCATAAATCAGGTACAGAGCAAATCCCAAAACAAACTTACACGTCTTAATTGACACTTAAGTTCTGCATTTAACAGAAGGTCATGTTTGCTTGCTCCACAGACGAGGAAGTGGAAATCTATAGTGGGCTTAAAGGGGAATTTATGACCACCATAAAGATCCTCTCATCTGATTTGAATGAAGCGTTTCATGACACCATGATGTGGGTGTGTGCGGTTCATTATAAAAAAGAACAGGTGCAGGCTTGTCAGGAAGTTAAAGTGGGGCTTATTCACCACAGACAGAACAATTGCATGCATTCTTCTTCTTCATGCAGGAATATATGCAACCAGACAGTAGGACATGTAGTCTTTTTAAGAAAGCCCAATCCACTTATGCAACATTACTTTCTCCTCAGGCGTCACAACTGTACTCCTGAACAATACAACTTTGTTAAACCCCCCTCAGACAACAGGCAGTAAGCTTAATCACAATTACATAAGAGCAGAGTTTTAAATAGAGGTCATTAAATACCTCAGAGGCTGCTGTCTGCAGCATGTCCAGCTGCTGCTGCTAGTGCTGCCTTCACGGACGCCTCGGTCCTGGGACGCTCCGCCACTCCGCCGCTCAGATCCCGATCAGCTCTGTTTTAAAACAACTTGATGTGTCGCCTCCCTGCGTGCTGTCAAACATCCGCTCATCCTCTTGCAGGAAATGACGTCGAGACGGACGGTGACGAGGCGCGCACACACCCCCCTGACACACCTATGGTTTCAACCAATGGGAAGGCGGGGATTTGAAAACGCACCACCGCGCTCCGTTCAGTTTCAGCAGGACGCAATCACTCGAGGCGTCACGGGGTCGGTGTGGACGTGAACCGGATGAACCGGAGACGGTGGTGTGTTATTATCTGTGTCAGTAAAACACATCTCTCTGGCTTTAGTGGCTCTGTCTCCAAGCAGCATGGTTTTTAAATCATCTACAATAGAGACACTGTAAATCACTCAGTGTCATTGAACGTCACCATCAGATATTATTATAGGACATTAATTACGTCAACGCTCAATAAAATGACAGTTTTTCACAATAAAATGTCAAAGAACAGAGACCTACATGGTTGCCTGTTGAATATTACACATTATATATAATAGTATGTTTGCATATAGTAGTTTACTCCATATTATAAGATATTAATTAGGTAAACGCTCAATAAAATTACAGTTTTTCACAATAAAATGACAAAAAATAGAGAACTACCTAGTAGTTCTCTATTTTTTGCCTGTCGAATATTATACATTATATATAATAGTATGTTTAATGATAGTTTAGTGCCTATTCCATATTATAAGATATTAATTAGGTAAACGCTCAATAAAACTCCCGTTTTTCACAATAAAATGTCAAACAACAGAGACCTGCTAGGTTTCCTGTTGAATATTATACATTATATATAATAGTATGTTTTGTATAATGGTAGTTTAGTAGCCTACTGAGTAGGCTACTAAACTACCATTACTAAACCTAATTAATATCTTATAATATGGAGTAGGCCCTACTCCATATTATAAGATATTAATTACGTAAACACTCAATAAAACGACCGTTTTTCACAATAAAATGTCAAACAACATATACCTACTAGGTTGCCTGTTGAATATTATACATTATATATAATAGCATGTTTGTATATGGTAGTTTAGTAGCCTACTTCATATTATAAGATATTAATTAGGTAAACGCTCAATAAAACGACCATTTTTCACAATAAATTGTCAAAACACATACAGTAGACCTACTAGGTTGCCTGTTGAATATTATACATTATATATAATAGTATGTTTGCATATGGTAGTTTACTTCATATTATAAGATATTAATTAGGTTAACGCTCAATAAAAGACCGTTTTTCACAATAAAATGTCAAACAACAGAGACCTACTAGGTTGCCTGTTGAATATTATACATTATATATAATAGTATGTTTGCATAGTTTAATTCATATTATAAGATATTAATTAGGTAAACGCTCAATAAAACGACCGTTTTTCACAATAAAATGTCAAACAACAGAGACCTACTAGGTTGCCTGTTGAATATTATACATTATATACTGGAAAAACAAAGTTTGGAAACTTGTGTTTGGTGGATTATTTCTCTGTTGTTACAATGCTAATTGGCATTGTATTTTACATGGTTGGAAAGCCTGTTTATTTACCTTTGCAATGATGTCCAACTTGTAAGGATCATGCATTTGTGGGATGAGCAGCACAGCTGATTATGTGGGTAGCGCCCAAGAAAAATTTGCCAAAATGCTCTGCCAATGGTAAACAGTGTATTCTCATAAGGCTACCAGGAAGCCTGCAATGACTGCCTTTCACCGTCAGGCCCGTTTGCGCTGGTGTCGACAACACAGACAATGGAACCTGAACATGTGGGGGAATGTCATGTTCAGTGATGAGTCCAGGTTCTGTCTGCCAAAGTTGGATGGCAGGGTCAAAGTATGGAGACGACGCGGAGAACGCTATGCTGATTGTTGAACCGATGGAGTAACAGCTTTTGGTGGGGGCAGTGTCATGGTGTGGGGTGGCATCTCCCTCACTGGCAAAACAAGGTTTGTCATCATTGAAGGCCATCTCAATGCAGTGAGATATCGGGATGAGACTCTGCAGCCAGTGGCGATCCCATATCTCCACAATCTGGCACCTAACTTCATCCTCCAAGAAACAATGCTCGCCCCCACAGAGCCAGGGTTATCACAGACTACCTCCACAATGTGGGAGTAGAGAGAATGTAACGGCCTGCCAAGGGTCCAGACCTCAACCCAATTCAACACTTTTAAGATCAGCTTGGGCGTGCTGTACGTGTTAGAGTGACCAACACAACCACGCTGGCTGACCTGCAACGAATCCTGGTTGAGGAATGGAACGCCATCCCACAGCAACGTGTGACCAGGTTGGTGACCAGCATGAGGAGGAGGTGCCAGGCTGTTGTGGCTGCGTATGGATCTTCCACCGCTACTGAGGCTCCTGACATATTGTATTAAATGAATAAAGTGTAAAATTGCCAATATGTCTTGTTTGTTCCTCGTTACTGATAGAGAGTTCAATCATCCAATCCACCAAACAACTCAAAACAAGAGTCAATACCAACAGGAGAATACACTGTTTACCATTGACAGAGCATTTTGGCAGCTGTGCTGCTCATCCCACAAATGCATGATCCTTACAAGTTGGACATCATTGCGAAGGTAAATAAACAGGCTTTCCAACGATGTAAAATACAATGACCATTAGCATTGTAATAACAGAGAAATAATCCATCAAACACAAGTTTCCGAACTTTGTTTTTCCAGTTTTTATATAATAGCATGTTTTGTATATGGTAGTGTAGTAGCCTACTCCATATTATAAGATATTAATCAGGTAAACGCTCAATAAAACAACCATTTTTCACAATAAAATGTCAAACAACAGAGACCTTCTAGGTTGCCTGTTGAATATTATACATTATATATACATATATATTATTATATATAATAGCATGTTTGTATATGGTAGTTTAGTAGCCCATAGATGTGTAGAATATAGGCTACTGTATATGCAGTGATGCAATAGTAGGCCTACTACACTTGAATTTGAGGTACTTGTACTTTACTTGAATAAATCAATGTTATGACACTTCATACATCTACTTCAGAACATTTCAGGAGTTAAATATTGTACCTTTTTAATCCACTACAATATGCCACATATATTGAACTGCTTTACTTTCCAGATTAAGATTTTACTCACAAAATGCATCAGTAGTAATTCTCTAATAATATACTATATCATAATAGTTTAATAGTTGAATTACGAGTACTTTTATTTTTTATATTATAAGTTTACGTTTCAACATAGGGATTTTACTCGCAAGGGAGTATTTCTATATTGCAGTATTACTACTTTTACTCAAGTAAAGGATCGGAGTACTTCCCCCACCACTGCATATACTGTATATCTCCTCACCTACAAAGCGCTAAACGGTCAGGCCCCATCATATCTTAAAGAGCTCATAGTACCCTACTACCCCACTAGAGCACTGCGCTCACAGAATGCAGGGTTACTTGAGGTTCCTAGAGTCTCCAAAAGTAGAATGGGAGCAAGAGCCTTCAGCTATCAAGCTCCTCTTCTCTGGAACCAGCTCCCAGTTTCAGTCCGGGAGGCAGACACCGTCTCTACATTTAAGAGTAGGCTAAAGACTTTCCTCTTTGATAACGCTTATACTTAAGCTGCTATAGGCATAGACTGCCGGGGGACTTCCTATGACACACTGTCATAAGGAACTTCCTATGACACACTGAGCTCCCCTCTCCTTCTGTATATACTCATGTCCCATGTCCATGTTGTTACTAACTTCATTCCTTCCCGGGAGTCCTTGTGCCTCCTTGTCTCGCAGCTAACCGTGGAGCGGGGTCACACCTGGAGTGAGGTCATACCTGGAGCGGGATCACACCGGGAGCGAGGTTATACCTGGAGCATGGGTACACTTGGAGCAGGGTTTCACCTGGATCTTGGTGGTCTCCGGTATTGTGGCTGCATCTGCTGCCGCGTCGGTGCCTGCTTGACACCAACTGCTACCATCCCTAATTAACTACGTCTGTACGAGGGACTACCAATGCTAACGAGGGATTTCCAACACCTAGTGACAATGTGGCAGCCTGGAGAATAACACTTCTCAATCACTGCCAAAGACATCAAGAGCTCCCAGCAAGCATGCTGATGCTGCAGGAACCAACGCACGGGCATCGATCGCAGGGACGTCCCACACCAACACACATGGACGTACTGAGGAGAGATGCTGGACAGTGCTGGCTTTCCGATAGTTGTATTATCACTCTTTCCATCCACCACTATTGGTTTTGTGTTATCAGTCCTACTTGTATTAGCTATTACAGCTGCTAGACTGCTATTGTGGCTGCTTCTCTCTCTCTCTCTCTCTATCTATCTCTCTCTCTCTCTCTCTCTCTCTCACTCTCTCTCTATCTATCTGTCCCCCCAGCCGGTCTCGACAGATGGCCGCCCGCCCTGCGCCCGGTTCTGCTCCAGGTTTCTTCCCAGTAATCGGGGAGTTTTTCCTGGCCACAGTGCGCTTGGTGGATCCTGTTGGGTCTCTAAACTATGGTGTACGGTCATAGACCTGCTCTATATATAAAGCGTCTTGAGATAACTTCTGTTGTGATTTGACGCTATACAAAAATAAATTGATTTGATTTGATTTGATATCATATATGTTATAGTATAGAAATAACAATGAAACTGGTATAAACATGTAACAATATTCTTATGCTCATCAAAATATTGATATGTTGGTCTACCAGATGTTTTCATATTGTAAAGTCATTTTTTTTAAATAATAGTGTAAAATTGAGAGGTAGGTGTGCAGCAGTGAGGAGTGTTCTTAGGGTAATGTGTGGTCGTATGTAATCCCTGATTTCATCAGCAGTAAACACGACTATATTAAGTGCAGGTTAATAGGGAGCCTATGAGCCGTGTTATCCTATTAATAGACTAATTAGAGGTAGTAAATCATAGGTGCATATTCCTGACATTCCTTTGCCGCTAAGTTTTGCACAATCCACATCTTGAAAACCTCTTTCTGGTGGATTTGCTTCTCTTCTTTACATTTATTTCTTTATTATTTGTATAGTTTACCAAAGAAAATCAACATGGAATAACCTGTAGTTTTCTTTGCAGAATGAGCATGGAACCACAATGAACAATTATGTATATTAAATAACACGCTTAAAATGAGCATTTTCCTTTTTATCTTTGCCTCATAGTCTTTATAACTTGTCAGTCTTATATATATAAAATGAAGTGTGGACTGCCAACACCCCCGAGTTAAGCACGACATGTTCTATCTAGCGCCATCTACTGTGTAGTGATGTTCCAGTGTCTCCATCCTGAGGAGGTGAGAGACTGTCTGGGGGTATTTATCTTTTCCTGCTGACTTCCACAGTAAAGCGAGACAATTAAACTCTTCTGAGGATGCTCAGTGTGTTTTCACACAGACACGTGGGAGGGTGATAATTTATGATTTCTTGCGGGAACCTCGGCACCTGGTCTCTTGTTCCATCTGTGAGGGAAACACAACATGCTCATGTTTTCTGAATTAGAGACGCTCTTCCACTCTCTGAAGGTCCGTTAAGTGAAATACACTGTGAACCAGAAAGCAGCTTTGAGCAAGTCTGGGATGCAAACTAGAAACACTCTGAACTTACAGTTCAGCTCAAATCAAATGGAATCTTTTTTTTGTATACTTTGAATTTTGAAGCTTTGAATTGTTTTCTGTAAATGTGTTTTCCTTTGATCCAGTAAATGAACATCGGCCTATTTCATGTAAAAAGAACAAAAAATAAAGACAAATACAACATTCTTCTAAATAGATGGATACAGCACATCTCCATGCTAAAGCCTGAGCTACAGAGGCATATTGCTGAGGTATAATGAGCTTATTATAAGGATTACAAAATAAATTCCAACAGCTAGGTATTTACTGCTGTACCTCAGTAGACACTGAAAGGATCAGACTCCAGTCATTGTTTGTTCTTCTATTATTTATTACCCAGTCTTTATTTATTTATTAAGGAAACAGTACAAAGTTAAAGCACTCATGATGCTGAAAATGTACTTTCTAAAAAACGCTTGCACTTTTCCATACTATCTACACGCATTACTGTAAAGTCATATTGTGATTTGGCACCACTCACCCATTTGTCGTGCTTATAGTGAACGAGATTGTCAGTTTATCCCTAAAGTAGAAAGATGCCACGTGTGCTGCTGTGATGTACTGCTGCCCTCCAGGGAAGGCAGTAGGTTGTACAGTTAGCTCCTGATGGGGTAAAATCACAACCCTGAAACCACACAACCTACTACCTCACCCTGTACGAACACCATGACTCACCCAGGTCGCTGGGTGGGAAGAAACATCTGGATTTGAAGGTTCATCTTTCATCTCTAACATTACATATATACGTACATACTGTATATATATAAAAAGGATTAGCAGTGGTGAAGTTGTATTTTCCTTCGTGACAATGCCGACGATGATGATGAAGATGATGATGAAGGCGGCATCACAGTCGCTTCAGGAAAGACAGTAAGTTGTATAGTCATCTGACAGCTTGGGAATGACCCTAAAACTATACAACCTACTACCTCACCCCAAAGGACAGTTCATCTCCTGCAGGAAGTCTCTCATGTCACTCGGCTGATGGTCGACCTGCTGGGAACACAAACTCTAAACCACAAAAGGCCCCTCTAACATAAGTTATAAGTCATAAAAAAATACCTAATCTTTTTTTTGTGGGCTGAAATATGAAATACATTTCCACTGATGAAGACTGAGTTGCAGTTGAAAGCTCAGAAAAAGATACCTAGTGGGCCTTTGAGTTGAGATTATCTTGTCAAGAATAAACCTCATGTATTATTACTGTATTATACATTTTGTAAGTATATATGTTATTAATTTGAAACACACAGGAGAGTTTTAATAACTTTCAAAGTAACTGAAGAAATTAAAAACTGATCAATTTTATTTTCTATTTATTCTTCATTTATTTAAATTCTTTTAATTAATTTTTTTAATCTAAAGCTTTAGGACTAGTATTACCTGGGGACTTCTGGTAATTTGTAATAATTGCGTAGGTTGTCTGTAATGTTAATTTTGTTTGAATCTGCATTATTTGTCAAGTAAAAATTCTACCACAAATTTCCTACCATATTTCGTGATAATATTATTCCCGTGCAAATCGGTATCGTGGTAATTTTAGGTCGTTTTTTGTTTTTTTTCCTGGTCAAGAATTATGGAGGCTGTGTTTAGAAATAAGAAATGAAAGTTTTGACAGCATATTGGTTGTGTGGGCACCGGAGCAAGAGGTCTATGTGAGTATTATATAAACATAAATAGGCCTATTTAATATAAGAATATGTATAATATTAAATATAAATATTATATAGTATAATATGTTTAATATAAGCAGATGTTACCCAGGGCATAATGTCAATACATTTGAGTAAAATACAGACTTCCCTTCTCCTGTGCGAATGCACAGCATGACATGTTTTTATTTGTTTTTTATTGAATAATCTATGTACAATATTATCTTTAAATGACTTAACCTAATGTAAGTAGGGTTCAGTGTTTGTTTTATTACTTTTGATAATTACGTTTTATTGCTTTCTATATTTGCAGGAAATCCCATTAGATGTGAAAGTAGAGCAGAGTGAACTGTGCATCTAACCGTGTGTCATAAACTGAGATTATGTCTTTGTGCCTTAATTGTTGCAAAACCAAAGAAAGCTGTCAGAATACTTCCTGGATGTCACTTAAGCTTGACAGGTCGCCTCCTCTCTGCGGCGGCTCGCCTCCTCTCGGGTTTCCTCGGCCTGATGGAGACAAATGAGAGGAGAGAGTGAGCTGCTGCTGCCGGGTGTCCAAAGGTCACACTTTCACCTCTTGTCTTACACATGAGAGACACATAACGACAGCGCTCCGGTGCGCGGTCGCATACGTCATGCACAAACAAACATGGAGAGCGGTATCGGCAGGAGTAGCAGGAGTATCTGTACCTATTTGAGTGTTTTGTGGGTAAACACTTGCACCTGAACACACAGAGAGTGAGAGTGTCTTCTAGCTGTGAGGATCTTGTTTGGTAATCTTGTTACCAGGTTGCTTCTTAAGTGAACAAACACACACAGACACACAGACACACACACACACACACACACACACACACACACACAGTGGATAAACTACACCATTAAAAACTAGTCAGATAAATCACCTGAATAATCTATCATGTATGTGACAGGAAATCTGGGTGCATAAATCTGAACGTGTGTGTTGTGTGTGTCTGAAAGGTCACAGAGACAGGTTGTGGTTGTCTCAGGGAGTTTCCTGAGTGAGACAGGAGAGTCTCCGCTGCGGTTTCCCCCTCGAGCTGGGGGAGTGACGGGTGGGGGGGAGACGTGAGGTGGGGTCCAACTTATAAAAAGTGAGTCACTGCCTTCACTCCTCACACGCACCGGTTCGTTCACCTGTTTTTTTTATTGCAGGTCGGTTATCCCATAAATGCCACACAAATCTCTACATGAGCTACTTAACGTCCGAGACTGCATCCCGCTCCGTCGTATGCTGCTGATGTGTGTAAGTACAAGGTGTCAGGGTTTAGATGGGCCTTTTATTTAAAGGGTCCATTTGGGCAAATTACAGAAAAACTGATTTTCTTGTTCACCTCTGGGGCTATCTAGTCATAGACGTAGTTATTTGTGCAGATTTTGAAATATCTGAGATTTCTACCTACATCCTAACACAATGGAGGTGTATTGTACTTCTTTTTGGTGCACACCGCATTTGAAAAAAAATCATATTTTTCCAGAAAAAGTGTCTGTTTCTCTGGACATGAACTGATTTAATTGGAACGTCTTCCTCCCAAAGAAATAGTCCCTACAAAAACTACTGACAGCTCGTTATGTGGATCATCCAGAGTACCAATTTTTCACTGCTGTGAGCCCTCCACACTAAACAGGCCTTCCTGACAGCAGACATTTTGACTCGTCATAATAGGAAAAGCACAAGTGTTACTAATAACATCAACGATTGCTCTGTTCTATTCATAAGTGTTTCAGTGAGAGTGACAGCACGATACCAGGAACCTGAAATCAAAGCAGCTAAAAGGAATTCTATTATTTACACCTGTTGCACCTTTTCCTACTGTGAACAGTGAAAATACTCCGACATTGTACCGGGGTGGAGGCAGAAATCTCAGAGGTAGGCAGGTATCTCCATCTGTAAGGCCAGAAACTACTAGAGATGAGCCAGGAATGATGTTTCTTGTAATTTCTAAGTGTTAATAAAGTCATATTTTTAACTAAGAGGGTTAAATTAATCCTGTAAAAATGATTTAAATGAATATATTTAAAATAAAATGTGGTTCAGAGAGTATTAACATATTAATGCACTCCAAAGCCACCTGTGTCCATTAAATATAATGGTAGTATTAAGTAATGAGAGGTGTAGCTGAGGAACACCCTGCAGCCATGAACTCGAGTGCATCTTTCCAAAAAAGAACGCTCGTCAAAACGTTTTGGACACATGGCGCCGTAAAAACTGTAAAAACATGTTAAACTGTCAGGAGTGATCCTTAAAATGATTTGAGATTAACCACACGGCTCTTTTGAAGTGAGTGGACCCCGTGTGCCTGGAGGATTGACATAAAACTGTCAAATCAGCGAATGTAAATCAAAAGAAATTGTTTTTTTGGGTGTTTTTATTTTTGTCATTTTAGCTTTTAATGTAACGGCGCGATCGGTCACGTCACGGGAGAAGTTGAAGGTAAAAACAAATACGACTTCAGACGGAAACTTGAATCAAACTTGTGACCGAAGTGCATCTTATTTTAGTGTGCTTGAAACGAAAAAAAGCAGAAATTGAGCAGCACCCTCGCAGTGTGAAGGCGAACCTGTCGCTCTGCCTGCAGTTGACCAGAACCACCAACAGGTGTCATGTCTGCCCAGCTACCCAGGGAGAGTGTGTATGCAGAGCCGAGGAGGACTCCCGTGACAATGAGGCCTTTGTGCAGTTCCGGGTGCCAGCCGGTGTGCCCTCGTGTACTGTTTCCCTCTAATCTTCATTTGACCTTTAGGCTGACGGCTTTTCTTTCCCCTTTTTCCCCGACTAATTTCCTTTGAGGAGATTATCTTTGAGCCGCACCACAGACTTACTGATTCAGATGACATGACACACACGGTTTTGATGGGACACGTCGCGTCGCTCGCCGCCACGGTCGCCGCTGCGTTGTTGGGAACAATGCGAAGTCGGAGTGCGTTCGATAAACTAATGACAAACTGTGTTGATTGTGTTGTTCGGCTGCAGGCCGCTGAAAGAGGGAAGCAAAGGATGCATGCTCCCAGCTACAGACCTGACTGCTGTGTGGTGGCATACACACACACACACACACACACACACACACACACTGTTAAACGTGTCATTAAGTGTGAAGTATATGTATACTTAGATCAAATAAAAATGTATTTGACAATTTCGAAAATTAATAAAATCTTGAAACTAACCTCGACATTGAAGTCTGACCAGGAAATAAAGCCATTCCCAAATAATGAGCCTGCAAATAAAAGAGAAAAACAGACACGTAAATATAGTTATACTCACACACATCCACGTCTACACACACACACGCACAATACTGTGCAGATATATTCACAAAACACACACACACACACACACACACACACACCAAGGTGTCCATGTAGCCCTCAGGTCATAAAGCTGCCAAGCAGCTACTAGACTGTATCATTAAGGCTGATGTAACATATGTTAGAGTGATCATGGTTCACAATACTGCAGCTGAATTTAGCCGGGATAACTGTATTACCGTAAACATTCATCTCTAGGAAAAGCATTCGCTTCTGAAAATGACCAGTGGGAATTATATCACTGCTCACTGTTATTTATTACAAAGAAAAAAAAAACTTATTTAGATTTTCTGTAATTATCCATTTCTTTTTATATATATATATAATCAAATTGTAGTTTCTAAAAATAAAATGCTGAATTTTCAAAAGTGTTTAATATGTTGAAAATAAATAAGGCTAGAATGAAACAAATAAAAAAGCATATATATATTTATTTTTTTATATATTTTTAAATTACTTTTTATAGTTACAAATAATTTTAAACATATAATGCAATGTTACACATTATATAAATAAATATTACAGGTCCCCCCCCTCTCTCTCTCTCACACACACACACACACACACACACACACACACACACTTTGCAGTGTCAAAGTGAAAGTCATTTTAGAAAAAGTATTTTATCTATTATAAAGCATAATTAAATACATTAATTCAATCACTATATATAAAAATATATTGCGTGTATTGTAACAATGAATTACGCACGTATTTTTCCACGAGTAAAAAACTACAAAAATCTATCGACAGCCGAGTTTATTTGAGAAAATACAATGATGCAAAAGAAATATTAAAATAAATCTCTTTTTTAAATTAACAATTCAATTTTAGAAAAATGTGTGTGTGTACGTGTGAAAACTACACACACACACACACACACATTGAAGGAGTTTGTGTTGCTGAACTCTTAGATATCGAGATGTTAGATTTTCCCACAAACTTTTGTTTCTGCTTCATTTAAATTCTCCCTACAAACCTCATGGCTTCTCTCTCTCTCTCTCTCTCTCTCTCTCTCTCTCCCTCTCTCTCTATCTAACACACACACACACACACACACACTGAAACAAGAGGAGATGTAACTGAAATGTAACCAAAAGTAAAAAACACCCCAAATACATCTCATCTCTCATTTCCCTTCGGATTTGCTGCTTAACAAATTAAAAGCTGCTTTTTATGCCAAATAGCTGAAGCGCCGGCGATAAAGAGAGAGCTGTGTCTCCATCTCTAAAACTGACATGCTCCTCATGGCTGAGAGTGCTCTGAATAATAATCTATATTAGTCTGTGTGTGCCTTTTAAAATGTCTACTTTTCACTGCAAGTGTGTGTGTGCCTCAAATGCACCTATGTGTGTTCGAGTAAGACTGTGTGGCCATCTGTAGTGCGTGCATTGTGTGTGTGTGTGTGTGTGTGTGTGCGTGTGAATGCTCAGAGGAGGAGGCTGTGCCCTGCACTCGTTGGGAGAGGCGTGGGAACCCCATTCATCTTAGGAGCCAGGGTTCATTGTGGGGTACATAGCATCAAATGTGTCTGGGTGTTTGCCTCTGTGTGTGTGTGTGTGTGTGTGTGTGTGTGTCCTGTGTGTATGGGACAAGACGTGGCGTGATGGTCTTTATGCGTTCACATTCCCTTCAGTTTTGCCGTTTTCTAACATTCTGTAACAAATCATACGACTTTCTTTAGAAACCAGACACGCACATTCAATGTTGAGGCAAAATACGCAATTTCTACATCACCTTTTTCAATTTAAAAAAACAACAATGTAGGGCTCCCTCGGTGGCGTATCATTTAAAATGTAAAGGTGATATAGATTTAAGCTCAGGTAACCAGTGCACTATGTCAAATCTTGCAACTGATTGCCAGTTTTGTGTGAAAATATATATATTTTTTGATGAATTCCAAGGTCAAACCAGGTTTGTTTTTTCTTCTCAGGGCGAAATATTCTTTTAAGGCCGCCGATATTTTGAGGGAATAAACTACTTGACTTTCTGGTTCTTCATGACATAACTAGAAATAGAAATAGATTGTAAGTATGCAGAGGACACTTTGAAACATGTCCATGTCAGAGGGAAAACACTTTAAAACATGTTTGATGTTTTCCAAGAAAGTTAATGAAACGATCGACAGGTTCCGAGTTGTGAATCGTGTATTAGAGTGTTTCTCCCCGTTTCCCCTCAGGGCGTTTGATTGTGAAGAGCAACACGACTCGCCGCAAATATTTCCTTTTTATTTCTACAGCGTGTGTGTAGAAAAGGAAAGCAATAGAAAAGAAAAGCAAAGAAAAATCTGAAAAAAACAATCGCATCCTTCATTTGATTTGTACTGCAGTATTTACTGCTGCACCTCGTGAGCCGATTGGTGCTCAGCGATGACGCGCCCCCTTCTCCAAACGCTGACGTACTAACTCGTGAGTTCACCTGGCTGAGGGGGTCTCAGAAGAGGGGTTTCGGACGCACCGACTGCGGCGAGCGAAGTTTCCTGCCGACGTGACTGACGGCGGGGCTCGCGCCAGGCCCCGCGGTGCGAGAGTGGCAGATGAATAGGCCTGTCAAACGTAGGACGTAGGTGGGATGACTAGAGCTATCTGTGATGAGTCACGCTGCCTCCACTCCTACCTTTCGGTCATGGTAGACTCGGATGTGCTGAGGTGTTCAAACATGAAGCCATATCGACAGGCTATGTGGACAAAAAAAAATGTAAGAATTTTCAATTAGCAGCTTGTTAAAAAAAAATTTGATTTATGTGCGATAATTAAAAGAAGCCACACTAGAAGGCATCAGCGAGGGGTGTGGCTCCTTGAGATTGTTAATTAACGTGGAAAATATGATATAATACAGACAAAATTAGAGCTGATATTCTTCCTGAGGGATGAAGCAGGTGTGATACTAATATTAATGACGATGCAACTTGTATAAATGCTTTCTCTAAAGCACACCGCTCTATTCCGGCTCAATTACACAACCCAAATGCTGTGTATGTAGGTTACATGGCTTTGGATTTAATTGAGTCTTCAAAGCGTATAATCGAACTAAAGAGAAATGTCTACAGCTTACTGCCTTGAAGCATTTGTTCTTGTTTACGTAAAGGAAAAAAAAAAAAAAAAAGGAAAAGGAGCGTTTTATATTTGAGCCGCATTAGTTATAAAGCATAAATAACAAGTATGTCCGAAAGGCCTGTTCGAGCTGTATCAAAGCTACTGTACGTGTGGCCACGTGTCAGCAACGACCCGTTTTCAAATGTTTAACCTTTTATTTACAAAGCAGAAACATTGCACGTATTCACTGAGACGAGGCTTTAATGAGAGAACTCCTGAGAATCGGCGTTAATAGTTTTCTGATAGCTAACCAGGAGAGAAAAGGGGAGAGAGACACAGAGAGAGAGAGGGAGAGAGAGAGAGAGAGAGAGAGGGAGCGTTCTGGTGTGGCTCGGCCTTGTGTAGCTGGCCTTGTCTGGCCCTCGGCCCAACATTACAGCACTAGTCCCTCTCTGCTCCCTCCAAAACCGTCTCTCTTTCACACGCACAAAAGGCCGACCTGGGGTGCAAAACTGCAGGTAGGAAACGCATCAGAGGAGAGATTAGCTCCGTTTCGTCTGAAATTCAAAGCCCATGCCACGTTTCGCCCCCTGGTTTGCCTATATTTAGTTAAGCCTCCTCTCTCCGGATACTCGTGTTGCCCTGAAGGAAACAACACCCAGACTTTAAACACACAAACTCGGAGATCGGGTCAACCGCAGTCGCGCTGTGGCGTTTGTTTCGTCTTTTGTGTGTCATCGTTTTTGTCAAAAGGAAAGCATGTGTGCATGCTTCATACACACACATTACATGCACACACACATTTACCTCCACACCCACACACACACACACACACTCTCAGACTTACCCAGAGACTTTGTAGGCAACTGGCACACACACCGCAGTCGTCAGCTATCCGGGGGTAAAGCGCCGAAATCCTCGCCGTTCATTGTGCCGGATCCCTCTGGAGCTGCACGCAGTATGTCCACATATCCTCTCTGTGGAGAAGGGCAGAGAAGGAGCTCCGATTCAGTCACACAGCTCTGCACTCCCTGCAAGGAGTAGGCGGGCACGCCAAGCGAGAGACCCATTCAGAGTCCCAGAAAGTGCCAGCCTCCCTGTCTGCCTCGCCGCCTCGTCTATGTGTCTGTCTGCCCCTCTGTCTGGGTTCTACCCTGTCAGTCTGGCCCCCTTACCCTAAACTCGTCTCCCAGCCTCGGATAACCTGCCCAACCTCAGCTAAACTGCCTTCTAATATTTACAAACCGGCTCCCCTCGCTCTCTCCTGTCTGCCACCTCCTAGTCTGAGACTGTCAGGACCCGCCACAATAAGGAGGCCATGTGGGTTTCCCATGGAGTCGCGTGTTCCTCCCGTCTGGCAGCTAACAAGGCTTTGAATGAGGAATGTTAGCAAACAGAGCCGCTGAATGTCGGGTGAATGCTAAGCCAGGCAGCCAGTCAGATCGCAGCACCGGCCCGGGCATATGAATAATGCAGAAGACTCGACAGGGAGGAGAGGAGGCGATGCTCCGCCTCCCGCTGCCCCTTCCAAACTCCACCCGCCCCTCCTTCTTTTCCCCCGCTCCAAACTCAAATGCCTTCACGGGAGCAAGAGAGCAGAGAGTGGGAGGGTGGGGGGGAAGAGAGAGGATTCAAGATCTCTTCTGCTCATGCAACACAAAAAAAAGTGCTGCAAGAGAAGAATAGTTACACATGCACACACATGTTATTACTACAAATCACTTCTTAAAACATGCCACTTTTCTTTCCTGTCGTTGGGAACTATCTCGCTCTTTTTTGGCTTTTTGTGTCTTTTGTTTGGAATTGGCACCTGTCCCAGAAAAAAGCCCCGTCCCTGCTCCGCCCTCCTGCTCCCCTTTCACTGGAGACTGCCCACGAGAGAGAGAGAGAGAGAGAGAGAGAAGGAGAGAGACAGGGAGAGAGCGTGAGGAAGTGAGGGTGGGGCAGAGAACCCAAAAGAGGGAGAGGTCTAGAGATGGAAAGGGTGAGGAAGGAGGAGGGCAGAGGAGAGATAAGAGCACAGCAAAATACATGAGAATAATCGCCTGATGAAATCAAGATACATGCACAGGTAACACCAAATTGAGCAGTTGGTCGAACAACGTGCTAAAAAACAAACTGCTGTCTCCGTCCTCGGCTTCAGGGGAGGACTCACGAGGAAAGGAAGCATGGCGAGCAAGCGAGGGAGCACGTGCTAAAAAAAAAGCCTTCGCATCACGGGTAGAGCACGAACCCAAAAAACACTGATTCTCTCCCCGTCCAGTTTAACTCTAACAGACAACAACCCAGAAGCAGTAAAAAAAACTGACCAAATGTGCATCGGCGCCCCGCGAAGTGAAGAAAATCGGAGGTCCCGAAAAAAACGTCTTCGCAAATGGCGTTGGCGATGTCGAAGTAGGAGTAAAGCGAAGCCACTTGTTGCATGATATTGAGGAGCAGAATCTTGCAGAGAGAAGCGAGAGCAGGCAGGGGGTTAAAATCCTGGGACTGGGAGTAGTAAAAAATCCCTCCCTCTTTTGGCACAGCCGAGCTAAAGGGGAGGGCCCGCCTGTAGAAATAGCAGCAGAGCGTTTTTCCCCTCTTTTTTTTTTTCTTTTTCTCAGAGCTGCAGCGTCCTAGTCTACCCTCTTGCATGTGGTCGGGACCCAGGGAGAGAGGAGGAGGAGGAGGAGAGCGATGGATAGAAAAAGAAGCGAGAGCCCGAGAGAGGGAGGGGAGGGGGCGAGAGAGGGAGGGCAGAAGAGCTGTGAGTGGAGGAGAACGGGCTCAGCTGATGATGAAACAGGGACGTGTGGGAGTGCATGCGCACTACGCGTTTTCATCACTGGCCCGGCGCGACGTGCGCGTGCATGAGGCGGGGTGGGGAGCGTGGTGGTGGTGGGGGGGGGGGGGGTGAGGAGAGTCACAGCAAACACTCTCAAATGATTAAAGGATTCTGGGACAACACCTAACTTTGACATTCATCTTCTCATTTCAGAGAGTTTACTATCAGACGTTTGTCTGTGACCTACATGTCCTTTATCACTAAACTTCAACGGCGTTCCCTTAATAAAGGCCCGAAAAAAGAACGTCTGGCGTGATCGCAGATGAATATCGTCTTGATTACTGACTCTTGTTCTCGAACCACAGACATGTTAATGAGTTGAAAAGCTACATTGACTGTTCTGGCAGCCGCTCGGAGTCAGATAAGCACCTGGGTGCGACTGCCCTGCCACGATTGCAACAGCGAAACTGGTGCTGTAAAATCCTGTGATATTTACCGCAGTGCGCCCGCCATGTGCCATTTACTAGGCCACCCTCGCCCTTGCTGCGATGTGCGGTGGCAGCGGCGGCGGTCCCCGCGTGCGGATAAAGGAGAGGAGAAATGTCGGGCAGTAAGCGAACGATAAAATGGACTCTGCTGATGACTCTGCTCGTGTCCTGCACCCTCCTTCCCTCTCCGCCTCCCCCCCCTCCGGTGTCCAGCCTATTCTGTCTCCCACCCTTTCTTGTCCTTTCAGTAGCACCGTTGTAGCCTACAGTAATAAACAGCGCTGCTCTGAGCAGCTAGTGTTAATTTAAGCCTGCATGAGGAGGACCCTGCTGTCTTCCCCCCCCCCCCCCTCCGCCCCGTCTCATGCACACCTACCAACCTCCGCATCAGCCTGCTGAAGGTTATTCACACCCGTCCGGTTTTCCACCCCGACTTCCCATCCCCGAAAACTTCTCTGTGGCCAAAACGCTGTAATGCCCCTTAGCTGTTTGCAACAGATTTCCCCGCGGCAGAAAAACAACTTCCTCTCTTTTTTGGACGCCATTCCCCTCCCCTCCAGTTCTTCTCTTTCCCAAAAGAAACCCAGAACTCAGCACAGGCAACATTTTTTCCCCCCCTCCTCTCTCCCCAAAGTAGCAGCCGCACAAAAGAGAGGGGAAAAAGGGAAAACTGTCCAAAAAAACGACGGATCTCACATCATGGAGCACAACTAGCTGCTCTTGATTTCAATCTGTGTTGCAGTTGAAAAGGGGGAATGGCGCACATTGAAACAAATAAAAGGTGGGGAAACCTCCTTATGTTTGAGCCGTTTTCTCGTTATGTGTGTGTTTCTGAGAAGACGACGGAGACCAGAGAGCGAGTGTGAGCGATTTGAACAGCGAACTAATATGGCCGCTTGGTTAGTTTGCAGTGTCTCCTACCTCCTCACTCTTAGTCCTGGAAGCTGAAAGAAAAGGCGTTACGCTGCTGTGTGTGTTTTCTACCTCAGAGGACGGACCCAGAGAGAGAAAGAGAGAGAGAGAGAGAGTGCACTTGTCTTGCCTAACTCTCCTCAGCTTTCCACACTCTAAAAACTCCCTGTGTTCTGCGTCTTGCTGCACCATCCGCATATCACAAACACACACAATGAACGCGAAAAACTTCCAGTCGATGAAAAAACGAGCACGAGAAAGACAGAAATCAGGTCACTACGGGGTTCAACCAGAGGCAACCCTTGATTCAAATGCACTTTATCAAGATATAAAGTCTCTCTTGATGAAAAAACACCAAAACAGTCATCGGATTGAACCCCGTGACGTCACATCTCGCCACATCTCTGAACCAATCACAGTCGCTGCAAGCATAAAAACGCCACAACAACTGCATGCTGAATATGAATCAAACAAACTGTAAACAAATGCATGTTTCATTGGCGATTTGAGGAGTCACTTAGAGCCTCCTCCGTCTATCTGAGACGCTGTCTCTGCTAGTCAGTTGTTTACCATCTAACATGTGGCAGGAATTCAAAAAACTTGGCAGGGCCTGTTGCACCGTACGTCGTGGAGAGTTCACTTGAGGATACGACTCTGGTTTTGGCTCAGCTGCCAACTTCTGACACTGTAGCCCTCTGCGCGGCCTCGCCCCTGCAGGAGCGGCCTGCGTAATGCTGCCATTGATGAAACTCCAATATTAACAACCTCATTTACGACACCTTCCAAGAGTCCACAACCACAACCTTTTTTTTTTCATCAACAACCCCCCCCCCACCTTCACCTCCAGGTTAAATCCAAAGCTGTGCCTTTTTACATTCATGGTCAGTGTGTCAAAGCATTGTTGATATTTGATAAGTCACATATATCTGAAACACCGGAGGTGAAGAGAGAAGAGAAGCTGCAGCAGAGTGATTAGCTTTTTACCACACCGTCTTTAAATACGAAACACTATCAAATAAACTGACCACAGTGAAATGTGTCAATGATGCACAACTCATGTTGCTCGGTGGCAACATGGCAGTGAATGTCTCCCAGTCAAGATGAGTTATAGTTCATGAGCTGGAACAATGGAGTTGTTGATTCAGTGGTCTTATCAGACCCCCGGCACCTTCGCATCCTTATGAATCATCCCGCGGATCCGCCGCGACAAAACACACCGCCGATTCACAGATTCAATTTATAGCACACACAAACACACACACACACACACACAGCGCTCGGTGCTGAGCTGCCCTGGGACATGCTGAATATGAGACACAATATTTTTAATACTCTATGGCAAAAAAAAAATACAAATATAGGCAAATCACAACATGAATTAAATAACAAATGATACGTTTCTTATAGGAAGTTGAACAGATTAGCCAACCAGCAGCTCTCTCTTAGCGGAAATTCATCATTAGACACCAAAAAAAATTAAATTTTCTGCATCAAAAATGCTATTTCTTCGATGTATTATCTTTAGTTTTTAGTCAGCGATTAATAAAATGTAGTTAAATAAGTAGAACCCCCTGGGAAGGGAAGGCCGGTAAAGAGAGACGTGACCCTCTCCGCGGTTCTGTGAATACGTGACTTATTGCATTTAAAATGCCAAAGTTCAGGCCTTTTCTTTTTTTCTACCAGCTTAAGACGTGAATGGTAATAACTCACACGTATAACCCCGGTTGTATTTCCACCTTAGAAGTCACAGCCATCTATACGTTCACACTCCAGCGAACACACACACGCTTTCCTCCTCTCTTCGGTGACCAGTGCGGCGCGCCCCGCTCCCTCTACGAGGTGGTCTGCTGAGGGGGCCCCTCGGCAGCACGCGCCTTGACAACTTCTCTATTACAGCCGTGACCCCTGAGGTCAGTCTCTGAAGGGTTGTGAACAAAGGCCACGACCCCGGGGTCAGAAGTGGAACGCCGGGGGCAGGCCGGGGCCCCGCCGCAAAGGGAGCGTGCTGTTTGCTTTGAAAGGTAAGGATCACTAACACAGAGGCCTAATAAGGATTAAGGGGCCATCCCCTTTGGGATGTCACTCTGGGGCCTCATACATCAGTCTCTATTAACCTCCGTGACCCCCGTCGGCCATTACGGGGCCACGGGTCACAGTCGCTCGCGCCGCGGAGCTATAAAACCTAACGCCGTGTGCAACTTTAGGTACACATAGGTGTTGCTGAGTACATGGGCAAATTGTTCTGAGAGGTAAAGGCCTTGTCACACACACAGGACACACACGCCGGGCCAGGCTGCTCTCATCTGGTTCAAGTAGGAGGCAGATATCCGTTTCTTTAATGAAGATACTTAACTAAAAGTTATCAGGTTATCTGTCTCAGCAATAAAACAAAAGCCTGATGGGTCTTTAAAAATAATAAATCATGTGAAAGGAATATGATTTATATTTTTCACATTGATAAAGAGCCAGAGGAAGTTTGGTAAAACTTCGATAAAAGCAGGCGAGCAAGAACCGAGAGGCAGAATCACAAAATGGAGGACAGGAGGAGACAACATGGCGGCCCGACCGATGCAGTCACTCACACATTTGCTTAGAAGTTGCCAAATCGATACGAAAACGTTGTGCGTCATGCAACATATCTCTATATGTGAAGCAAAGTTATTTTCTAACAAATGCCAAAAATCGGAGAGCTCCAACGAGTGGACTGACGGAGACACAGAGATGAATTCCTTCAGTCACTTTGGGACCAAACAGACACGATGGTTAACTCTCTGCAGTCTGTGGACGACCAGCAACAAAGTGTGCTGATGTACTGTACGCTTTTTATTCAATCTGATTCATTCACGTCATATTTAATAATTTCTTCTTTTCGTTCAAAATATGTCAGGGACAAATAAAGTGTTTTAATTGTTTCAAAGTTCATATGGAGTATGAAATATAATTATTTCACACCAAAAAGAGTCTGAAACATTACAGCATTTCTTTCTCTCTTATTTTAATTGACATTTAGTGAATAAAAGCCAATCTATTTATTTAAAAAAGAGGAAAAGAGAAAGACATCATATATATGCATAAATACTAATATTGATATATAACAGTATTATTAAAATAAAGCACATTGTGAATAATTGCTAATGTAATGTGAATCAGTCCAACCAGCATCAGTGTAGTAAAAAAAGGAAGTTTCTTTTAGTCAGGGATCAAAATGCTTTTTTTTCCCTGCTCCGGATTAATTTTTAAAAAGCCTGAATGAATTCATGAATTCATTTAAAAAGCAACTTGACAGAATATAGGACTTTATTTAAAAGAAGAAAAGTTGAAAAATAAATTCTAAATTTGAATGTAACCTAATAAGATTAAAAGAAAGGGTTTTTTTTATTTCCAAAAAGGGACCTCATTGCAAAAGGGCAAATTTTTATTCTGAAAAGATTCTGTATATATTTGAACAACAAAATGATGATAATTTAGTTTTTTGCTGAATTCTGCCGGACGGAATTTCATCATAAATTTAACTTTGACCTCTTTTCATAAAGTGAACTCTGGAAAGTAAAAATGGTAAAAGTTCATAATGGAGCGCACTCCTTTTCAATCAAAGCTTCATTGTGACTAAATTATATATAAAAAAAACTCTTTATTAATTATGGTTTAAAAATTAGGATATGACAATTTTATAAAGTACTCAAGCTGCAGTTTCAATTGGAAACACTTATAAATGAATGAGAACTCTTTCTCTCAGTTTGTGCAATTAAAAGTGTTTTTTTCGGAGGCTTTTCTCCAGGATGTCTTTTCAAACTCTAAATCTCTTTAGAAAGGTGGGAAACTAAAAATACACAATTGTGGAGAAAATAAGCATTTACTAAATCATTCCAGTTTCAGACCTTTCAGACATTTTGAATATGTAATTAAAAGATCATCCTTTTCAAATGCAGCTATCATTACTGGGAACTGCTTAGATCGTATACCTTTTTTTATTATTATTATTATTTCACATTTTTAAACTTAAGTATTAAATTCATTATACATTTTCATCAGTGTATAAAAATGATTTTTTTAAATGTTTATATTACAAACGCACAAGTGGGTAAAAGCAGCTGACTGAAGCTTTAAATAAACAAAGTGGTGAAAGCCTGCAAGGTCAACAAAAAAAGCATTGTGGAGTGTTTTTTCCCGAAACACAGTTCACACTTATCAAGAGCACTTTGATTGTAATGTATTTCTTTGATAAGCATTAAGCCACTCACCTCTGAAAAACCCAGCTTCTCTGTGAGGAGGGAGCATTTTTCGGCAGCAGAGCAGAGCAGAGCAAAGGTTGGAAAAGAGCAGAGACAAAATGGACCTGCGCTCGCTTTAGACAAGTGTCCTAAACAGCTTTAAAAACAGACAATAAATCCCAAACAAGCAGCACTTTGACAGCTTCACAAGTTCGTCCTTTTTTCTTTTTTGTGTGTGCAGCTCGTCTCTCATTAGAGTAAAGGCAGTGTGCTTTGGGAGAATCATCGTCCTACTTTTAGTTAACCATGAGACTCCCCCTCTCTAGGTCATTTTTGAAACAGCCAGGTTTATTAGAAAGTAGTTTGGTTTCTAATTTAGCGAAACAGAATACGCTGCCCATCTCGAGGACACTTACAAAAAAAGTAATTACAAGCACTTTTATCCGGGGAACAAAGAAACGCCACTCTGATGCTGTTCCTGTGATTTTGAGAGCAGTATGGAGCATCGCAAAAATTCAATTTACAACAAAACCTAATGCTGCGAATGCTACCTTGGTCTTATTCGAGTTTGCATTAAATTCGTTGTGAAATATTCTGCGATGCTAGATGGAACAGGGAAATAAAGCTCTGAATGCAAAGTCAAGTCCTCTCAAGGCTAAAACATTTCAGCTCAAATTATTACTCCGGAATAACTCGTTAGTAATAATGCAAATAAGCGAAGGCAAATGACAAAACTACAGACAGGCAAAAAGGATAAATTCAAAATATTTTTTCATACGCATTTTCGATATTTGAAACTTACCCCTCCTCTCTCACTTCCTCCCAACACAAACACACACACACACACACACACACACACACACACACACACACACACCTCCTGATTCCCAGTTACATGCTGCTCACATTTCGGGGTCCATCCCGCATTAATAAATGATTATTTTTGCAGCTCTGATCAAACATCAGCTTACATGCAGGTCTGTGGCACTTTCAGGGAGTGGTACCACCTCTTAAAGGGTTCGGACCTGCTGTTGGTTCTAGTTCAGTGCCACGTCACAGCAGACAGCAGAGCTACTGCAGCGTCGATGGTGGATGGGCCTGCGTGACCTAGCTCGGCCCAGATAGGAGCCCTTCGCATCCCCCAGCCCACGTCGGGACCGTACACCCACATTTCATACGTGGAAGGAAGGTTGCAGGAAGAGGAGGGGGGGGGTGTTGATGTGAAGCCATCTTTTATTTTAACTGCAACCTCTCTGTTCTTCCTTTCATTTCCCTCCTTTCTCTTATTTTTTCCCGAAAATCTGACATTTATCCGATTGAGTGACAGCGTGTTCGTTTCAGTCGCCCCGTATCCGATTCGGCTGACTAAGGGGTTCGGAAACACTCCGAATAAGAGTGTTTGTTTGATTTCATATCGAGCACGAGTGTGCACACACATGCTCTTCCCGACTCGACAAACATACATGCACGCACACGTCTGGAGTTGTCTGGGTAACACGAGGCGAACTACAGGAAACCGACAGGGTCTATTTATGTGAGCAAGTAAAGGCTCTGAAATTAGAAGATAACTTGTATCATATTTTTTTATTGTTTGTTCACTGTGTTTTAATAAGAAAAACATTCCCAGACAGAGAAAGAGAGCATGTGTGTGTGTGTGTGTGTGTGTGTGTGTGTGTGTGTGTGTGTGTGTGTGTGTGTGTGTGTGTGTGTGTGCCACTTAATGATCTACTCAAGGACGTCCACGTAGCACGCTGAAATATAAAAATGAAGAGTGCTAATAGGTCGGAGAATCTCCTAACTGCCTCAGTCGTGGAGTCTTGATGCTGGTGATTTATCTCTAATTGGATTTTACAGAGAGGATCTCCCAGTGGGAGTCGGCGGTCTCATTTCTCAACTGTCCCTACAACTTTATGCAAAATCTACAGACAAATAAGAAAAGTTGCAATCGGAGCTGAAATGTGAAAACCATCCTACATATGACCTGCATATTTATTGTTTTGTGAATCTATACAGCAGCACAGAAAAATATCCGTCTGCATATTTTTACATATATTTCACGTGAACATTTTTTTTTGTTTTAGTTCTCTGGTCTTTCCCTATTCATAGCTGACCTCGATATTAACCCCAAAATCATTGTTAAAAAATGAAGCCCTGATCCAATTCTTCAAACAATGTATAGCATTCATTTTGAACATTAACAGATTTGTCATATTACACTAAAACTATACTCTGATATCTATATTTTTCTTTTTAAACATATTTTCCAGGGAGTTTTTATCTGAACGAAAACGTCCGCAGAGATACCAAAACACGTAAATCACTAATAAACCACTAGCTTAAATCAAGTGTTGTGTTTTTGTCCTCCCAGTATTAACTCGCGGAGGTGTCTGCTGCTGCAGTGTGCAGCAGAGAGGGGAAAAAGAGACGCTGGCTCTCAGGGGTTAAGATGCTAGCAGTCATGTGCCTGTCGGCTGCAACAAAAGCCTGCCTATGTAGGGTGCATACAGATGGAGCGAGCTCCTTTGTGTGCAGCGTTTCACACGTCGCAGCCTCGGAGCTGCCAGGTCTGGCTCTCTGGGCCTGGCTGCAGGCCTAGCTAGCAGCTTGTAGCACCTGACGCTGGGGCTCTCTCACTTTGCTTGTCTTTTGCTCGGGACCCCAAAGTGCAGCGAGTTTTTTTGAAAGATAATGGAACGAGAAGTCCAAATAGTGGGTCGCAGGGCTCAACACAAACAATCGCAACGAGCACGGCAGACCGAGGCGCTGTAGCCGGGGCGAGCTCAGATCAGCATGACAGGAGCAATTGTAAGCAAGCCTCCCACTCAGGTCGTCTGCCACCAAATATTTGATTTCTCCCTCCTCTGCTGTCTGTCAGATACCCCCTGCTCTTCAAGAACTACTCGTAATGTGCTGATAGAAATGCAACCAGTGTGAGATTTAATCATGTGTACGGTTGTGCATGATGTGTACATAGTTCTGTATCCTACTATATACACTATGTGTCTGTGCGCGTCTGTATATTCTGCTATATTTATACTACGTGCGCCAAGTCTCTAAGGCAAGTCCCTTATAGTGTACATGTTAGTGTACACAGTGATTAAACTAGCTAATGCCTGGAGCAACATTTAACATGGGAGTACAGACCTTCATGAGCAACAAACTCCTGGGTTTTCTCTACAGAAAGGATCCGTCTGCCCTCAAAAATACGTATATGTTGGTGTATAGAACATTCATACAGTGTGCACTTCCTACCTTTGTTCAGGCATAAACTACACATTAGCATACACATTGAAAACTAATACTTTACATGGTATATTTAATATTCCAATCACAAATAATGCAAGTGTATTTCATTGTGGAGGATTACAGACATATACAGCACACATGAAGTGTTGCAAAAGAACACCCGTACTCCTGTGCCTTTATTTAAACCATGAAAAGACTTGACCTTGAACAGGGCATTAGGTTTCATTCTGCACTACGCAGCTTATACAAATAATTCTCCAGGGCAATGTCACTGTGGTAAATACCAATTGTGTGTCACGCTGTTTGCTGAAGATTACATTTTGATAAAGCCGCACTGCAAATAGAAAAAAGTGATAAAAGAGGCTGAGGGTGATAATTATAAAATAGAAATATCTAATAGTCGGCAGCTGTCAGCGATGTGGAAAGTCTGACACTACAGTTATATTCACTCGTGAGGTGGGAGCTCTTACCCAGAGTGGGTGAGCAGGTGGGGGGGAGTGGGGGTTCACTTTCCTGCCTGAGGACCCTTCAGCAGCACACCTGGCTGTTATGAGGATGCAGCCTCTGACATGTTAAATGGAGAACAATCTCTGTGAGCACGAGGGCGCCCCGCTGCCCAGACTGCACTTAAAACCAACATTACGTGGTTGGAAATGCTGCGGACCGGCATTATTCTATTATTTCAAGTGCGTAGCCCGCTGCTCGCACTGGGTTCATTCTTTAAATATATCATTACGTAAATATATTTTGTCGATAACAAAAATTGCTTGTTCGCTGTGCTGTTAGTTTTGGATTGTAAAAAGCCCCCAAACCCGGCCACATGACAGAGACTACACTCAGAGGAGAGTAGTTCTGCTATCCTTACACAATGAATCTTTAATGAGATGATATTCTGTTCTCTCTAGATATTCTCCTCAAATAAGCCTGCTGGCAAAAATAAAATAACAGTTTTACAATAACAAGAACTAGCGCCGCCCCCTCTCAGCTTATTGGTCGACTAATAGGTTGTTTTTGTCTTAGTCGACTAGGATTTCTTTAGTTGATTCGTCATCTTTTATGCTTTTTGCATGCTGAATGACTTATTTTCTGAGAAACTTATGAGTACATCTCTGGTGAACACAAGATTTAAAGTTGTGTGATTGATTGTGGAGGATTAAATCAACTCACAGTCAACAAAATCGTATGAGTGTTAGTCGGCTAAGAGTTTCTTTGGTAGAGGACAGCCCTACATGTAGCAAGGACCAATACTACAGGAGGTGTAATTGTTTTCCTAAAAGCACTACAAATTAGCAAGCTAATAATTAGACATGAAATTATTTGAACGTGACCCATTTAAGGCTCTTATATGGATAATAACGTATATAAGAAACTAGAAAAAAAAATAGAATTGAAAGATCTTGTGTTCTTGCAGACACTGCGTTGAAAAATTGTATGTTAGCAAAGTTAGCTCCTCTTTTAAAGGATATGCCAGCCCTATAGCTAGTTTGACACATTTAATCCAACAGCTTCCATTAGTTTTCAATAACACTACAAAGTCTTTTTGTTTGCTTCTAAATAACAAAACAGGAGACTTTTTTCTTCTCCATAATGTGTCCAGTTCCCACCGAGGAGAGAAGTAACAAACTGAAAGCCCTTCAAGCAGAGTGCTACTTTATCTCGTTATAAATGGAAACAATGGTCATTTATCCTGCCATCACACTCGCGGTGAAGCTGCTGAAGGTGCAATTAGCTCCCACGTATCGGCACGTATTGTTCCACACCGTGTTACAAATTTTATTAAGAGTGTAAATACTCCGGGATCAGGAAATTAAACTCTGCAGGCCTGCAGACACAAATGTGCAGGTGTGGGTGTGTAGAAAAGTGTCTTTCTTTAACACACACACACACAAAACAAACCCTCTCTGTCACTCAAACAAGCTGCTGCTATAAGTTGTATGTTAATTAACCCTTTGTCAGTTCAGCCTGGAGAGTATTAGCTCCTATTTTCTCACCCTGCTGCCTGCTGTGTCCTAAAACACATACACACACACTTAAACACACACATGTATAGGCGCCACATGCTTGAGTTACATACTACCAGGACAAGCCGGCCTGACAACCACAGCGATGGAGGAGACGCGGAAGGGAGGGAGGGGGAAAAAAAGGTACCCTAGCGTGTTAGTTTTCTGCCAGGGAGTCCCTATTGACCTGTTAAACCTTTGTGACTGGAACAAATGCAAATGGCGCTGACTTGTTCACACAAAATACTAAAGGCCCATTCAAATGAGGCCCCGGGCCACAATGCAGCAGCGGTCGAGCGCTCTGTGGAGGCAGGGTAGCCCCCGGTCGGAGAGAGAGAGAGACAGAGAGACAGAGAGGGACAGATTCTTTTAGCCATTGCACAGTTCATTCTGGTTGTCTGGTGGAGAGCAACCATCCACTCTCATTACTTCATGAACACAGAGGTAAAGTTACCTTACACCTCTGCAGTAATCCAGCCCCCTTTACTAAATCACCAACACTGTTACACTTCTCTGAACTTTAACCCATAATTACCTCGTATGTAATACTTTGTAATTGGACCTGAACTGTTCCTCGTTCATGACACCGGTCGTGTTTGATAATCAGACGCTGCTTAATCCACCTTGGCTTTTAGCAAGGGTACTCAGTGTGTCCCTGTGGCTGATATCATATCCTACTTTTTAATTCTGCCCATGGGGTATAGAAGAGGAAATGAAGAGAGGGACCAAGTGGGAACAAATGATGAGGGGGGTAACAGAGAAATACATAGATATGATCTCAAATAGAGAGTAAATAACTATATGAAAGAGCAGCAACCTTCTTCTAATCATTCAAATAAGCCTAATACGAAGGAAAAAAAATAATCCCAATGATGAGTAGTTAACCCATAATATGGTAGTGGGATGTTGTGTCAGTGTCAAATAACTCAAATGTGAGTAAGGTGTTTACATGCCAAGGAAATGGAAGGGAGCCAGACAACCCGACTGGGGTTTTCCATAATCAGAGTATGAGCTATTCAGACTGAGATATGAGATTTGTATGAGTCAACCCACAACTGGGTTAACTGGGTTACAAAAACAAAGTTCTTCTGCATGAAAACGTATTCACTAATGCTAAAAATGAAGGCACTGTGGGAGGCTCTGGGATGGAAATATCGATCAAAATTCCAAACAAACCACCTTTAAATGAAATATGACATGAATTTGTGCTCACTTGACTGTAAATGTGACACAAGGAGGCTGTTTCTGTACAAGATAAATCTCCATCTGATACTAAAAGAACAGTATACAGCACAAAAGGCTCTTGGAGGTCATTGAGGGCTTTCTTGTTCCGTCTCTTCTCTCCAAATAAGAGATTAGTAGGAGCCCGAGGATGGCTCTCACCAGCACATCTGGACAACACCTGATTTGAGGCATGCTGCCTACTGGACCTCCACTAAACTATGGTGGTCTATCAAATGAAGGGTTTTTATTACAACAGTAGGGATGTGGTGAGAGGTAAACCAACCACCCGAAGTTTCTTTAGTCATCTTCTCAAATCAACATTCTGTAAATGTGTAGAAACTAAATGCATGATGTACATTCTGATAACATAATTAAAACCTCAACTGTTTCAAGTTTTTAATATTTCTCCGACTCATTTGACTCTAATCGTTTCCTTTGTAATTGGATTAATGGCTTTTAATAATAATGACTCCTGTCTGGATTCACCTGATCAGTAAAATATAATACCTTGGATAATTAATTTAATATTTTAGATATGCAGTATGAAACTGCCTAAGGCACTAACCTCCATGTGTCACAATCCAATTCCTAATCTCACATTTTCCTCGTCTGATTTTTTCCCTGCCTTGTACAAACTCTCCTGTCGTTTTCAGATCCTACTACTCCCGTCATTCCCCATCAGCCCAGTAACGTACTGGCCACTTTTGTTAATTTCCAACCAAATCGTCTACTGAGCTTCTGCCTTAGTGTTTCACACATTTTCTCCGCCTGCCTGGGTTTTACCTGTTATGACCCCCTTTCTGCCCTCTTGGACTCCTGCTCTCCAGCCTGATCCCATACTGGAGAAGTTTGCCTTATCCCCTCTGCATGCCTGTTTTTGGGGGTTCAAACCTGTTTTTGACCTTGAGTAAACTCTATCTTTTTATTCTACCGGCCTGTTTTTTGGGGTTCAAACCTGTTTTTACCGAGCCTTTCCAGTACAATCAGGACCTGTAGACCCAGTCGACTCCAGCAGCTCTCCACCCAAGCCAAGCCTCCATCTCGTTCCTGCTCCCGCTGCTCCCGCCTCCAAGCCCCGAAGCTCTTCTGTCCTTCTGAAGCGATCCTGTGTGGCTTGAGAAGTGAAGATGAGTGGAAGATGACCTTTAAGGTTCCCATGAAATCCAAATAGATGTTTGAGTTGTTTTATCATATAGGTATTGCACAGGTCATCACCTATACGTCAGTATCTGGCCCAACAATGACAACGGTATTTTAGAGTTTGTCGTTTCCATCCTGCACTTGGGGGCGTATACTCATTTTGCGTCCAATATAGATACAGGCCTACCATTGGGATGCATTAGCTCTATCTGGGGGGACGAGCCTGAGTCTCTTCTTCACAAGCAACACTGGTGGCTTCGGAACTCGGCTCACACATGTATGGCCTCAATCCAAAAATGACTGCTTTGTGGTCGTCTTTCATCCCTGTCCGATCAGGGCTCCTGCAGTTTTCCAAGCCCTAGTATATGACCTGGTCTGGGACATATTGAACAAGTTTGTGTTTGTATATTTGGATGACATGAACATGTGCAACATGTGCAGTGTGTTTTTCAAAGACTGCTGGAGAACCAGTTGTTTGTTGGGTTTCATTGTCACTGCAGGCAGCATCCAGGTGAACTCCACCAAGGTCAAGGCAGTCATGGACTGGCCTTCGTCTGGTCCGAGTCTACCGAGGAGGCCTTCAGAGTTAGAGTGTCATTTCTCCAAAGCTCCCGTCTTCACCTCCCCTCAGATTTCCTACCACCCAGGCTCCAAGTATGTGAAGCTAGATGCTCAGGCCCACCGACTGAGATCCGTCCAACTGCCATCAGTAGAGCAGTCTCCTGGGGAATCGAACAAGCAGAACATCCAGTTCCCGGTGGTCATCCCAGTTCACCTACGCTCGCAGGTGGGGGCACATCTCTCGCCTGGTCTGTCAACTTGGGGCTAGACGCACAATGGCTCTCCTCGCAAACATTTCCGTTGGTCCTCGATGGAACAGGACACCCAGGAGTTTACTGCCGCCTGCACGGTCTGCTCTCAGCACGAGAACTCCCACCAGGCACCCACTCTCGCTCTTCTAACCGCTGCCTATTCCTCACATCTCCCTGGACTTTGTCACCGGTCTGCCTCCCTCTCATGGTAACATAGTCATTCTTAGAGTTGTAAACCTTTTTTTTTCCAAAATTGCTCATTTCATTCCGCTGCCCAAGTTACCCACAACCAAAGAGACAGCCGAGCTGTGCAACAACATGTTGTTCGCCTGCGTGAGCTCTCCAGAGACATTGTGTCTGAATGGGGACCTAAATTCACCTCTTGTTTCTGGGAAGAGTTTGGCAGTCTTCAATCAAAGTGTGTATGTCTCCTTTCCTTTGGGTTCCACCCGCAGTCCAATGGGCAGACGGACTATAGAGTACCAACCAGCGCCATACTCTGACTCCTCGCTACATCCCTGGACAGAGGGTCTGGCCGGCTATGTCCGTGGGTGGAGTCCAGGAAATTGGTCCCTTGCATCATGGGACCCTTCAACATCTCCAGGGTCATCGGGTCGGCTCTTGGCGGCTGTGGCTCAGAGGGCAGAGCAGGTCGTCAACCAATCGGAAGGTCGGTGGTTCAATCCCCGGCTCCTCCGGTCACATGTCGAAGTATCCTTGAGCAAGACACTTAACCCCAAATTGCTATATAAAGTCCATTTAGCATTTACTCTTTGATTGTCCCGCTCCATACGGATCCATCCCACTTTCCATGTCTCCAGAATCAAGCATGTGAAGGAGAGCCTTTGACCTTGAGTAAACTTTTTATTTTACCGGCCTGGTCTCAGAGTTGTGCTTTGGGGTTTAAACTGTTTTTACTGAGCCCATGTTGGTCATAGTTATGTGGCATAAACTAATTGGTTTAAATATTACTGCTTTTTATACATAATGTTACAGAATTTTAATAACACAACATAAAGAGCTGATTTCATATTGACAAAACAGAACATTTTCCAATTCTGCTTTTTTTGTCTTGAGTAAAAACCTTTCATCTAAAATTCTGGCAACTTATTTTGACATGTAAATATAAAGCTGAGAATTATTAGTACGGCATTTACTGTCTTTTTTTTTCTTTTTTCATTTTCAGCGATGGGCTTTGCAAGAAAAGAAAGCTGATCCCACATCCTGCAGTGGGTCTGTCAGCCATGCTCTATGTGGAGTGACACCTGCAGAGGTCACACATGAGCTAAAACTCTGCAGGGAGAAGGGCAGAGGCAGCGAGAGGGGAGAGAAGCACCAGAGAGAGACAGAGAGATGACACTGGGGATCGTGACAAAAATACTGCAAGATATTTTACGGAGAACTTTTTAACACAACATCCATAAGGTTGTCTATGCAAAAACACATTTAGAAAGTAGTGCCCAGGTTGTGGAGGGACTTATGGCCTTGGCAGACCAGACTTCTACTAACAGTATTTACAAATAGTTTTTTATGGACTGTTACAGCCTGTTTTGTGGGCCTGAGCAGTTTGCTATAAAGAACAATACAATGAGTGCAACAGATTTAAGTGAAAGTAGAATTCTTCATTTCTTATTTATATATTCAAATAATTTTGTCATTTCTGCTTTATTTGCTAGCAACTATTAGGTAGAGACACAAAAGTACATTGAGTTCTTCTGTACTACTACTGAAGTTATTTCTATTTTACATAGGGAAGCACCGATACTGATACGGGATCGGATATCGGGCCGATACTGACTGAAATAGCTGGATCAGGTATCATATATACATTATATACTGGCATTTTAATTCCTGTTGCAGTTTTGACCAGTTTGTTGATGCATTAAAAAGGTTTACACTTGAACTGTATTTCCTGAAGATTTTGTACCAAGTTGCTGGTGTACGATTTATTTTAATAATAAATAATAAATTATTAGTTACATTTTGTTTTACGTTTTAAGTTAGGAAAGCAATGTTTAAGTCAGGCCTGATGTTGCCTTACACATAAAAGAATGATCCCAGTCACTTCCTCACACTGGTATCGGATCGGTACTCGGTATCGGCCGATACCCAAAGCCCAGGTATCGCTATCGTATCAGGACTGAAAAAGTCGGATTGGTGCATCCCTTATTTTACATTACATTTTCACTCTTCTACATTTATCTTTAAGTTACTGCTAGTTACTTTAACTCTTGAGGGGTTTACATGCAAGACATAGTTTATATAACGCAGGTGGATACACTGCTAAACCTTCAACTACCCAACACTACAAGCCATAAATGATAAAGTATGTTTGGATTTTATTTATAAATGTTTAGTTGGCTTTTTTTCTGAAACAATTAAGCAGTACAGAGGATTGAAACAAGGATGTCCGCTGTCTGCGTATCTATTTAGTATTATTTAGTTTGGAAAAAATCTCAAAGTATGCGGACGATGTAAACTTTCAAATTCAGCCAAATGTTGCATCTTTTACTGCACTAGTTGAAGAGACGAATAACTTTTCAATTATTTCCGTACTAAAGTCTAACTATGATAAATGTACTGTGTTACGAATTGGATCTCTGAATGGTACAAATTTGAACCTCTATAGTAATCTGCCACTAAAATGGCCATATGGCCCGATAGATGTCCTTAGTATACATATCCCTAAAAACATGGAACTTATCACGAAGGAAAACTTTGATAGAAAGCTGCATACAGTCAGCAGAAAATTAAAAGTCTGGGGAATGACTAATTTAACTTTATATGGAAAAATAACAGGGATAAATTCTTTAGTGATTCCTCAGTTTATCTATATCCTCATGTCATTAGAGGATATAGATAGAGCTGTTTAAAAATATGAACAAAATGTGTTCAATTCTTTATGGGGTGGGAAGCCTGACAAAATTAAAAGAGCTTGTCTATATAATGATTACAAACACGGTGGACTAAAATTGTTAAACCTTACTGCACTCAACTCTGCACTAAAAGCATCCCTTATACCTACATTTATCTTAAATCCACAGTGGTTCTCAGCAAAGTTATTGATGTCTGCTCATCTTCTGTTCCACAAAGAACTCTATCCTTACCTCCAGTTAACTGCTTTTCAGTTCACTATAATAAAGAGAAAGTCATTTCCATACTTATCAGGCTCTTTGGAAGAGGCCTTAGTCAGTTGGTTTCAATACCGATATCATCAACTAGAATTAAGATATGAAATCCAGAGCCAAGTGTGGTGCTACAATAGAAATATTTTTGATTAATGATCAGCCTTTCTTTATTGAATCAATGTTTGAAAAAGGAATATTATAATATAAATGACCTCTTGAATAGCGGGGGGCGAAATCCTATCTTATGATGAACTTAAACTAGTATATGGTAATGTTTGTGACCTTTTTACATATAATGAACTCTGTGCAGCTACACCTCACATCTGGAAAAGGAAGCTATCATTATGTACAAAACAAACGGCATGTTGCCCCAACATTAAGGTTGCAACATGGATGAATAAGAGAAAAATAAACAAGAAAATATATCAGTTATACATGTATCTCAAAACATGTCTGCTGCACCAGTAGCTATTCAGTCTAAATGGGAAGATTTGTTACACAAAAATGTATCCCATGGGGGAAAGTATTTACTGTATTTACACAACTTCTTTTGATGTCTCCATTAGAATTTTACAACTAAGACTAATCTACAAATACTTAATGCCTACTAAGAAAATGCTAAAAAAAAGAAAAGAAATGGAGCTTATGTAGATGAGTCTGTGAGGAGGAAGAGGAGTCAGACATTCATTTATTTTGGTATTGTAAGGAACTGGCATTATTTTGGATTAAAGTTGAAAAGTGGATCTCAGTTTACAAATCAAATTTTTATAGTTGTCCTTTATCCATAATGTTTGGTGATTTAAGGGATGATGAAGAAGGAAAAGACCTGAATATCATTATTATCATTATGATGGGGAAAGCATATACAGTATATTTAAAGCTACAAAAAGACAGCAATTAAAAACTGAACCTTTCAAAATGTGTTTGAAACATCAGTGGTTTCTTGAGAAAGATGTTAATAGAAATAAAGAACAGAATATCATTTTCATCATTTCATATCATCTTTGAGTCAGGGTAAAGATTGGAGTTAACCAAAAATGTATAAATAAATAAATAATGTCGATAAAGGTCAACTAAATGGATGTAAATATGTCCTTTTTTTGGCTGTATAATGTGTAAGCAAATGTGCCTAAGCGGATATGTATATGAATGCATGTGTAGATATAGATATATGTATCTATATATGAGGTTGGTTGTATGTATATGAATATGAAATTACCTCTTGACACTGCACTATTAAAACAGGCAGCACCTTTTTTTCTTTTCTTTTTTTATGTTTTTATATATATATATATATATATATATATATATATATATATATGTTGTTGCTGCTGTCTTTATGTCCCTTTACAAGTATGTGTATGTAGTCCTTTAACCTTAAATCAAATTTAAAAATAAAAAAAACACTACAAGCCATTAGATCTAGTGCCCCCTGGATCGGCTACAATATTAAAAACAGCTTTAATCAATAATTTACATAGCCACTATTTAACTGATGGGGAATATTATTCAGAATAAATACTTCATTTTGGAATATTTTGCTGGTACTTCATGCTGCAATTCAGAAGGGCCCAGAGGGTCCCAAGTCAGACCTGAACCCTGAACATCACAGGGAAATGACAGGTCTAGGCCGGCTGAGCCACCACAACAAAACAACACAACTCTTCTGTCCCTCTCCATCGGTCAAAAATATATCCGGCAGCTAAGCATTGTTCAAATCCACAGAATTGTATTTCATATTCCAGTGAGGGCTCCTAATGTTTCCAAATAAATATGTCATGCTGAATTATGGGGAAATAGTAAAAGTTTATGTGACAACTTTTCCATGTCATGTAACAGTGGGGCCGTAAAAAGAGAGCATCTTAAGGTTATGAATATTTCATTCAATACAGGCATTAAATACTGTGGCATCAGTAAAGCCTTACATACAGAATACTGTATGTATGTAACAGTCATATGTGTGGAGGAGGTTTTTTTTATCACCATGGAAACACATAAAATGAAGAGGAACATCACGTTTGGAGCAGCTTAAATGAACTCTGAGCCTGATATTGATGTTGGAATTCTACTGCAGCAGTAAACTCCTCCCGTCTGGTAGTCGATGCGAGTTAAAACAAACATGATAAACTACTTGCAACCAGGATTTCACCCGGGCCAGAGACACGTACACCACTTAAATGTTACAAGTCTTTTTGTCAGGAATGCTCTTCCATTCCACGCACAATAATTTGTCACACAACTTTCGCTCTAAACAACATAAATCTTTTTTTTCAACAGCCTGAGGTTACTCACTCACTGTACAGCTTCACTCAAAACCACATTTTCAAATAGCAGAAATTCCAAAAATAAATAATACAACATATGTAGTCTGATTTACGAGGAGTCAAAGACGTCACCTTGTTAGGATCGACTTCATGGAAGAAAATAAAAAATCTAAAATTATCACACAACTATTTTATTTCTTCCCAGAGAGTCTCCTTCCATAAAATCCACTCCGGTCATATCCCCCCAAGTCTCCTACATAATTACGACGCTCCAAAACTAAAGCCAGGCGTCGTTCCCCTTCACTGGGAAAATCAGAGTGCTGACGGCGTTGCTGGACAAACTGCGGCTCATTGCTCAGATCTGATTCTGCTTATTATGGCCTGTTAAAATTATACTTGGCTGTATTGAAACATTAGACAGAGATTGTGAGTTTGAGCATTAATCATCTTATTTTCTGTCTTGCTATCACTTACGGTTTCACAAGAGCTGGGGGAAGGATGCCCAGAGTCGGCTTCAACAAACTCCAGAGATATTATTAAGAAATGCTGATTTTCTAGATCAAGTTTCAATTTCAATTTTATACTTCAAACTTTACATAACCAGGTTAGTCCCTTTTAGATTAACAAAGTATTTTTCAAGAGATGCCTGGCTGAGGGAGAAGCATATAGCCAAACAGGTCAAATTATTGCACTATACGCAACATATGATTTGTATTGAACAAAGAAAATAACATAAAATGAGCAACATTTTAGAGGCATAATAAAGTAGCTCTGACCATTTTGCCTTTTGAAGCATGAATCCTGAAATTCATGTTATCCTACTCAGTAGCATTGTGACCATGAAATTGTGAGCAACACAATATTTTTGGACATGTGTGTGTGTGTGTGTGTGTGTGTGTGTGTGTGTGTGTGTGTGTGTGTGTGTGTTAGCATGATCATGTGCTCACCTGCATTGCAGTATCTGAGGTCTCGTGGTTCCACGTCTACTGGTGTCCTCACTTGCCCTGCACCGGAAAACACAAGACACAGAAGAAGAAAAAGAGACTCAAATGACAAAATTTAAAAGCGTGTAACGTCACGCTCCGTTGTGTCGTCCTGCACTACAACAAAATAATGGAGCTCGGTGATGGATTAAGATGTGGTGTGGTGCTCCGTTTGTTCTCACACAGTGTGCCAGTACAAACTGAGCACAGGACATTCTTACTGGAACAGTTCTGCTGTTACATGTCAGTGCTGTTGGGCAGAGCACCAGCACAAATCTATTCATTCTCTTCAACCATATACGTTTTGTTTGTGATTACACAATAATTCATTATCATTCATTAATCATTAATAATATTGATATACTGATTTATCATTTTTAGTTCACTGATGAGCTGAATCAAGCTAAAAAGCTATTACTATTCTATACTTTCCTTTATTAAACAAGCACAATAAATATGATCATGTATTTAGAAAGACACAAAAGTTGAATATGTTATGTCTCAAAAGAGAATATGTTTTGCTTTGAGACAACTGATTGTGCAAACAGGAGCAGCCATTCAAGATGAAAATGTGTCTATTCAGCCTGTACAATAATACATATAATAATAATTTTCTGCCCTTTAGGAAGGTCAAAGCAGAAAGTCCGTTACAGCCTCGACACAAAGGGCACCTGGGCCAGATGGAGGCTTAAGTGGATGTTCTCCAAGGAAACCAGCCCTTCTGCTATATTAATACAAACTTCTACATGCACACAACAAGTAAAGGGAAGGAGAAGGCCACTGCATTATTCCATAAACAGCACAGTTCACTTAAAAACCAGAGTGTATCTCCATTGTTCTTATTTATGTTGTGCTGCAGTAGCAGTATGTCCTACTAGTTCTTCTTGCAGACATACCACTCAAATAGTTAAAGATTTTTGCAAATATCATGAGAGAGGCTGAGTAGGTGGTTTCAGTTTGAATATCGGCTTTTATTTCATTCCTAAAAAATCCCCTTTTACTGCAATATGTACACGGAACCTTGAAAATGACATTATCTACAATCAGGGGTTAGATAGGTCATGCCGTTTCAACATTTCTAGCATTTGCCTTGGCCTGCGTTTGATTCTTGGAACAAGTGTCGTCCAACATGAAATGTCTCTGAGAACAAACTCGGTGACCCTCAAACCAAATAAATCCATGTCACGTTTTTGTCCAAAAACGTGAGCACCGTTTGGGATATCAGCTTTCAATCATCCTTGTTCTTTGGCGTCGTGGCTGCGACAGGAAATCTACTTAAATATTTTAGCCAGTTATCTCTCACCCAGAGGGGTTTATCGGTTATTTTTAGCTTTTGTTCTTTCTGTATTATCACAGCTTTAAGGGAGACAAAGGGATTCCTGAATGATTCAACACTGGCCTTAATAATAATAAAGCCAGTGGTACAGTTTGTGTAGGTGTTTTATCATTTTCTTTGCCTCCTAAGTACATGCAGCCTCATTTTGCTGTGGGTATGCTCAAACTGAACCGGAAGAACCTGCACTGCTCCCCACAGAGCTCTGCTTCATTTGCTTTTCGTCTCTCCTTTCCTCCCCCCCCCTCCCCATCTTCTCACAGGACTCGTGAACTCTCCATAAACCTGCCGATTCCCCCCAGAACGCTGCTGTCTACCCGACATCAGTAGAGCTCGGAATAAAACAAAAGAGTGAGAAAAAAAAGCTGAAATAGACAATAAGGTATAGAGAGTGAAGAGAGGGAGAGGGAGGGAATAAGAGAGAGAGAGAAGCAGGCCAAATTGCAGAGGGTTGAATCAATGCAGCGGCCTGGTCGCTTTTTTTTTCTCCCCTCCCTTTTTTTTATTTTTCTCTCTCTCTCTCTCTCTCTCATGATTCACAGTGGAAAGAAAAGGCCTTTTCCTTGTCCTCAGTTGAACTTCACATCAGCTTCCTGTTAGAAAAGCAAGGAGGAAACACCCAGAGCAACACGCACGTGCGCACATACACACACACACACACACACACACACACACACACACACACACACACACACACACACTCAAACACACACAGAGGAAGGCCTTCACCAGTGGATTCTTCGCTGCCAGAGAAATTAGGTCAAGCACTTAAATGCCCTGCACTGAGATGCGCAGAGATTTAAAACGTGAAGTGTTTGGTGGGGACATCGAAGGCATACCGGAGCAACAAACGTGCACGCGCTCAAACGCTTGTTGCACTTGGAAACACAGACTAGTAGCTACCCACTATACTGTCAGCTCATGGCTTGCCACATTATTAATACAAAAAAAAAAAAAGAGAATCAGTGACAGACGCCCACTGCTCCTACTGTTAATACACCATCCATCTGTGCAGCTTAGAACATGACAAGGTGGCTCAGACACACACAATCAAATAGATGATGTGTGTTTATAAAAAAAGGGCTCCTTTTAAGTCCTTTCACAGGCAGAAACTAAAGCGCTACGTGCACGCATTCTCAAAACGCCAGTTGACCTGATTAAGGAGTGACAGGAGTCTCTGTGCTCCTCTACAACACAGCTCAGGACAGGATGGGACAGCACAACACGCCACATCGCAGTGTCAGCCGTGCACGCCGAAAAAGTCCCCCACCGCCTCCCACCCTCTGACCTGAAATGGCCTTAAAGAAACAACACACCACATCACCATCGCATCCAATCAACTATTCATAGAAAGGCTGGATTGCGCTCGGCCTGATCTCGCCGTTTAGGGTTTCAATCAATTGCGTGAGATATGAGAGAGAGAGCGGGAGGGAGAGTGGGAGGGAGGATGAAGCTGTTCTGAAAGCAAATGAGCGAAGATTTGGACGAATCCAAGCCTCTCCTCCTCGCCGTGTTGGTCACTGCCAGTACGGCCGACGACGGGGCTCTGAGCTACAGGGTGGCGGGTTAAATCAACCCGTAATCACGCCAATTTTCACTCTGCAGCCATGTGCTTTCTCATGTCCCACTGACTCACAGTGGAGAAACGAGCCATTGTCTGAGGCCCACCTGTGTTTCTGCTCCAGTTTCTCGACAGGCACAATGGTATTTTCCTGTTTATAGCGCTTCATAAACATGCAAAATCAGGTTATTAATACTTCTCAATAATAAAAGAGCGTGTTTACGACCGACGGCTACGGCCAAAAGGTCATTCGGACCATGTTCATATTTCGGCTTCTGACAGCTCTGTTCCTCTTTCCCATGAAAGAGACATGGGGGGGGAGAGAATGTGGTAGCAGCACAACACCCGTTTCTGTCGGCCAACACAGATCGTTTCTTAGGAAACGCTGCTGCTGCGTTGCAATTTTCGACTGACGCTCCAGTATGAGCAGAGTCTTGGCCGACGGACCGGGCCAGCCTGCAGACGAAGCTTGGAGAGCACACACACACACAAACAAAATACAGGGGCAGATATGCACTATGACAGATGTGCACTATGACAGAGACGACTTGAAAGGACCAACAACCCCTTAAGAAAAACTGTGTGTGTGTGTGTGAGAGCTTAAACTTTTGATTTGTGCCGAGCTTAAGGTGCCGTAGGTAAAAGCTCTCTTTGGCATAACGATATCCGTGGCATGATCTGAGACGACTAAGCTACAAAGAGACAATGTCTGAATCTCACAGATAACATGGGGACATGCTGTAAAGCAGGACACAATTTAAATCCAGCATTTTCACACAGTGTAAACTATAATGTGATTCTGTTGCACAGTAATCTTTCTACCATCTCAAACGCACTGTTGCATTTCTGCTTTAGTTGCTCAGACAAAGACGATGACCCACATTGATTATTTTTTTAGGAAAATGTGCTATTTTATCAATGAATAATCTATAGCCTCGAGAAGAGAAGAATTAAGCTACAAAATGAACTCTATATGACTCTCAAAACGATGGATTAGTTCTGTTCTCTCGTGTGAAAATCTACCTGATGAATGTGCAGCTCCTGTTATGACTGTTCAAGCACAAATATTATCACATACATCCTCGCTTTAACTCCTCTGTCTTTTTTTTAAAACATATTTGAGTCTTTTTAAAGAAGCTCCACCAGAGAAGCAGTCGGGGAGCCCACACAGGCCTCTTTTAACTATTAAAAATACATTCAGCTACTGCTGAGTTAGCTCCTCTCACATTTCAATGAATTAATTTCATCAAAAAACTTTTCTGAGGGAAACCACAGTGACACATCAGTAGAAACCGCACAGCTCCACCATATGTCCTCATGTCTTACATACACTGATGATCTGTCCTCATGTCTTACATACACTGATGATCTGTCCTCATGTCTTACATACACTGATGATCTGTCCTTATGTCTTACATACACTGATTATATGTTCTGTCTTACATACACTGATTATATGTTCTGTCTTACATACACTGATTATATGTCCTCATGTCTTACATACACTGATGATCTGTCCTCATGTCTTACATACACTGATGATCTGTCCTCATGTCTTACATACACTGATTATATGTTCTGTCTTACATACACTGATTATATGTTCTCATGTCTTAATACACTGATGATCTGTCCTCATGTCTTACATACACTGATGATCTGTCCTCATGTCTTACATACACTGATGATCTGTCCTCATGTCTTAATACACTGATGATCTGTCCTCATGTCTTACATACACTGATGATCTGTCCTCATGTCTTACATACACTGATGATATGTCCTCATGTCTTACATACACTGATGATCTGTCCTCATGTCTTACATACACTGATTATATGTTCTGTCTTACATACACTGATTATATGTTCTCATGTCTTAATACACTGATGATCTGTCCTCATGTCTTAATACACTGATGATATGTCCTCATGTCTTACATACACTGATGATCTGTCCTCATGTCTTAATACACTGATGATCTGTCCTTATGTCTTACATACACTGATCATATGTTCTCATGTCACACTGATTATATGTTCTCATGTCTTACATACACTGATCATATGTTCTCATGTCACACTGATTATATGTCCTCATGTCTTACATACACTGATCATATGTTCTAATGTCACACTGATCATATGTTCTAATGTCACTGATCATATGTTCTCATGTCTTACATACACTGATCATATGTTCTAATGTCACACTGATCATATGTTCTAATGTCACACTGATCATATGTTCCCATGTCTTACATACACTGATCATATGTTCTAATGTCACACTGATCATATGTTCTCATGTCTTACATACACTGATCATATGTTCTAATGTCACACTGATCATATGTTCTAATGTCCCACTGATCATATGTTCTAATGTCACACTGATCATATGTTCTAATGTCACACTGATCATATGTTCTAATGTCACACTGATCATATGTTCTAATGTCACACTGATCATATGTTCTAATGTCACACTGATCATATGTTCTAATGTTACACTGATCATATGTTCTAATGTTACACTGATCATATGTCCTCATGTCTTACATAAACTGATGATCTGTTCTCATGTCTTACATACACTGATGATCTCGAGGTGAACAGCTCGGTAGACGACGCTTTTTCTAATTGAATGCACATTTTTTTGGTGAAATCCTGTAAATTGGCTCCACTTTGGAGAGCTGCTGATGTTTTCCGCTGGATTGACGCGCTCTGCCCGGCTGCCTATCTGGGTTTTGCATCGGGGACAACAAAGAGGAAGATTATTATGCCTCTCTGAGAAACTAGGGCATGAACAGGACGAACTCTTTCTCTGGTATTGCGAGGGAGAATATTACAGCCTGGCCACCATTTCGTCTCCGCGTAAAGACACGGGGACATGTTGGAGACACGGGGACATGTTGGAGACACGGGGACATGTTGGAGACTTGTTCGCACATTTACACACGATTATGTCGAGCTGTTAAACTGTTTTTAGCAGCCCGGAAACTTCCCCCGAGGATAGTCAGTTCTAACAGAGTCAATACGCAGTGACCCAGTCAGTGTGTGTGTGTGTGTCGCTACATGTTTTACGCTCAAAAAGTGCATCATATTACGCACTTTACGCAAACCTGTAATAATAAAGAGAGAAAGGGTGAATTTAAAAGTACGCACCGACAGGTCCTCGAGTTCAAGTTGGATGGTGTCTTCCTCCGGGGTGTCCAACTCCAAGTCCGCGGCTTTATGTCTTCTATTATGTCTCAAAAAGAGACACAAATTAAAAAAAAAAAAAAAGCACAAAGCGATATTTGTAGGTTGAGAAATAGGAAAAGTCGTCATGTTGGTTGAACCGGGAGACAGTGTCTCCGTGAGCCCCCCACCCCCCCTCTCTGTGTGTCTCTCCGCAGACATCCAGCTCGGTTCAGCAGCTCGGTTCAGCGGGGACACGCAGACTGCAGACTTCGCCGTGCCGCGCCGCACCGCGCCGCGACGCGCGTCCTCCGCCGCCGCCGATCAACCAGATGCGTCAAGTTCAGCTGAGGTGAAGCCGCGTTACACAACCAGCCAACCAGGCGACCAGGCTGTGAGGCGGCGGCGGCGGCGGCAGCAGCAGCAGCCGCCGGCTTATTTAATGTCTCCTAAAGGGGGGGAGAGAAAACGCACATCACTATTGAAGTATCTGCTTTAACCCAGTCTGTGTAGAGATGATTATTAAGAGCTGCTTCACCACCTCCTCCTCCTCCCCCTGAACCCTCCGCGGCTCTAAACGGCACTATTTGCTTTAGTCAATTTACCTGAAGAGGTCAGTCAGCCTCATGAAAAACACATTCACATTATGTACTTCGCTTTATTATGGGTTGAAAATAACAACTGCTAAATTATAAACTACACTTCATTATCATATCTGAGTATTAAAAGGAATAACACACTGCTGTTTTATGACATTAAAAAAATTAAATAAAGTGCTACAAGGTCACTGGAAAGTCACAATTTTAGCGTCGTACAGACTTAAACTCCATTTTGTATTATTTTAGTAACAAAATGGTGTTTGTATCACCCCCCACCTAGTAACAGTTACATATTTGCCACCTGCTTTTTAGCTATAAAGTCTCCTATCAGCTAAAATATGAATTTCAAACAAGATAAAAAAAATAAAATGAACAATAAAGTAATACTTAATACCTTATAAGTGTCAGTATCAGCCTCCAACAATATGCTAAATAGAGCCCTGTTAACTAACAGCAAAAAACACATTGAAGCTGAATGCACCTCTCATTGTAGCTACAGGTTTAACTAGTTTACTGATCATTATTTTATTTTTATGCTGGTTAGCAAAACCCATTGAGACGTGATTAACAGCATCATTTGTCACCTGTTCTCCTCCGTTAATGAGCTCGAGTCAGTTCTGTCCTCCTCTGTTAGTTAATGGAGGTCTAGTTCTCCAGTCAAGACACCTCAGTGACCTGAAGACAAGTCCGGACCTGTTATTAGCTTCACACACACTTTATTGATTTTAATCAGCTGAAGAGATGAAGCAGGACGAAGCTCTGTTAAAGAACCAACAAGGCATTCAAAGAGTTATTAAAATATATATATAAAAAACATTTAAAATATCTTATGCTGGTTTATATGAGTCTTAATTTAAGTAGTTGATAATACACCATGGATTTGAACTTGGCAATATTTTATTTGTTTGAAAAAGTAATTTTGAGTTTGTCTGTAAGGGAATGAGAATATTAGTAGAGCAGATTATTCTCCATCTGCATATTCTTAATATTTTTTTTATGTGTGTTTGCTCTCTAAAAATCTTTACTTATGGAAACACAGATAGACAGATATTATTTTCAGCAGAATAAAGACATCAAACAATGACTGATAAAAAGAGATAATATAATAATAATACACTCCATATATGCTGAGGAGGATATAGACACCTGCAGTATTTAATAATGCACACACTTTGAGTTAATCTGTAAGGGAATGAGGATATTAGTAGAGTATATCAGAGCAGATTATTCTCCATCTGCATATTCTTCATATTTTTTATGTGTGTTTGCTCTCTAAAAATCTTTACTTATGGAAACACATTCATTGCAAACACAGATATACATATATATATTTTCAGCAGAATAAAGACATCAAACAATGACTGATATTAAAGAGAGAAAATAAAATGTTACACTCCATTACACTGAGGAGGATATAGACACCTGCAGGATTTAATAACACACACATTTTGAGTTCATCTGTAAGGGAATGAGGATATTAGTATAAATATATTGGAGCAGATTATTCTCCATCTGCAAATTATTTATATTTTTACTTTATGTGTGTCCACTCACTAAAAATGTTTTAACTTTTCAAAACATGCATTGCAAACAATACAGACAGAGAGACAGATTTTCAGCAGAATAAAGGCATCAAATAATAATATAGAGATATAGAGAGAAAATAAAATGTTACACTCCATTACACTGAGGAGGATAGACACACACACTTTGAGTTCATCTGTAAGGGAATGAGGATATTAGTATAAATATATTGGAGCAGATTATTCTCCATCTGCAAATTATTTATATTTTTCTATGTCTGTCCACTCACTAAAAAATGTTTTTACTTTTCAAAACAGGCATCGCAAACAATACAGACCGAGAGAGAGATTTTCAGCAGAATAAAAGGCATCAAATAATAATATAGAGATACAGAGAGAAAATAAAATGTTACACTGCATGCATGCTGAAGAGGATATAGACACCTGCAGAGTCACTTCAAAATGCAGAGACAGAAATTAAATCAGTTTTCAGATTTAGCCTTATGATGGAGATAATACACTTTAAAGGCATGGATAAACTTTTAATATGGACTCCCCGAAATATTTAAGAACACACTCCTTCACTGTGATGTAACAAGTCAATTATTAAATTAACAAATTAACTAAAATCTCTTCATGGTGAATTTTAGTTCAATTCATTCAAATTAATTGTTAATGAAAAATGGTTTGAAGAAAATGTTTTACATCAAAATAATAAAAAACATATGTTGTGATTTGTGATTATAGTCTGTGAACGAAACAGAAATACTCTTCAAAATTAATAATGTGGCCTACTTAAAAAAAAAGTATTATTCATGTTCAAATCACTGTTAGTGTGTTGTTTGATTTTATTTTTTGCACCCGAGTGGAAGCAGCAGTCAGTCCCAGTGTGAACCTGCACAACAGAGGCCGGTGTATTGACTGATGCTAAATCTGTATCCACAAGTGATATTACAGTTGCACTCAGTGACCGAACTCTGTGTACAGCACGCCTATATCCATCAGCACGCTGAGATACTATAGGATTAGGTGTGTGTGTGTGGGAGTGTGTGTTCCTACATATGGGCTGAGCATGTAGGCTATAGCTTACAGGGATTAGAAGGTGACACAGGTTCATACTAATGGAGATTCACCTGATGTGACTCAACACAAACACACACATTATTTTTTTCATTGTTTAAAAGTCAAATAAAGCTGAGTTATAACAAGTATTAAAAACTCGGTGGTCCACATGTAGAAATGCTGCTTTATAAATGAAAGATGTGTGCACACACACTTTTATTATTCCTTTTAGCCGATTCTAAACAAATGCTTAAAAATAAGAGTGACATTATTATCAGTATGTAATTAATTAGAGTATTATTTGTCAACATTTTTACATAGAAAAAAATAAGTATTTATAACAGTATAAAGATTTTTTTTTAATCAGTAAATAAAGTTATTTTTTATGCAGCTGTCTGTATTTGCTCCAAACTCAGACATATACACATAAGCCTGTTATTGGAGCTTCTAATGGTCCATGTGTTATTTTTTTTTTGTGAACAACTTTTTATTAGTTCATGTTGACAGAAATAAATATGTATACCTATACAGATATAGTTCCAGAACAATTAAACATAAATTGATTCATGGTATATTGTGCATATACATAACAATACCTAGCATGCATGCAAATAATAATAGAAACATGCATATCGATATACAATAACATAAATTGGTATGTCTGATGGTCCATATGTTATGATTGTATTATTAGATATGATATATATGTATATATGTGTATATATATATATATATATATATATGTATGATGTCACACATTATGGAACATACACATATATGCTGATATAACACTTGCAGTTTTGGCAAGCCTTAAAATTTATAGATTTGATCTATAAATATTCTTTTTTTATATATATATGTATATAATTTATTTTTTTATTTTTTGTACTAAACAAAACCTAGAAAGTTCTATGAATCTAACTGATTTTGTACATTGAATAGATTTCTTGTTTTTTTTTTTAGGTGTATATTAATATGCCAAAGAAGAGATAACAAGGAAGAGATAATTTTGTATAGTACCTCGTTGCTCAAGTGGTCCTTACAAAGTTAATATCCCCAGTGAGACATTCCTGAGCAGCAGTTATCAAACTTACAATACACTGGAATAATCTAAATATTGCATATGTATCACTTCAAGTATGATATTAAGAGATGTTTGCACTGCTAATGGACATACTGTAAGCACTTATCATCCAAAACATTACACCTAAATGGACTTCAGCACTCTATCCTCATCAATCTTTCATCTTATTCTATTTGTTCTCTCAATCACACCAATTAAGAATAAAGTATTGACGAAGGAAAAGTATTGACTCCACCATTAACCTTCTTTAATTTTCCATAATTTCAATCAGAGACACGTCTGAGGAAGCGAGGAGAGGCGAGGCGAGGCGAGGCGAGGAGAGGAGAGGAGGGGAGAGGAGGGGAGAGGAGGGGAGTGGAGGGGAGAGGAGGGGAGAGGAGGGGAGAGGAGGGGAGAGGAGGGGGTTGAATGTTGTGGAGGTGGCCGGGGCGATCCATTTGGCTCTGCTAATTTGCAATCAGACACTCTCTCTGAGTTCCCTACCACGTCTCCAGACAGTGTGGATGGCAGCTGAGACAAAGCTAGCATTCTCCGCCGACCAAGGCCCCTCTTAGTTTTATTTCAGGCCACTGCTCTCAGACACAGACCATTCTGCATGGAGCACCCCGAAGTACGGCAGCTCGAGAGAGGAGAGGAGAGGAGAGGAGGAAGGAGCAAGTTCCAAGGACGAGGAAGAGGAGGAAAGGGCGAGGGGAGGTGGGGGGAAAAAAAAAAAAAGTGGGAGGAGTCTTTGTGGAGGGCCAAACTGCTGTCTCCCCCCCCCCACCGCCCTCACCGCCCTCCTCTCGTTGGACGGTACCCCAGCCTGTTCCCCTCTAACGTGCTGCAGTGCAGTGCCACGCCCCACCTCGCACCACGAAAACACTCAGACCCGGAGAGCTGATCGTGACCTTCTCCCCTTCACCATCTTAACTTACTTCTTGAGCTGAGTCTTGAGAAGTATTCTGAAGCTCAATAAACTTTTGATCAGCTAAATATGGCTGCTGCATGTGCACCAAATAGAGAATATACTATAAGGTACATCATCTAGGGGTGCAGTGATCAGATACACCGGATTGGCATCGTGCCGGATCCATGACATGATCGAGCCCCATTAAATACAGTTTCTTTGACAATGTCACAGAGCCAGAGAAATCTGACCCTCATAATGATGATGTCCACATAGAGATTTTAATTCTGGCACTAAGCAGCAGATATGTTAAGCTGAAGTATCAGGAGAGAAAAGGTCAGATAGTTGCATCCCTAATAGCTTCTTTTGCTCCTTTGTGACGGGTGTGCACTCAATATTTTTTATTAAAGTTTTCTTAGCATCACTTGGCTGAGCATGCATGTTTTTACAGTAACGCCCCGCTTAGTGAAATAATGAAAATGAGTGAAGGATAATAGCTTCTCCCGGGTGCCCACTGAGAACAGCACGTGTTCACTGTAAACTTATATCTAATTTCATCTTTTGTGCGAGCACACATGCATGCCTGAATGTGTCCGTGCACCTGCGTTATCGCATCATTATCAGCAGTCCCGCGGCTGTACAGTATGTTGTGGCTCGGTTGCCACAGGTAACGGGTCAATGATTACCCAGAGGGCCGAGGGTGTCCTCAAGCTCAGGTCAGAAGCATTTTCCCCGTGAGAGAGAGAGAGGGACAACAGTGGGCTGCAGCTGCCGTCTGTAACTCTAGGCCTGCGCACTTATCTGTGTCTTATCTGCTTGAAAAGCTGCATTGTGTTCACATTATGTGTGTGCGGCCGGTGATACGGGCCGGGGCCACGCTTCAGGAGGTTATGCTGGATTTTATGAAGTGATGACATTTTTTCTCCTAGTGGTTATTTTAAAACAAGGAGGTGCTACATTTTTCACATTATTCATCGTTTTTGGGTTGCTTCAGCTTCCACCTGCTCAACCACGAGCAAATCAATGAATCAGTGACTGGTACTCTTTCATTACACATTACAATAAAAAACAAGCTCCACAAAAGTTAACACAAACACAGAAGAGGGGGAAAAAAGTGCCTCAGTCCTCTTATGGTTTGGGTTGATTCCCACAGGTTGCCTCACTTATTAGCTGCTTTTCCTGCGCTGGACCCAAAAGCACAATCCCTCTCAGTCTCACTCAAACACACAACAATGCCAGGAATGGCTGCATTTGTGCAGCACGGCCATTAGGCAACATCCGACTGCCTAATTCATTCAATTTCTCCCTCTGCCTATGCCAGCACAATTGGCCTGAAAGGGCGCAGGTGGGGGGCAGAGAGGAGGCTGGGAAAGCTTGAAATGCAAGCGAAGCTAAAGTTGGAACTGCTCGAGGGCTGGACGGGTTAAAGCACAGGACGCTGTTGGGAAAATGGTGTCCTTGAGGCGATCCCAGCGGTCACCCTGACCCCCCACTCTGAGCTCGACCCTGACTGTATCTTTAGCAGTGAACGGTACAAATTACTGGATCGCATGGCTCCGCTTTCTCCCTCTCTCTTCAATCCCCTTTTTCTCTTTCTCACTTTCTTTTTCCTCCGGATGACCACAAACAGCCATTGTCACTGCAGACCGCGAGAACAATTGGGTTCTTATGCTGTGGCCGGTCAGGGGATGGGAGGGTAAACTTCAGCAATGACTGCACTAAGTAAATTATAGCTCCGATGGCCTGTGTGGTTTGGAGAGGCTGCGCTTTGTGAGAGACGTCCTGCAACTAGAAAACCACCAGTTCAGCACATTCGTTGCAAAACGACGACGGCACGGCAAATGTTTTTTCTCGACCGGTATGGTTCGCATTCATGCAAACACTTTCAGCTAACAAGGAGCTCTTTTTTGGAAAGCACTTGCACTTTTCTAAACTATCCTGGGTCACATCTTAGGAAAACTGAATAGGCCTAATTGCGTGACTGCAGAGCTATGAAGGATTGCCACAGTCCTGTGCTCCCTCTCTCTCCCTCTCTCTCTCTCCCCACTTCCCTCTCTCTCAGATGGAGGCTCCGCCTGTCCACTGTCCTCCCGCGCTCCGATCGCTCCACCCTCCCGCCCTATCCCCTTTCTACATGACATCATCTGCACATCTGTCGTCCCAACAGGGTGCTGGTGACACAGACAGGCCACAAAATTAGTAGAGCTCTCTGCCTCTGTCTTTGTCACCACGTCTTTCTTTCCTTCTGGCTCTCGGTTTCTTGCTCTTGATCTTTCTCTCCCTGTCTTTCTGTCCTCCTCTCCCTTTCTCCCCTCTCTCTATACTTTCTCTTTCTTTCATTCTACCCTTTTTCCCTGCTGCATTACGTCCCGTAACGTGGTTGCAATTTGCCGTTTCCTACAATGTGGCGCATACGTTTGAGCAGGCAGGAAACAGCCATTAAACTAAATGATCCGTGGGCCTGACCCCAGCCTTGACCCGTGAGATTGTGAGCAAACTCAATAAGCAAGGTCAGCGCTGACACGACGCGACTCTTAACGAAAGTTGTTGTTTTTTCACCTCGGCTTTCTCTGATTCGAGCTATTAGAGCCTGCTAAGAGAGTTAAGAGCTTGTGGTTATATCAATTTGTGCGTGAGTGCGAGAGAGGAAGAGAAAGAGAGTGGGAGCGATGTTTAGTGTGTTCCGACAGCGAGGCCCGACCCATTAAGGGCCGAGTATTTTCAAAGGGAATAGGAACTTACAGAAGTGTAACACATGTTTGATTCCCAGAGCCCCAGCGCAATAATTCTTCACATGCAAATTACTAACAGATCAAAATCGAGTCGCGCCGGATCAAACCAGCTGCAGTGGAACAACTATCCTCTGTGATGTAAACGAACAAATACAAATTATAGTACAAGTTTCCTTCAGAACATATTTTCTCTTCATCTAGAAGGATTCAAAGGGAGTGAAATAGCAGATCCGGACCTGTTTCCAACACATTTTTTCTTGGCGTACGATTGCAAGTTTGCAAAAATAAAAAGCATATTAAAATAAAAAAATAACCACGACTAAGAAAATTGTAGTAATTTGCAGGAGAAAGCAGGAGGATGTTGGATGTTCACAAGCAGCTGATGGGATTTGATCCCAGGATTACACACTCTTCAACCAAAACTTAAAAAAATTATGCAAAATTTGAATTTATTTTTTGCAAGCATGACTGAATTATTACTTAAGTAATTCTTACTAATATTAGCATTATTTTTTAAGAATCAGCATGTTGCAAAATGACAACAGTACATACAGTACTACTCTGTAAAAACCCTAGAATTATATACAATTATCTTTGATATCAGGCTCATTAAAAGCGTAGACATTTAAAAAAAAAAATATGTACGTGTCCCGTGATTATATGAACAAACGTGACGGTTAAATTTTGAATTCTTCGACGTTAGGAACCAAGATGGTGGAACCTCTGACTGGCTGGTGGTGGGGGAACTACAGAGGCTGCTGTACAGCTTCGCCTCCTGTACTTTGAAACACAGGAGTAAAGAGCCCCCTTGAGGATCTCAACATTACTCACTTCATACACTTTGTGCCACTGAATTGCTGAGACGCGGGGCGGTAATGTCAAAGTCACCTCAACACCATCAACACGAAACATTTATACACAATCAGAAATAAATGAAGAAATCAGAAAGAGGACTTTTCTCCGGTTTTACACGTCTCACTGAATATGCATTATTCATTTAATACAAAATGATAATGCAATATGATGATTAAACCTTTATTAGTGAATTGATAATGTAATGCTATAGTGTGTGTTGTGGTAAAGTGTATAAAAGCTCCTCTTCTAATGCCATGAAAGACAAAACGCTGGTGCAAAACCAGAGAAGACTGAGCTGAACTGAAGCCTTCTCTTGTGCTTTGTCTCCCTCTGCAGGTTAAACTGAGTAAAGACAGTTTGACAACAAAGAGTGAGATGTAAAAGGGTTGAAAAAAGTGGAAAAAATAGCAAAACACCGCATGCATACTACATTTAAAGCTAGCAGTCTGCATTGTTTCATTCCTATTAATCACTACAGGTGATCATTTCATTTGTTAGGAGCTTGTACTGCATAATCTAGATGTTTTTGGGGTTTAGATTGCACGTTTGCATTCATAACTCCCTTTAGATAATCATGAAAAATGTAAATAACATACAGATTTAACCTGCTTGTCTGAATGTGCTGTAGATGAATCATAATGAGGACAGAAGGTTTTGTAATTTGTTCCTTCCTGGCTTTGTTAGTTGCTCATCGTATTCCATTTCTGGTGATGCCGTGTAGCCATTTCCCTCAACATCTGCAACATGTTTACAACATCCAAAATCTGCATTTCCACACCAAAAACATAAATCCTGAAGAAAAAAAAGGAATAATTCCCGAAGACGTTTATGTGCCTCGTGGCATTGTTCATCTGCTCTCAAGAAGGTTCAAGATGCTTCAAAGACAATAATTGCTCAAAAGTGGAATTGTTGTTCCTCAACATGGAAACAATTTCCCCGCTGTCAGCTTTTGTCGGGTCCCATGAACGCTCGAAACGGTTTAAATTAGATTTGATTACAAAGTAGTTTCTTTTAGTTGTGTCATAAATACTCTCTTGCCTGTTCACCCCCGGGGGAAGTTTTGTTTTTTATCTGTCACACTCCATAATCCCCCCGCAGCGCAGGGGGTGATATTCATTTCCACCGACCACACTCCCATTTCTGCTGCATTCCAGCATGTGTTTTACCCCATTACACATATAAGCACCATGTGTTTGTCTTGCCACATTACAGTCTAAACAATGCCTCTGACATTGCGGTAAGGCTTGAAAGCCACTCGAGTTGCATGTAGATTGTGTGTCAAAATTGCCCATATGCACTTGTCTGACCTAAACAAATTAAACCCATCAGGGTGTCACACACGATGTATCAGACCAGAGGCCTTTGATGCACGGCTTTTCCCATCTCATTAAAACTCAAATGCCATATATAAAGAATAATGCTGCTGTTATTCTATATTTCCTTATTGGCAACAGTCTCAATTCTGTCTGTGGCACTCAGCCCCAAGCCCCTCAGTATATATATATATATATATATATATATATATATTGAAACTAGAGAACCTAAGGATTCATTGGTACCAACCATGTCACACTAGCTTGTCGCAAAGGAGGCTAAATAACGCTCCAAACTTGCGCTAAATTTTGGCAAGAAAAAACTGGCATGGCCATTTTCAAAAGGGGTCCCTTGACCTCTGACCTCCAGATATGTGAATGTAAATGGGTTCTATGGGTACCCACGAGTCTCCCCTTTACAGACATGCCCACTTTATGATAATCAGATGCAGTTTGGGGCAAGTCATAGTCAAGTCAGCACACTGACACACTGACAGCTGTTGTTGCCTGTTGGGCTGCAGTTTGCCATGTTATGATTTGAGCATATTTTTTATGCTAAATGCAGTACCTGTGAGGGTTTCTGGATCAATATCTGTATTGTTTTGTGTTGTTCATTGATTTCCAATAATAAATATTTACATACATTTGCATAAAGCAGCATATGTACCCACTCCCATGTTGATAAGAGGATTAAATAGTTTAAAAATCTCCCTTTAAGGTACATTTTGAACAGATAAAAAAAATTACAATTAATTTGCAATTAATCGTGATTAAATATTAAAATCAATTGACAGCCCTAATAACGATATAGATTTTTTTGTGTTTTAAAAAGATAAAGTCATTTCCTAAAACAGCTGGGCACTGAAGATTTTAGCAAACCTTACTTAAAAAGGGAGTAAATAGTGCATTTGTTGGGGTCTACTTTCTGCTGTGGGTTAATATGAGCTGGTGAGTGTTTACAGCAGCACCAGGCTGGTGTACATGGGATTGACAGCAGTGTCCATGTTCATCGTAATAAAGGAACATGCCACCCATGTGGCTCATTGATGAATTTTTAATAGTCTTTGGACAACAACGGAGCCTTATGGAGCTTAAAAATGCTATTAAAGTTGCATACATAGTTAGTATATAAATTAGCAGAGGCTTTAAGACACAATATTATGACAATATTTTAGATACATTGTACAATTTGATGTGTCTAGGACCAAAGAGGTGTTCATTGACTTCCACAGGAGGGGAGTTATTTTAGTATTTAGAGACAACCTTGATTTTATCTGTGAAAAAATAAGCCGTGGATTATTTCACTTAAAGGTCCAGTGTGTATGATTAAGTGGCATCTAGCAGTGAGGTTGCAGATTGCAACTGACTGAATGCCCCTCGTGGGGTATTGTGGTCGTGGCTCACGTTACCGTAGTTACCGAGTGCAAAACCGAGGTAACGCCGGTCCTTAGCCTCGCCTACTTTAGGGGGAACGAAATTCAGACGGCAGCTGGCGGTGCCGCAGTTTTGCACTCTGCGGCTCGCGTTACCGCAGTTTCACAAGCATGTCGGAGAACTACGGTGGCCTTCAGGTAACAAAATAACATGACAGGCTCTCTCTAGAGCCAGTGTTTGGTTTGTCCGTACTGGGCTACTGTAGAAACATGGAGGAGCAACATGAAGAGATCCTGCTCCCTATGTAGATATAAACGGCTCATTCTAAGCTAACAACATCACAATTCTTAGTTTCAGGTTATACACTAAAGAAAACATACTTATATAATACTATATTATATTCCATTTCTGCTAATAGATCCCCCGAAATGTTACACACTGTTCCTTTAAGGAAGTTAAGATATGTCTAATGCTGACAATGTCTGTTGAAGATTTAAAGCTCTTCTTTACAGTCACTTGTAACACCACATCCTGTTGGTTTGCATTTGTCAGCCATCGGCTGCCTTTGTAAATGTGGTGTAGTTTTGCATGTCACATGTAGTGCTGACACAGCGTTGTGGAGACGGTCGGGTCTGGCCTCACGAGACTAACAGCGAGCCGGCACCCCCGGGTGTTTTCTCAGATGGTCTTGGTCACAGTGTTGACGACAACGTAGTTATTAGTCATTTTTGACTACTGTCTGAAAACTAAACTGGCTTTCAGTGACATTAGTTTTTCTCTTTCTAGTCTACAATATGATCCTATTTCTACTGTGCATGATATGCTGAGACGCATTAGAATATGCTGTATATGTGACTACGGATTATGTCTCCAAAACACTTTGTAATAATTTGTTATACCTTTTTCTTACTTTCGGTGTTTTTCTCAGAGCAGAATCTCAAGTAAACCATGTGAACACTTTTTAAAAGGACATTAACGTCTCATGCAGACAAATCTGTGGACAACTGCTTTACTACAGTACAGTTTAGTCACTGACATCATCTGTGAATGAGTCAGTGATTGTGAAGCAGCTGATGCCAGTGTGCTCCGTCTGAACTATCTCTATGCTCCATATATTCTCAACTAGGTTCAATTATGATTCATTCTTCTTATTATTATTATTATTATTATTATTATTATTACAGAGTATGTATATTTGCAAATCACCCTGGATTTTTTGGGATGTGAATTTACACAAATACAAAAATACATGTTTGTGAATAGTAAAATATTTGTGGTACATATTTGAGGATTGTTTTCTGTGGATTACAAATATTAAAGGTCCCATATCATGCTCATTTTGAGGTTCATACTTGTTGTTTACCTGCTGTAATGTTAAAAAAAAAACTTTATTTTCCTCATACTGTCTGCTTACCTTTCTGTCTGAAACGCTCCGTTTTAGTGCATTTCAATGGAATTGCAACGGAATTGCGTTGCTAGGCAACAGTTTAGTTCCATGTTTACTTCCTGTCAGCTGATGTCATTCACATCCACTGCAACAGGAAATAAACTGGGACCCATTTAGAATGTTTACGTTTAAAACTGGCAAATGATATAAATATTGTATATTTGTGACATCACAAATGGACAGAGAATCCTAACGGCTTGTTTCAAACGCACAATTTCTGAATACGGGCTGTGTGTGTTTCTCCGTATATTGAGCGTTTTGATAGTTTAACAGTATTTATATAGCACTTAAACCTGCTTTGTAATATAAAAGACACAATATGGGACCTTTAAAGTCCAATAAAAACGTCCATATCAACGGGTTTTCTAAAGTATTTGTAGTAGTTTTGGTGTCTGTGTTTTGACACACGAAATATCACATTACTGTGCTGATATTGTTTTTCCCCAAATCCACTGCTTGTGTGGAGTACCTTCCTCTCCATTTAAACTGGATGGGATTGTTATGTCTAACACGTTCACCTATGACCCCTACTATTCTGCAGAAAAATGTGATGAATTATCAGATGTTTACTATTATGATCAACAACACCGTTTCCTCGACGACCACTCTAGGGATTCTGGGCTCGTGGACAAGATAGGCCCCAAAAGCCCACGGAGTCATAAGACACCATTATTAATCTGGATTTTTCAGGCCTGCTTCCAGCTTGAGGCCTCTCTGCGTCACTGCTCCACTTTCTCCCTGCCTGTCTACAGCCCTGTCACTCATCCTCACAGTGTGGATGATGCTATCGAAACCCCCTTTGACATCTGCTCCATTAAATACAAAAACAAGTTAGTTTTACAGCCGGTTTTATCACCGATCTGACGTCTCGTTTCGGCGGTAACAAGAATTCCTGCTCAGCCCCAAACTTCACAAGTTCGCCTCGTCGTCGTCGTCGTGCGCGCAAAATTATGAAAAGAAACAGATATCACAGCGCGAGCGCCAGGACAGTGAGTGCACGCTGCTTAAGTGCTATCTTGGCTTTGGAAATTGTGGTTTAGGAGGATTATTTGGACAGAAAGAGAGAGGGAGTGAGAAAGAGGCAGAGGCAGAGGCATACACACACACACAAGGGTTCTGCCTCCGCTGACATTATCTGTGAGTTGTCCACTGAAGGAGCTGTAGATTGAGGTTTCAGCAGCCAGATGGTCCAACTTAGTGGCTAAAGCTGCTTCTCATTCCTTACAGTGCCGGGTATATCTGACAGTTAAACACAGTATGAGTGGGCATGAGGATCAGGCCAATCTTATAAGAGCCAAAGCATGAAAACTATTCTTTTCTTTTACACTCCAAATCACTGCAGTCTCTCAAAACGCTTTGTTGGCAGCGGGAGGGAATTTAAATTAAAAGGTTCATTTCCACAAAACTACCCTCAATCATTCTCTAAAAGAGGGTCTCTCTTCTGTTCACATGATTTAGATCTCATTTTGGAACAAATCTGATTAATATTATCTCTTGGTGGTTATTTGTTCTGCTCAAGTAAAGCTCGGAACGGCTCGATTTTCGGGCTCCGAAATGTCAACAACAAAGCCAAGAAGAT